>NW_026652290.1:35517053-35622332 GCF_009828535.3 Hylobates moloch | reverse complement strand
TGGTTGTTTCTTCTTTAGTGAGATATTTGCAAGGTCCTTTGTCCACTTTCTAACTTGGTTGTTTATTTTCTTGTTGAGTTTTAAGAGTTCTGTGGGTTTTTTTGGATGGCAATCCTCTATTAGATGTGTCTTTTTAAAATATTTCTTCTCAGTCTGTGGTTTGTCTTCTTATTCCTTTGACATTGTCTATTGCACAGTAGAAGTTTTTAATTTTAATGAAGTCCAGATTACCAAATTTTTCTTTCTTGGATAGTGCTTCTGCCACTGTAACTATGAAATAACTGTCATACCCAGGGTCATCTAGATTTTTTCCTTGTGTTATCTTCCAGGAGTTCCATAGTTCTTTGTTTTACATTTAGGTCCGTGATTCATTCTGAGCAAATTTCCATGATAAGACCTTTGTCTGGATTTATTTATTTATTTATTTTTTTTTGCCTGTGAATATCTAGTTGTTCCAGCACCATTTGTTGAAAAAACTATCTTGGTTCAATTGTATTGTCTTGGCTTCTTTGTCAAAGATCAGTTGACTATATTTATGTGGGTTTATTTACGGGCTCTCTATTCTGTTCCATCGATCTATGTGTCTATTCTTTTGCCAATATCACACTGTCTGATTACTGTAGCTTTACAGTAAGTCTTAAAGTCAGGTGGTGACATTCCTTCAACTTTGTTCTTTTCCTTCAATATCACGTTGACTATCCTGGGTCTTTTGCCTTTCCTCATAAACTTCAGAGTCATTTTTTCAATAGTTATAAAATAACTTGCTGGGATTTTGATTGGAATTGCACTGAATCTATAGATCTAGTTGGGAAATCTGACATCTTGAAAGTATTGAGTCTTACTATCCATGAGCATGGACTACCTCTCCATTTACTTAGCTCTTTGATTTCTTTCATCAGAATGTGTTAAAGTTTTCTCATATAGATGTACATATTCTGTTAAATTTCTATGTTAGTATTTCATTTTGAGAGGGTAGTGATGTAAATGATATTGTGTTCTTAATTTCAAATTCCACATTTTCATTGCTGATATATAAGAAAGCAATTTGCTTTTATATATTAACCTTATATCCTGAAACCTTGCTATAATTGCTTTTCCAGGAGTGTATTTTTGTCCATATTAAAAATTTTCAACATAGCCGATCATGCCATCTGCGAACAAAGACAGTTTTTCTTCTTCCTTTCCAACCTGTAGACACCTAGTTTCTTTTCCTTGTCTTATTGTATTAGCTAGGTTTTCTAATATGATGTTAAAAAGGAGTGGTGAGAGGAGCCATCTTTGCCTTGTTCCTAATTTTAGTGGGAGAACTTCTAGTGTCTCACCATTAACCGCACTGTTATCTGCAGATTTGTGGTAGATATTCTTTATCAAGTTGAGGAAATCCTTCTTTATTCCTAGTGCACTGAGAATTTTATTTTATGGTTTTTTTTTTAACTATACTTTAGGTTTTAGGGTACATGTGCACAATGTACAGGTTTGTTCCATATGTATCCATGTGCCGTGTTGGTTTGCTGCACCCATTAACTCGTCATTTAGCATTAGGTATATCTCCTAATGCTGTCCCTCCCCCCTCCCCCCAACCCACAGCAGTCCCCGGAGTGTGATGTTCCCCTTCCTGTGTCCATGAGTTCTCATTGTTCAATTCCCACCTATGAGTGAGAACATGTGGTGTTTGGTTTTTTGTCCTTGCGATAGTTTACTGAGAATGATGTTTTCCAGTTTCATCCATGTCCCTACAAAGGACATGAACTCATCATTTTATGGCTGCATAGTATTCCATGGTGTATATGTGCCACATTTTCTTAATCCAGTCTATCGTTGGACATTTAAACCACAAAAGTGTGTTAGATTTTGAAAAATGCTTTTAATGCACCTATGGAAATGATCATGTGGTTTTTCCTTGTTAGCCTGTTGATGTGATGGATTATACTAATCAATTTTCAAATGTCAAACTAGCCTTGCATTCCTGGTATAAGTCCCACTTGGTCTTGGTGTATAATTATTTCTATATATTGTTGGATTCAATTTGCTAATATTTTGTTGAGGATTTTTGCATCTATGTTTATAAGAGATGTTGGTCTGTTGTTTTTTTGGAATGTCTTTGATTTTGGTATTAGGGTGATGCTGGACTCATTGGATGAGTAAGAAAGTATTCCTTCTGCTTCTGTCTTCTGAAAGAGAGTATAAAGAATTGATACAATTTCTTCCTTAAATGTTCAGTAGAATTCACTAGTGAATCTACCTGGACCCAGTGCTGTTTGTGAAGGTTATTAATTATTGGTTTAATCTAATAGATATAGCCTTATTAAGATTGTGTATCTCATGTGAGTTTTGACAGATGGTGTCTTTCAAGACATTGGTTCATTTCATCTAGGTTATCAAATTTATGGGTATAGAGTTTCTCATAGTGTTCTTACAGTATCCTTTTACTACCCATCAGATCTGTAATGATGTTCCATCTTTCATTTCTGATATTAGTAATTTGTGTCCTTTGTCTAATCAGCTTTTGATTTTATTGATTTTTTTCTATATTGGCTTTTTAATTTCAATTTTATAGATTCCCTCTGTAATTCTGATTTATTTTCTTCTGCTTACTTTGGATTTCATTTGCTTCTTTGTCTAGTTTCCTATTGTGAAAGTTTAGATTATTGACTTTAGACCTTTTTTCCTTTCTAATATGTGCTGTCAATATTGTAAATTTTGCTGTAAGACCTAATTTTGCTGTATTCCACAAATTTTGATAAGTTGTATTTTCATTTTCAGTTAGTTGAAAATAATTTTTAAATTCTTGAGTTTTCTTCTTTGACCCATGTGTTACACAGAAGTATGTTGTTTAATATTGAATTATTATGGGGTTTTCCAGTTATCTTTGTTACTGATTTCTAATTTAGTCCTGTTTTAGTTGGCTAGTAGTTATTTTCACAAATATGTGCCTAAGACGAAGCTTGAATGAGTGCTATTACAGAAGCTGTATTACATTTCACACAGTGAAACGTCTTTGTATTTATATCAAGCACCTGTTATTCTAAACTAATTGCACATATTTTTTATTTGCAATTTTTTTGTGCATACATGAAAAGTGAACTGATCCTTAGTGAAATGTTAGCTTCATTAGCAGAAGGACTTGGCAAATAGTTAAATGATTACACTTTTAATCAGTGACACCAGATACTTCAAATATAAAATCAGTTAAAGTAAACCCAAAAATTATTTGATTTATTAACTCTATTTACGAACCTAAATGTTTGAATGTTTTTTCTGTCAAAAATTAAATATCTGGTATAACTTGTGAATGCTGTTGTAAATTAAATTAAAATTCAACATGGGAAGTAGAAATTATTTAGTTTTGTGCTTACACTATGAATATAAGTTTTACTGAAGCATAGTCTGGAAAGAAAATGAACAATGTTCTAAACTAAATTAAGAAACCTATAGAGCAGAAATGCATGTGTAATTAGCTGTAGCACAAACAGAGGCCATCATTACAACCAATCACTCAGGATGCATGAAACTGAATTTGCAGTTAACAACATTTTTTTATGTACTTGTGCCTAATTTTCTATATATTTATTCTATATATTTATGAAGATTTCTATATATTTATATCTGAACTACAACATTGTTTCTGATGAAGTGGTGTTGAATTAAAATAATAAAATAATGAATAAATAAATAAAACTTCAGTCTTGCAGTCTGAGCTTTCTTTCTTTGCTGTTCATTATGAATCCAATTTTAGAAAATGTGTGAGCCTTTATGAAGGATTAGTTTAAAATCACAATAAGTGCCCTCTGTGGTACTGAACATATTTTGGAAACAAGTCCCTTACATTTTGGTTGTATTTTGTTCAAAACTGGTTGAAAATTTTTAACTAAATAATTGGACACATAGAGCACCAAATAACTTTGTCTTTCAAAGCTTTTAATAAATTGTAATCATTGAGGATGAAATTTGCTAACAGGGAGAGAGTGCTCTTTATTCCTACAAAAGCACAGAAGCAGAGAACACATCTGGTGAGGGGAGATCAGAGAGTCTACATGAAATGATTTTGACATTTGCTATACTTCGGATAATCTTGACTTAGAAGGAGAATATTTTAATGATGATGTTATTTTTAATTAGAAAATTTCTATTCTAAACCAGCATATAATAAAAATGAAAAGATCACAATTTCGGACCATCTAAAATTGGCCACAATATTCCAAGAAATAATAGAGATAAATTTTCATGAGCTTTGTGTTACTAAATATTTGTTGAAGAAATATTTATTGAAAAATACTTATTGAAGTAACCCAGAGCCGTGCGTGGTGATGTGTGCCTCTAGTCCCAGCTATCTGGGAGGCTGAGGTGGGAAGACCGCTTGAACATGGGGCAGTGAGCCTTGATTGCACCATACTCTCCAGCCTGGGCCACAGAGCGAGACCCTGTCAAAAACAAACCAACAAACAAACAAACAATGATATTCAGACTGCAGTATCCTTTTTAATATAAAATAATTTTGAGACTATCCTTCATTTAGCAGAATTTTATCTGAATTTATCAAATACCTTAGCACCTGTAGACAGTCTATTTTCTCCTTTGAAAAATACTATGCTTTTCAAAGAAGAGTCAACTAAATGTGTCAAAAATTTCAAATATATTAACCACAAATACATACAGAAGAATAGTGCAGGTAATTTTGTGAAAAACATTTTAACACAATAAGGTTATATTGAAATTACTGACTCCAGAAAAATACTGGGGGCATGAAACTCATTAAAGCATGAACTATATTCCAAGCTTTGCATATATGTTTATTTAATTTACACAATCACTATAAGATTTTACCCCACTGTATACACATACGTGCAAGTATATGGAAATAAGTGTATTTTAAACATAGATTCAGAACAGAACTGTTGTATAGGCCAATATAATAATGTAATAAGACCACATTATCAGTCAATCAATAAATATATCAGAAGTATTCATCTGAATGATCGCACAGGTCCCACAGTTTGGGCGGTGAGTAGGACCCGGGTCGGCTGCGGCCGCCTCTGTGCGCTTGGCTCTTCAGGCCCGCAGTGCACAGGGCTCGTACTCTGCTGTGTTGTCTTTTCTCTGCCTTGGCTGCGCAGTATCGAAGCCCTCCCTATTTATGGGGAAACCGCTACCTCGTGAATCTTGGAATCCCACCTCCCACCACAGCAGGTGAAAACGTCAGATGCTGGCTTTCCAGCCTTCTGTGCACTTAGGGCCAAAGCCTGTGTTGTTAGGCTTGGCCTCAGAGCCGCGCACCACGGAGCTTGTAGTGGGAGCCAGTGACTCAGAGGTGGGAAAGCAAAGATGTCATTACCCGGGGGCACATGGGACTGCTGCAGTGGTCCTGGCGTCCAGTGTGCAAGGACAGCACAGGTATTGCTCCAGCAGTGGTGTTCAGAAGCCAATCCCCCTTACCCCCCAGCAAACCCCCAGCCAAAGCCTAAGTGGAAGCGTGGGAGCCCAGCAGGAGGCGCAGAGGCAGCAGCTGCGGAAGCTGGTGCCGGTGGGCCGGGTGTGCCACGGTCTTCGCTGCCCTGCCGTGTTGACAGACTTGGCTGTGACCGTGGCTCCTGCTCAGCCCTCCGTTTTGCTGCTTATTTTCTAAGTCTGGTTCTCCTGGCTGTTGTGGGATTCTGGAATCAATCATCAACCCAAAATTTCGTTTTGTTGTTGTGAATAATTTCCTTTTCTGCTCTAATCGGCCGGAGTTTCTGCGCTCATACTGAAAAGCTATGGTTGCTATTACCTCCAAGATCATACACCAGTGTCAAGGCCGTGCTTGGACTTGGACAACGGTGGGTGTCCTGGCTCTACATAGAACTCATATGAAGAACTTTTCAAACTGGAAATAGTAACTCAGCAGGAAGTAGGAGTGCTTCAACCCTGAAAATAGCATGGAGACCAGGGAACAACCCAAGTTTCACCCTGATATCAATTGGGGTGTCCTGGTCTGTTTAGATTCACATGAAATCAGATTGTGGCCGTAACATGTAAAATGTAAATCTAGCATCCTGGTGCTTCTGGGATTTGATTTTCTTGATTACTTTTGTTTCGTGTGCCCACTTTTACCTAGGTAGTATGTTTGAACATTTACATTTGTTTAACAAAACGTATGATACACTAGGCTTTACCAATAAGAACTACATGTTCAGCCCTCTGAATTAGGCATTATTACTATCCCCATTTTACAAATGAGGAACTTGAAGTTTAAGAAATAATTTTCTGAGTCATAAAATTACTGACAGAGTGACAAAGTGAGTGGTCTGAGGGCAAAGCCCAGGCTCTATGCAACTGGTTGGCACCACCCATGCTGGACCTGCTGTCCTTTTCTATCCCTTATCTTTTCCCCTAAAGTATGGACAACAGGAGGTTATGTCTGCAAGAGATTTTAAGTTTTGAAGAAAAGACTTGTGTCTGTGTGGGAGGGTCGGGAGAATGTGTTATTAAGCATTGCTATACCACACCAAAGAATGAGCAAGCAAACAAGACAGGGTGACAACGAGATCATTTCAGTTAGATTTTAGACCCCCATATCCCTGAAATGTCCTTGGTCATTTCTGCTGGCCAAACCCATTCATAGGATATTTGCTTCTACTTTCTTGCTGAAGTTTTCCAAATTTTCTCCCTCCAAGGAACCCCACTTAATTACTTGGATTATGGTGACAGAATTGATCTTATTTCTTCACTTTCTGAGCCATGTCCTGAGGTTTATTTTTTCCTGAGTGACTTATCCTTGAACTGGTTAAACCAAAAGCTATCCTGCAAGTAATGGTGCCTCTCCCCAGTAGGCAGACAGAATTATAATTATACATTCAAGGGCTTTTCTCTCTCCTATACTAGCCTAGACTACTAGGCAAACAATAAAATGGAAGGAAATGAAATAGAATAAATAAACAAAGACCAAGTAAAAGCTAGTGTGAATACCTGGGCAGTGAGAATCCCACAGACAGGTCCAGTTGAGTAGGTAGAAATGGGGGTGAGGAGAATGAATGGAGGACTTGTAAGAGGGTGAAGGTGGCTGGGGGTGGAGTCTTGGGATTCCTCATGAATGGGCCTCTCTCTCCAGGATGGTGGAGACCACAACATGATTCTCTGTCCCAAAGCAACTGCACATCTAAACCAAAGCCAACAGCATGTCAAATAGGAATGGATTTAGGTGGAAGTACTGAGAGGTAGCAGGAGGCCAATTCTGGCTGGACAGAGAGGCCAGCCAATACCAGCCACAAAGCTACTCCACAGCTGGTCCAAACAGTGCTAGAGTGTATTGTCCAGCAACAAAGCCACAGGGTGAAACAGCCAGGGCCGTGAGCTTCCCATGAAACTCCCCAGACCAAACTGTGGCTACACCTGAGTTAAAGTTGAGTAAGAATAAGTGCAGTAAATGTATCCATCCTGCAGTTATTCTTATCCCTTGATTTCTTAGTAATGTTACTTTTGAGAAATTCTAATTGATATCAGCAAAGCCACATTGGAGAAGAATTTTCTATGTTGCATAAGAGCTCTGGGTAAAACAGAACGTCCCCCAGGGGCTGTGATGGTGAGTGCAGGCAAAGGTGAGTGGAGATGGCTGGCAGGTGGCAGGAGACAAAAGATGGGGCAAAATGAGAAGGAGGGAGGATGTAGAGAAGGGGAGCCAGGCAGAGGGAGAGAAAGGCATTGACCCAGGAGTGGGAAGCAGAGCACTGGTGGATTTTTCAGTTCCTTTCTCTACTAGGGTCTCAGCTTCCTACTCAGATTTTTCCCACAGCAGCAGAGAATGTGTTTATGCTGAAGCAGCCACATATGACCAAACAAGGAAGGACTAATCAGCGACCTTACAGAACTAGATTGACTTGTTAGCTTAGCTCAAGGAGGAAAACTAGAAAGAAAGGCCAAGGTGCTTACCCTCTCAAGCAAGGTGTAGCATTGGCTTTCTATGTGGTGTTGGGAAATGTCTGGGGGTCTCATTCACTGGAGATGCTACTGCAGTTAGTAAGTAGGGTCACCTTTGTTAAATTCTGTGCTCCCCTTTCAATATGCTAATTTCAATCCTATTAAGAAATGCTGGAAAAAAGCATATTAACAAGAGTTGAAGTGAGAGTGGAGAAAGAAAAGTAAGAGAGAAGAGATATAGGGGAGAGAAGAGAAAGGGAAATGTATGGGGTGAAACATTACACGCTGATGGATGCTCTGCCATGCATTGCTAGTCAGTCACGGTGCTGAAAATAGGACCATGAATCATTTCTGTTGTAGACTTTAAATAAGGATGGTAGAGAGGGCAAAGGGAAGGGAAGACAGTGGAGAGACAGGCAAGAGAAGCACAAACACAGGCTGTGGACATCACCATTTCCCTCACCACATTGCAATTGAGCACTTCCTCCTGGACTCTACCTGCTTCTTTCTCCACCTTCCCTGTGTCGAGGCCTTTTGGAGGCAGGTTTTGAAGCCATTATAACATGTATCTGGGATTTAATTTTTTTATTCAAATATGGTGAGGCCAACAGATCAGGAGATGACTGCCTTTGAAAAGACAGTTTGTGACTCACAGTTCCCCAGAGGAGGGGGCACACCACACCTCAGAGAGCCACAGGAAGCACCAGGGCCAGTCAGGAGCCAGAGGTAGGGTTGACAGGTGGGTGGGGGAGTACTGGTGGGGGTGGGGAGCCCTTTGGTGGTTTCTCAGTAAAGGAATGGGTGAGGCAGAGTAAGCAGCTGAGCAGACTTAGAATTGGATAGTTTGAATAATTTCACCAAGCTCTGGGATATATGGGGGTCTCCAGTTGTCCATTTCTGGGCCCTGGGTGATTTAAGGCAGGGGGATAGTGCCCCAGACTGCAGACATCTGATAAAAGGAGGCAGGTGGAGGATACGGACTTGGGATTGGTTAGCTGCATATCAAAGGCATGACCATGGGGGAAAGTTGTCTGTTATCTCTGGGAATTAGCTGATGCCGGGAGGGGCAGCTCCTCTCTAGGTCTTGAAGGCCCCAAGATATCAAAACATCATAAAATGTAAAATGTAAAAAATGTGACTAATACAGAGATTAGGGCAGAAACAGAAAGATGCTCAGGCAGACACTCAATGTGGAAAATCCTTGTTTCTCATCTTGGCTCTCTGAAGTAGGCAGGGGCTCATTCCTAGTCGCCTGCTCTCTGGCTCCAGTGTGGTTAGCCAAATTCATGGGTATCAGGTTGCCAGATCCAGCTGCCTTATTGATGGCACTTGTGACACTTAAACCTTAGAACACATTTTTTCAGTTTTCCTCACTTCATTCATGCAATATATATTTCTTGAGTAGCCAGGGATTGAGTAGGCACTGGGGCTAAGCCATAGATCGATTGAACTGATGGTCCCAGTTCACACCTTCCCTAACTCTACTACCTTTATAAAGTGAATTTCCAGCTCGGTTCACTGAGAGCTGGAATCTGTTACCCTGGTTTGGCTTTGTACTTTGCAGTGGCCAAAAGAATTCAGCACAAGTCATGTGCTGGTGCTGAGCCTAGGCCTCAGGAAGTCTTTATGTGCTTCAGTGCTCTTTCCTAGAACTTCCCCTCCACCATGAGGACAAGTCCAAGCTAGCCTGCTGGAGGATGAGAGACCAGATGGAGCAGAGATAAATTGTCCTTGCTGAGGACATCCCCATGAGCTAGCCCCTGTCCATCTTCTGATTGCAGGTGCATGCACAAGCCCAGCCAGCATCAGCAGCAGGGCTGCCCAACCAGTCCTATACTCTTGAGCAAAAATGAATGTTTAATACTGTATGCCACAGAAGGATTTAGGGTTGTTTGATATGCAGCATCATTTGGGGATAGTAGAAAATGGATATAAAATATGTAGGTGAAAGAGAGAGGACTGATCCACAAATGTTTCCAAAACAATACTGGAGACAGGTATTTTCAGACCACAGTAGAAAGTGTGGGCTTGATGTTATCATATAGAAGAGGTTTCTAACCCAGAATGGATGGTCAGAAGAACTTTCTGAAGAAGTTGAGGTCTGAGACTGAAGGAGAAATGGAAAATAGCTACAGAAGGAAGGTGGCTTAAATGTCAGTGCAGTGAGAGGGATGTTCAGGATTCTCTAGAGGGACAGAACTAATAGGATAGATGTATATGTAAAGCGGAGTTTATTAAGGAGTATTGACTCATGCAATCACAAGATGAGGTTCCACAATAGGCCATCTGCAAGTTGAGGAGCAAGGAAGCCAGTCTGAGTCCCAAAGCTAAAGAACTTGGAGTCCAATGTTCAAGGGCAGGAATCATCCAGCCCGGGAGAAAGACGGAGGCCAGAAGACTAAACAACTCTACTGTTTCCATGTTCTTCTGCTTGCCTTTATTCTGGCTGAGTTGGCTGCTGATTAGATGGTGCCCATCCAGATTGAGGGGGTGTCTGCCTCTCCCACTCCACTGACTTAAATGTTAATCTCCTTTGCCAACGCCCTCACAGACACACCCAGGAACAATACTTTGCATCCTTCAATCCAATCAAGTTAACACTCAATATTAACCATCACAGATGGGTATATAGGTTCATGGGTGAGAGGGAAAATGCCAAAGGACTGCCAGGACTTCAGGGTGGCTGGAGTTAATTGTGAGTGTGCATGTGTGTGCGTGTGTGTGTGTGCGTGTGTGCGTGTGTGTGTGTGTGTGTGTGTATATGTATGCATGTGCGGGGGTGTTGGTCGACATTGAAGCAAGGACCTGTCAGGTCATCTTGGGACTTATGCCATGGTTTATTCAGAAGTCAGTGGAAAACCATTGAAGACTTTTCAGCAAGACAGTGGCACCATTCAGTTTACATTTTGAACCACATTTTCTGCAAAGGTAGAGGGTTGATTGGGAAATAGTGTAACTAGGACCTGAGAAGCCAATAAAGAGGTCTTTAACTGAGATCATCAATGCCTGATATAAGGCATTGTCTTGGTGATAGATAAACATAGGGGTAAAATTCACTTGCAAAACATATAAAACTTGCAAAACTTGTCAAATAACTTATAAACATTTTTAAAAGAAAAAATGATACATTTCATTATGATCAATCCAAATATTACCAACTCCTCTGATTCTTCTTCTCTCTAGCAAACTTGATCTCAGGACAGGCATGTTTTAAGTAAAGGCTGAGCTAACACTTACCTGCTAGAGCAAAATCCTTCTGTTGTCTTCTCGTGGCTATTATCTGCATCACTAAATGGTGGCTGTCACATTACTTTGGCAGTTCTCTGGCTTTATGCTCCAAAGACTTGCTGAGACAAATGTCAATCTCAGGTCCTCAGACACTATAGGAACCTGCCGGCATGGTTAGAGGGTACCCCTGTCACTGGCAATGGCAGAAAGGCTTTCAAGGTGAACTTTTTCAAGATACAGAGTTTGATGGCTCTGGAAGGTGGCCACAGAAGCCTAAATGGAAGCTGCCTTTAATCCATGAGACAGGAATTTAAATTGCACTTGCTATGTACAAATTGTTCATCCTGTCATGTCATGAGGGGGCCCAACTTCAGAGAGCACGGCCTGAGTTGAGACTTGAAACAAATCTATTTGAGAGAGACAGATGTGCTGCAGAGGAGGGAAGGGTCCCTGTCCCATCACAAAACTGAGCTGAGGTGACAAAGTGGTGGTGTAGACCAGTGCTAGGTAGTTAGGTAGTTTCACCCCATTAGAACCAGGGATATGGGAAGGTCTCATTAAATCAAAGAGGGGTTAGGCATGTTCTTTTTCAGGATATCCTTGTACTAGACAGAGACATAGGCCTTATGTCCACAAACATACACTGATAACAACAGTGGCTAACACTCATTGCAGCCCATATGAGGTAAATACTATTAGTATTCCAATTTTACACAGAAGAGGAAATTGAAGTATACAAAGGCTAATTTGCACAAAGCCAGGTGGCTCACAAGTCATGGACATGGGCTTGGAACTGAGGTCCAGTGTAGTCCAAAACTGATGCTCTTTTTATTCACCCAATGCCTGGCTTTGAGACCAGACTGGGGCCAGGTTCTAGTTCCTAGAGTTTGTGGGGACAGGTGGACAAGCGAGAGTAACGGAGCAGGACTCACTCAGGGAAGGCAAGGCCTCAGCCCTGGAGAGACATGGGTGGTGGAACCCATACACAGAGAGGAGCTCAGAGATCCAGTCAAGGGAATTGAGGTGCAAAGTTTCAGGGCCCAGTCATCAGAATCAGTATCATAGAATGCTTTGGAGACCTGCCCCAGTCCCCTCACTCTTGTCAGGATTGGACCTCTACTTGAAAAGTTTATCCCATTGGCATAGCACTGACATACAAATAATTGCAGAGTATGCCTACTTGAATACCTGTTCTCCTCTTCTTCTTTTATATTTCAATTCCAGATTTTAGCTTAGCACTTGGGGGCCCAAATAAACCCTACATTTCCAAGCCCCTCCTGTAGCTGGGTGTGACCACACACTTGATGTTCTAGCCACAACAGATAGCTGAAAGTGAAATGAACATTCTCTATGGTGTGTTCTTTAAAAAGAATGAGCATGTCCTTTTTTTGTTGCTTTCTCCTCACTACAGACTAGAATTTGGACATGACGGTTGGAGCAAAAGCAGCCATTCTGGACTGTGAAGTGTCATCTAAGGAAGGCAGGGAGGCATAGTAGACATGAACAGCTTTGGGCTACCTCTCTTTAGATCACTTTTATGTGTAAGGGTACTGAACTATATCTGCATGTATGTACATTATATTGCAGCAAACCTAATCCTGACTTAATTACTGAGTTTATAATTCCTGCTTTACTTTCAGGCTAGAGAAATATTTCTTCTCAATGTTCCATTGAAATCAGTGTAGCATTAATGTGGGATTGGGGGAGTGGCACTAGAAGCTGTAACACGAATGTATTCTTTATCATCTTGTCCTATTATCAGTGCTAATTTTCTCTAAAGAGCTGACTTTAGGAGTTGAAGGAATTGACTGCAAAAAAAAAAAAACCTCTACTTTCCATATTCAATTCTCTTGATTGCAGTTTAATGTATAGCATCAAGGCACTTTGAAAAAACTGGATCAGTGCAATTTTGTAAACAGTAACCAAGATACATACACTCCTGAATGACATCAAAGAGGCATACTTACCCCCAGATGCAATATCCAAAGATTTCTAAGAAGATTTGAATAAAATATTATGGCGCCTAATAATGTAGAGACTTTTTTCCATTTGAACAAAGACCAAAAATTCATTTTACCCCTTGTCAGCAGATATAAATCTGAAACTGGATTTAAAAGCTTTTCCATATGCTCAGGCACACCACCATCCTGAGCTAAGTTTAAATCACAGCCTTGTCCTATCATATGTATCTATCTTCAAGTGGGGAGTGGATGTGGGGGAGGAGGGTGGGTTGAGACTTCCCGTTTAAGGTGATAAATGCTGTCACGGGACCATCTGCCATGGTCTGCATGTCTCATGACTCAGAGATGCAGCTTTTGGAACACAAAAGGATCTGGTTAAAATCTCAGCTTTACTACAGAGTATTTGCATGACCTCCGGGGTTTATCAAGCCCTCCAGTCTCTGCTTCCTCATCTGTAGAACTGGGTAACAACCTCCAACTTTTTTAGTGTAACATGAGACAATTAAGGGAGGAATCTAGATCCCTGGCCTCTCCACCCCCTGTTCTGTCTCACAAATGTGCTGTAAGCCCAGGCCCATTCTTAGGGGAAAACAATTATTTTTAAGCCTCTCGATTGTTAACCCAATGTGATACCGTTTAAAAGGCAGAACGCAAGTTTGAGGGACTAATGCTCTGCAGGCTGGGCTCTGGCTCACAGTCTTGTTCTTTCCAGGTGATTCTCCATCTGTGCATAAGAGCAATGTCCTTGGGAGAAGCCTCTCTGGAGGCTGGCCCAGCTCGGAGTTCCTACAGGTCTGTGTCTTGCTGTTATTTTGGAGGCGTTTATCTTGGTGCTCTCTGTGTTAGCAAGTGAGCGTTCAGCACATTTGAGCCCACTCGCTTCGCTTTGAAATAGCCTGCACAGAGTCTTCGTGCTGCACCCTCCCTGGAGCAGCTCCACTTCTGTGTTTTCAATTGGACTCTCCAGTTCTGCCGTGCAAAACTCCAACTCAATGGACAGCAGCCTCAGTGGATGGTTTCCATGCATACATCCAGGAAAATGGGAAAGTTTAATTGCATAAATTATATGAGAAAGTGATCTTCCCATGGCTACTGAGCGAATATATGTTAGCATGTCATTGATGCTATGCTAAATCCTAATGCTTCATACTGACATTAAACCTAAGAACACCTGAGAAAGCTGCAATTGTATGCAATATGCCATCCAAGGCTTCCCATATGCCTACCTTCGTCTTGTGGGATGCAAAGGAAAACACATGCATGCACAGGCAAATGTTCTTAAACTCACTTTGGGGCTGGGGGATGGTGAAGCCAATTGATTGGCAAAATCTCCCCTTTTCTTCTGTTTAGAGAAATTGCCAGTTACATATAAATGAGGCTTGTTGAAATGGAAAGTCTTCTCTGTGAATAATTAGGGTAAATTGAACATGAGCCTGTTATCAATGTGTTTCTTTTATTTCAAGAAATGTTAATTTATCAAAAAAAACAGCAGAAAAGGTAAGTAGAGAAAATAAACAGTAGATTTAGAGATAAAGATTAAGTAACTGCAAATTTTCAAGATGTTAAGACTAGTTTAGGTTTGAACATAGACATCTGAGGTTTCGGTTGTGGAGAGACAGTAATTTTATCATACTGCCACATTATACAAATCCCCAGGCTGGGCGCGGTGGCTCACACCTGTAATCTCAGCACTTTGGGAGGCCAAGGAGGGCAGATCACGAGGTCAAGAGATTGAGACCATCCTGGCCAACATGGTGAAACCCCGTCTCTACTAAAAATTCAAAAATTACCTGGGCGTGGTGGTACGCACCTGCAGTCCCTGCAACTCAGGAGGCTGAGGCAGGAGAATCACTTGAACCCAGGAGGCAGAGGTTACAGTGAGCTGCGATCGCACCACTGCACTCCAGCCCAGTCAACAGGGCAAGACTTCACCTCAAAAAAAAAAGAAAAAAATTCCGATATAGACTGTAAAGTACTTAACTTTTCTTCCAATTCTTTCTCCACTTTTATAAAAAATTCCCTTTTTTTTAGCTGGAAAGTTCTTAAACATAATTTGTCCCAGAGCTCAAATATGATCAAATTAATGGCTCTTGTGGCATTTCTTTGCTAAATTTACTGATGATTCTATTAAGATTATTAAAGACATTCATTTAATGACCTAGAAGATTTTAAAATCAAACTCCAGACATGAATAAAGGCTTTGCTATTAAAAGCATGGTATGAATAAATGAGCACATACATAATAAAGGTCTCTACAAGAAACTATTTTCCCAATTACTTGTTTTTAAATTTTCTAATGTATCTGATATTTCACCCACTTATATATTATGTAAATATGAATACCTAGCACCTTCACTGAAGGAGAGGAAAAATTTTTTTTTGAGAAATGGACACATTGTAGTTTATCAATGTTGTTCTAAACCTTCTTTTGCAGAAGGAGGGCTGGTTAAAAAATGTTTTTATGACTCATTTACATTTTGTATTAGATGCAGTCTTAGCATATCACATACAAAGTTTCACATAAATGAATGAACATACTTAATCAATTTGAAAATATCACTGTATGTATTTTGGAGGATTTCGTTCTCAGCTTCAGCTCTATTGATATTTGGGGCCAGGTCATGCTATATTGGGGGCTGCCCAGTGCGCTGTGGAATGTTGAGCGGCACTCCCAGCCCCTGCTCTCCAGATACCAGAAGCAGCTCTCCCATGCTCCTCCCAGATGTGACAACTAAAAAAAAAAAAAAAAGAAAAAAAGAAATCCAGATATGGCCATATGTCCCCTGGGGTAAAAAATTGCATCTGATAATAGCCACCGGCAGTAATTCCTCTCACAAACTAAAACCTGGGTTATTTTCTTTAGCATTTTGTAAATTATTAATGGCTTGTCAATGTTGTTTGCTCACTGCATAAAGTATACCAGCATGCAGCCTTTCCCAGTGCTGCGTAGCTAGTTTGCACTCCCATGCCTTCTACCACGTGCTAGGCCTGTTCACCTTACCACCCTGTGATTCAGGGTGCAAAAGGTGGCAGGCATCTCCCTTGTTCTTTGCATAACTGAAGGGAGCTAATAATTATTCCTTCCCTTAATTGCTCATTCACTTAACAAGGATACAGGAGGCACCTCTCATAGGTTGAGCATTGTTGTAGGCTCTGGAGACAGCTCCATGGGCAAAGCAGGCCGATGTCCCTGTTCTCATGCTGAAGACTAGGGGCTGTATGGGCAGCAGAGATGAGGGAGAAAACAGCAATAAACATAAGTATATAATATTATGTCATATTACATAATTAAGTAAACTACATAACAAATTGTAAGGTGATAAGCCATACCGAGAAAAGAAAATGCAACCAAGGTAAGAGGATTTGGAAATTCAGTCAGGGAGGATGTTGGAATTTAAATGGAGTGGTCTAGCTGCATTTAATTGAGCAGGGGGCCATTTGAATGCAGACTTCATGGAGGTGAAGAAGTGAGTCTGCTGGCATTTGGGGTGGGACTTCGTGGCAGAGGAAGCTGTGCAAGGGCCCTGAGGTTGAAGCACACTTGGCCCACGTGGCTGCAGCAGCTCATGCCATGGAGCATTTTAGGGGGCAGCGAGTGGCCAGGCCCCATGGAAACTTGCAGTCACCATAAGGAATTGGGTTTTTCTCTGAAAGGAATGCAAAGCTGCTGGATGGTTTGAGCAGAGAGGTGATACAAACTCACTTATGTTTCAACAGTGTCACTCCTGCTATTAAGTAGAGTGTAAACTGCTAGAAGACGCAAATAGGAGCTGACAGTCCAGTTAGAATGCTAGGACAGTGATCTGGACCAGTGGAGATAGTGGCCTCCATAATTAGGAGGGACAGAAGGCAGAAAGGGAGTGAGAAACACATGGCTAAACTCCACAGTGAGGCTTCAAAGACGGTTTCCTTCCCAGGGCACAGGGAGAGATATTAGAGGCAGTAAAGAGTCACCTGTGTCTTTGTGAAGAACTGGAAGTTGGTGTCGTCTCAACTAAATGTTCTCTGTATGATGGAATTGAGAAGTGCTGGCTGCCTTCTAGGTAGGTAGGAAGGTAGGAAATGGGCTCTGAAATAAACAGGTTTTCAGCCATGTACCTGCTCCATCATCTCCACTTCCATTTCTCATTCATTTATTTAGCGAACATGTGCTGATCTTCCTGGCTGCAAACCTCAGGATACTGGCAGGTTCATCAGGAGAGTGGATGGTTGACGGGAATATAGACACTTTTTGTGTCTTTTGAGCATCAGGTTCTTAGGTAAAGGCCTTGAACCTGCCCTGTTTTATGCTTCTCAGGATGCCATTGCCAATACCATAGCCTGGGTGGTTTACACAACAGAATTCTTTTCTCACAGTTCTGGAGCCTGGACAGCCTGAGGTCAGGGTGCCAGCATTGTCAGGTTCTGGTGAGGGCCCTCTTCCGGGTTGGCAGATGACTGTCCTCTTGGTGTGTCTTTACTTGGGAGAGAAGAGACAAAAGAAGCAAGCTTTCTCCTGTCTCTTTTTATAAAGGTACTAGTTTCATGGAGGAGGGCACTACCCTCAGGACCTCAACACCTCCCAAAAGCCCCACCTCTTAATACCATGACGTTGAGGATTAGAATTCCAACATATGAATCTGGGGGGGATGGAAGCATTCAGTCTATAGGACTCCCCCTCCAGTCCTCTTGTACTTCCTAAGAGTGGCTGCGTGTTCTCCGAGAGCTCCTACATCTTAACATAATGTCGATTTCAATTCCTCAGGTGTTGGGCCCCTCAGTGACCTATGCAGTGGGGTATGCAGCAAGCAGTAGATGGTAGATGTGAAGCTTCCATTCCTAGAGTCGCAGCAGCCCATAGTCTTTCTATTAGAGATCCAGCTTCCTACAATTGCACCATTATCAGAAACATGGCAAACAAGGTCCCCATAGCAGTTGCCTGTCTTTTGCAATCACAACTTTATCCTTATGTTAAGTTGTTCTAATTAGAGAATAAGCAGAATTGTACATTTTACAATAAAGGGTAATATTTTATGTTCGCATTACTTGGTTTTTATTTTTCATATTTGCTTTGTTAGTTATTAATAACCTCCAGACAAAGCACCCTAATAAAATGATGCCTGCCTATATTAAAACAACTCATGCACCCCATAAATATATACACCTACTATGCATCCACAAAAATTAAAAAGAAAAAAAAAGAAAATTAACTGAAATTTTGGATAAGGCTTAAAGTAGGTGTTCATTTTTCTGTTCATGCACATGTGGCCAACGCTCTGATTTGAGGTCTCTTGATGCTGCTCCCCAGAACAATAAATGGAAATTGGGGAATTTAAAGGAACCAGAGATCAGCATTGTTTTCTCCTAAATGACAGAAGTTTTGTCTCCTAGAGTGAAAAAAAAAATGGTACTCTTGCTTTGTTGTAACTTAGAGAAAATACAAGACAAGCTCTGAAAGGATCCTGTAGAACTGCACCAGGAAAGGTTTGTTTTTTTAAAAAAAAATATGTATTGATGTGATTTCCCCAGCCTCAGTCTCACATACACCCACATCCACACACCCATACCACCCTAGGTTAATAGACAATTTTTGCTTAATTGATATTTTTTGTACCTTTTGAGCATCGGACCTTCCAACTACATACAGGATAAAAGGAAACTTGCTGTATCAAGACTTTGTCTAATAAGAAAGAAAAAGAATATAGTATACATTCCCTGTGCACCTTTTGGTGGTCAGCCAGGCAAATGGGATCATAGCTTTGGAATCTGAAATGCCTGGGTATGAGTCCTGGGATACCTTGGTTTCTTCATCTGTAAAAATAAGGCAGCAGTACCTGGTGGGGTCTACTTCTCTGCCCTATGTTTGAAGGCTGAACTCTAGCGAGATCAGCTGAATCTGTCTGAGTATCTGGATTCAGCCATGGGAAGCAGTGTCCCAGGGCTGGAGGGCAATGAGATTATTATTCCTCCTCATCCTCTGCCTACTTGCCCATGGTTGCTGTCCTCCATGGAGATACAGAGCCCTCTGTAAGGCCATTCATTTTGCTCAAGTTCTGGGGACACTATCCCCTCCACTTGGCCTCTGAAGACCTAGTCCCTGAGTGTTTCAGCTGCTCCTTTTTGTGTTCTCTTCATGATGAAGTCACCTTTGTAAATTGTTCCTTCATTAATGTCTCTTTAGCCACCCTTGTGTATGCGCCATCTGTTCCTGCCAGCACCATGAGGCAGGCCTGTAGGATTAGGGTTAGGACTGGGTAAATGAAGGCATATAAATTGTTTAGCATCACACCTGGTTTACAGAAGTTCCCCACACTTAGTAGTAGGTATTTGGTAAGAACTGGTTCCTTCCCCATAATACAGGGTCACAAGAAAACGTCAAGACCACTCTTAAAATATTAATATTTTAGGTCATCTTTGTGTAGTCTTCTGATATTTCATAAGATTATCATTACAAGTTTAGGGATGGAAATGTTTCTCTATGATGCTACACAAACTATTTCAAAAATCAATTAAGGAGAAGTCTACATTAAAGTAACTCCAACCAAAGCCCGTGTCCTCTTTTCCACTTCATAACGTTGCTGCGTTGAAGAGTGACCTTCAATAGTGTGGTGTAAAGAACCCCGAACAAAATGTTGGGAGGCTTGTTTTCCGGTTCTGGCTGGAGACTTGCTGCAACTTCATAAAATGATCTCAAAGCCTCCTTTCAGCTCTAAAACTATATAAATAGATACAATTTTATAACATCTATACATTTAACGTGATATGCATTTGGGGAACACTTCTTGGAGGTGATAGGATTTGAACTAGACACTGAAGTAGGGTGTGATTTGGAGAAGCAGAGTCCTGCCCGCTGAGGAGAGCAGAGTCTGAGGGAAGATGGGGAAGGGACTTGTCAGCTTTTGATGTGATTATGCTGACTTCAAAAAACAAGTTGGACACTGATTCCTCTTCTTCTTCTTTTATTTTCTGGAAGAGTTTGTTTATGATGTGTGTGTGTGTGTGTGTGTGTGTGTGTGTGTGTGTGTGTGTGTGACGGAATTTACTCTTGTTGCCCAGGCTGGAGTGCAATGGCCCCATCTTGGCTCACTGCAACCTCTGCCTCCTGGGCTCAAGCAATTCTTCTGCCTCAGCCTCCCAAGTAGCTGGGATTACAGGCATGGGCCACCATGCCTGGCTAATTTTTTGTTTTTTTAGCAGAGACAGGTTTTCTCCATGTTGGTCAGGCTGGTCTCAAACCCCTGACCTCAGGTGCTCTGCCCGTCTCAGCCACCCAAAGCACTGGGATTATAAGCATGAGCCACTGGGCCAGGCCTGATTTGTGGGTTTTAAAATATATATATTTAATATAATTTACCACCGACAAGCCATCAAAGTCTAGAGATTATTTTGTGGAAAAATTTAAAAATACAAAAGTTACTTTCCTTAATAGTTAGAAAACAATTCATATTTTCTATTTCTTTTTGTGTCAGTTTTGATATATTTTACTTTTCTAGAATTTGATGCTTTCACCTGAATTTTAAAATTTATTGGCATGAAACAGTTCATTCAATTGTCTTATGACTTTTTTTATTTTTAAATTTTGTATTTATTTATTTATTTAGTTTTTAGGCAAGGTCTCACTCTGACACCCAGGCTGAAGTGCAGTGGCACAATCCTAGTTCACTGTAGCATTGAACTCCTTGGCTCAAGTGATCCTCTTACCTCTGCCTCCCTAGTACCTAGGGCTACAAGCATGCACCACCATACCTGGCTAATTTTTTAAATTTATTTTTTTTATTTTCATTTTTTGGAGAGATGCGGTCCCACTATGTCTCCTAGGCTGGTCTTGACCCCTTGGCTTCAAGTCATTCTCTGGCCTCTGACTGGCAAAGTGCTGAGATTACAGATGTGAGCCACCACCCCCGGCATTTTATGACTTTCCTATATCTGTGAAATGCATAGAATAGTGCTGACCCTTTTCTCTTTGTGTTGGTGGTTTTTTGAGACTTTACTTTTTTTTCTTGACCAGTCTCATCAGGAATTTATCTTATTAAATTTCTCAAAGAACTAAATTCTAGCTTTGTTAATTATTTTAACTCTATGATTGTTTTCTATTTTGTTAATTTATACTTATATCTCTGATATGGTTTCGCTTTGTTTTGCCACCCAAATCTCATCTGGAATTGTAATCCCCAGGTTTTGAGAGAGGGACCTGGTGGAAGGTGATTGGATCATGAAAGCGGTTTCCTCATGCTGTTCTCGTGATAGTGAGGGCGTTCTCACGAGATCTGATGGTTTTATAAGGGGCTTTTCCGCCTGCCCTCGCTTTCCTTCCTGCTGCTTTCGAAAGAAGGTACTTGCCTCTCCTTAGCCTTCTGCCATGATTGTAAGTTTCCTGAGGCCTCCCCAGCCATGCAGAACTGTGAGCCAATTAAACCTCTTTGCTTTATAAATTACCCAGTCTTGGGTGGTATCTTTATAGCAATGTGAAAATGGACTAATACAATCTCGAATGTTTTCATCCTTCTGTTTTAAGATAGTTTTTGTTATTTTTTTTCTGTTGATCTGGATACTTATTTATTTTCAGCATTCTTTTCTAATATTTGATAGAAAATTATAATTTTCTTTTAAGTGTATATTTGCAGGATCTCATGTGATTGATGTGATTGATATAATTTTTAAATTATTGTTTAGTTCACAATAATTTCTATATTTCACTATGAATTATTCTTTCAAGTACAGGCTACTATGAACTATATTATCTTCCAAATATATGGGATTTTTCAGTTTTCAATTTTCTGTTCATTTCTAACTTGTGCTGAAGTCAGTTACCCATTTTATTATATCAGTCATTCATGTTTCTGAGATTTTCTTTATGGGTTTGTAAATGGTTAATTTTTGTAAACGTTCTGTGTATGCTTAAAAAGAATGTGTGTTTTGCAGTAAGTGGCTGCTGTGTTTCATAAATGTCAATGAAGCCAATGTTCTCAATCACAAAGTTCAAATTCTCTATATGTGCGAAATCTCTTTGTGACTATTTTGTCAGCTTGTGTTATAGACTACTGAGAAAGTATTGAGTGCTTATATATTTGTCTATTTATCTTTTCAAATTTGTTAGCTTTTGCTCTATATTCTTAAGGCTACATTATTAGAGACATACAAATTTAGAATTATTTTATCTCCCTATATTATAAATTTTTATCATTATGAAGTGTACCTTTTGATCTGTTACATGTTTTGTCTAAGAACATCATATTCCTATATGTATCTACCTTCTTTCAGTATCTGCGTAGCATATCATTTTATACTTAACCATTTTGTAACTTTACAGTTCAAATATATCAGTCATAGCCAACATCTAGTGGCTTTTAAAAAATTGTGACTAACATTTTCCTTTATATTGTAGCATTTAATCTATTTTTAATTAACAATTACTGATAAAGTATATGTAATTTTGCCATTTAGCTATTTGTTTTTCATTTGTTCCGCTTATTATCTGTTTCTCCTTTTTTGCATATATATGGGTTATTTTTAAAATTAATTTCTTTTTATCTATTATTATTTTAGTCATTACTCAAGATTAGCCTGCATCCTTGAATTATCAAACTCAGTACTTCTTTGTACTCTTACCCTTTCCTGAAAAAGTGGAATAACTTAAAACTCTTTATATATTTCCTCACCAAGCTTTATGCTATACTTTCAGTATATTTTAATTCTCTGTCTATTTTAAATGCTCTGTGTACTATTGTTTTAGGTAAGTTATATGCATCTACTCACAAGTTCATTTCTTTTAAGATTTTACTTGTTTTTATTAATAAATAAGGCATATTAGCTGTCAATATATAGTAAAAAGGACAGCATCTTCCACGATCTCTGATTTATTATTATTTTCCTTGTCTTTGTTGTTTGTTTTTGTTTTCCTTTTTATTCTCTTGGCTTTTCATTTTGGCATAGTTTTAGACCTACAGAAAAGTTGCAAGAAGAGTTCAAGTAATTCCTATATGTCCTTTATACAGATATCTTGAATATTTACATTTTACCATACTTGCTTTGTTCTGAGGACTCACTCTTTCCCCCCTCCTGCCACACACACACACACACACAATGCACCTCATTCTTTTCTGGATTGTTTGTGAGTCAGTTTGCTACTAACATGCTGCCCATTACCACCAAATATCTTAGTATGTTCTTAAAGTAGGACATTATTTTACAAAACACCGGTACAATTACTAAGTAACAGGAAAGAGCTATTGATGTGATTCTATTATCTATTCTGTCTACCTATTCAGATTTCTCCCAGTGTCCCACAAAATAGTCTTTTCAGTAAAAGAAAGTCCTGTACCATGTGTTCCAGTTAGGATGCCATGTCTCCTCGGTCCTCATGGTATCCTTGAATAGGATGAGTTCTTGACTTTTCCTGTACATTTTATGACATTGACCATCTTAAAGAAAAGAGGCCAGTTACTTTGTAGAATAGCCTCAATTTCAATGCATGGCATGTTTCCTCACAATTGAGTCAGCATGTGCACCTCAGGCAGGAGTGACACAGAGGGGATGCTGTGCCTTCACTCTCTCGTTGCAGGAGACACCGGGCACCAGTGACATTATCAGTTGTCAGTTACATCAATAGTGGCATTACCAGTTACCAGTTACATTACTGGTAACTACAGTATGGTAACTTTCATCACTGGACTGTGATGGTATCTCAGGTTTCTCCACTGTCAATTTGCTATATTTTTCCTTGGTAACTAGTAAGTATCTTGGGTGAGATACCTAAGATTGTGTAAATATCTGGTTATGCTTCAAAATCAAAGATACAGAGCTGTCTCCACAGGAGTGATGGAAGCCAGAAGACAGAGGAATATATCCCTAGTGCTGAGAGAAAGAGTTGCCAATTTTTATAGTAAAGACACCCTTGAAAAATGAAAATAAAGTATCTTTTTCTTGAAAATACATGGTTTGAGAGACTTGTTCACCTGAAGATCCTCACTAAAGTCTCTAAAAATAAATTAAATACATAAAATAAAAATTTAAATTTTTTTATTTTTAGAAAAGAAAAATAAATCCAGTCCTCACTCAATTCTGCTTTGTGTGAGCAGCATATCTAAAGGATCCCTGTCTCTCGGCTGCTGTCACCTTGTTGGTGCTGGCGTGCCTGCCAGCCTGGTTTCCAACCCCTTTCCTTCTCCTGACATTTGGTGCTTCCAGATGTCCTGGTGTTCCTGACCTGATGGTCTGCTCTTTCTGGCTTTCCAGCCCAGGTTTGCCCCGTCCCTCCCAGTGATGCCTTCCTGCCCTGCCTCGGTAATCCACAGCTATCATGCTTGGACACGACAATGTTAAACTTAAAATCTGATATACAAGTCTTGAAAATTAAAAAGAGAATTTCTACTGAGTACATTTCATCTCCAGACTTTCTTAATGTATGAACTGTCATAGGCAGAGCTTTGGTCTTCAGACCTCATTTCCAAAGAACTGTCCCAATCTTTTTCTAATAAATGTGTTATTGCTAGAGGATCCAGATGGTTGCTGATTTAATTCAATTGCTAAGCAAGAAAAAAAAAAGTCTAGGCTACTCACAGCTGAAACAAAGAAATCTCAATTTAGAAAGCAGGCTTATCCTGCTTAAAATACTGCAAACATGTTGAAGGGTATGATGAGATTAGTACATTTTCAAATCATCGAAGAGGGAAAGTTTTACAGGAAATACGGCTTATGTGGAGCATAAGAGGCTCCTCAATTCTCACTGGCGGTGCTTTCATGCTTACTGCAGCCACACAGGGCAAACATGCATGCATGATACGAGCCATTAGTTTGAGTCTGGATTTAGGAGGCCTGGGGACAGGTGAGACTTTACTTCTCTAGTTAAGATAGGGACTAGAATAGATGATTTCTACTCTCTCTTCCTGTTCTAAGATGCTGTGGCTATAGTGCTGCTATCATGCAATTAATACTACACCAGCATCTCATTTATATACTTAAGCCAATATTTTTACAATGTGGCAGTTTCCCTTCTGAAGTGAGAAATAGAAGAGAAGCTACTTTGCAATGACCTTGATTATTAAAATGTCTTGCTTTCTCTTATATACACACACAAGGATATTTCACAAGCCAGAGGAGGATGTGTGGGGAGGATGAGATGACAATGCTAAGGCCAAAATGCAGTATCATTTTAGTTCATTATTTGGCCTGAAAACTCATTCCTTGGACTTAGTCAGGAGAGGTATTAAAAATGTCAAGCAAGAAATGACAGGATAAAATGCAGATTGATTTAGGTTTTCAAAATTGATTAGCAGTTTGGGGCCATGAGAGCAATTTGTGTGGTGTTTTCACTCTACTAGTTGCTGAAATTGATTAGCACTTTTGAGGAAAGGATAGCAAATTGCTATGCTAATCAAGGTAAATTAAATCATGAAGCGACTTGATTATTGGACTCTGCACTCCCAGCAAAGCTTCAACAAAACCAGTTTGGAAAACAGTCTTTCATTAGAGCAGTAGAAAAACTTTAGTCTTTTTGCTTCTTTCCTCTTGATTTTGGGATTTGGGGAAGTGAGGAGAAATCACTCATGCTTTTCACTTTGACAATTTATCAGTCTTTCAGAAAAAAAAGAGCTATTATTTGAGAAGATGAAAGGATCCATACTATTTTTTTATTGCAAGCAAATTGATATTTACATTTTACCAGACTGGCATTAAATTGCTTTCACTTGGTAAATGGTTTCAGCTGTGACCTCTTCTTCTGGGGGCAGTAATATAATTTGTGGGTTGCAGTCCGGAATGATGAGAATGTTGTTTCCCCATCAAATTAGAGACTTGGTGTGTGAAAAAGGCAGATGACATTTTGTGATTGGCCTGGACAAGGTTTTGTGTTAAAGAGTGAGTTATTTGTCCAAGAATGTACCTTGTCTTAGGCTTAATTTACATTTCCTTAAAACACTTCAATGAAATATTAGAAGTAAATATCCAATTTGAATCAATCCCATATGACAAGCAATTGGTAACAGCATTGGATCTAATTATGTCAACAATTCAAATCAAGTTAATAAAACATATATTGTGTTTATGTTTGAGTTTAATCTTAGATTCCACATGTTTCTCAGACTGCTGTGGGACTGGCTGCATAAGAATGGATCAAATGTCACATATGAGGCTTTTCAGATTTGACTTCCCTTTCTTTCCTTTCATTCCCTGGAGGATTTGGTGTATTGGGATCAGGGTGAAAATTAGCAATTATATTACCAATGAACTCCTCATATCTGAATGATTTGCCCTCACATTTGAGAACTGGTGATTTTGTCCAATCTCTTCTTTTAACAGATGAAACAAACAAAACAAAACAAAAAAGCCCTAATGTCTAAAGAGATAAAATACAAAGAATGGAGAAGGTTGATGGTAGATCGTTGTGAAAACCCCTAACAGTGGAGTAGGTTGTCTCAGAAGAGTTCATGGAAAAGGAAACATTTAAAGTTAGACCTTTATAGTGGAACAGAGTATTTTGAAATACCTGCTACTTAAGGAAGATTTTTGGTGAAGGATGAATACTAAAAACTGAAAGAGAGTATAAAAGGGCTTATTATAGCCCGTGAAAAAATGCACGTAATGGGAACTTTCTGCAAAGGCTGGAACAGCCAGGCATCAGATAGATATGGAAGGGTGTGTAGTAGAAGATGACATTGAAAAAGTGAGCTAAGGAGGATTAGAAGAGACTCCAGGGCCACGGTAAGAAGGTTACATTTTAAACCTTTGCAGCAGGTATTAGGATTTGGATTTAGTACTGTGATTATGAAAATAAAAAGTATTTGTTTTCTTGTTTCAGATTTTGGAGACCAGATAAAGACGGCAGTTTTGGATCAAGATGTTCTAACAATATTGTGATGGATGTCAACATCTGGATTAATGATCATGAGGGAAAGATGCCCCTGTGGCTACACAGATTCAAATTGTGATGTTTTATGAGTGGATTGTGTGAAATTATGTGAAGTGAGTTTTTACCCACCCTTAATCTGCCAACATTAGGACCAGACTAGAGATTCAGGACTAGACATGAGGAAATACAGTGAATGATCCAGAATGTGGGAATTTTGAACATTGTGGGTGTATATTGAACTGTCTTTCTACCACCTAAAGGATTCAGATAAGAGGAACACTAATTTCAATGCTGTATGCCTCTAAGTGCTTCCAAACCTTTATGAACCTTAATGTTTTGTTTGTGTAATGTCAAAAGTTCACAGGGTTTCAAAACCTGGGCTGGACTTTTTTTACTGCGGGTTTTGAAATTTTAAAGCTGTAGGCATGTCAATGATTTGATTACAAAGCTGAGGAAGACATGCTGTATTACTATTACAGAATTATTTTTCCCAATATTAACTTGGGAATGCTTCCATCACAAAGCAGGGTACTGGTATAAGAGTCGGAGTGCCTTGGTTCAAGTCCTTGTCCTGACGCTCAAGGCGTGACCATGAGTAAGTTACTTTACCACTCTGAGCCTCTGTTTACTCATCTGTTAACAAGAACAATAACATCTCTACTTTTCTTGCTGCATTTTGAGATCATTAAGCTAGATTAAAACACGTTATAAACCACTGCTTCTATTAATATAACTATTAATTGGCTGAATATCTCTAACTCAGCTTTAGGAAGTAGTTAATGTTTGTGTTCATGGAGCTGATGTAATAAGCTAATAATGTGAGTCTCAGATAAGTTATCTGTCACCTGTTTAATTCACACAATCATGGGGGCTTCCATGAAAATACAATTAATAGATATTGTGTTGAAGTCTGTATCCACAGAAGGGAGGGAGTGTGATTCCATAGCTCTATACCCATGATTGGCATTTTATCTGCTAGTGAGGCATTAACACACCTCTCACTGCTTTGAAGCTCACTTATGTTAAAAGATGAAGCCCCCAGAAAAGCAACTTTGAATACAAAAGTATGAGATCCACTTACCTTCTTTATTCTCTTCCAATGCACATAGTAAAAGCATGGCTTTTCTACTGGGCAGATTATCTAACCTCTCTGGATCTTATTTCCTTAACCGTAAAATAAGAAAAAATAATTTATAATTCCCATGCTTCAAATAATGCTTTGGAGAATAGAGTCATAATATATGTAAAAATACTTTGTATAGAATAAAACTCCATAAATTTAGGATCCTAATGTGGGAGTTATTTTATATTATTTCTGGTTGTTTCCGATAACGTGCTTAGGTGATCAGAGCTATAATTTATAATGTCCCTACAATGAATAAACTTATAGGGTGCACCAGCCATGGAAAATTGAAAAGGGAAACTATTCTATGTATTTTAAATGGATGGCATTTTATATATGGACTTGGTTACACAGAAGAACTGAGATACCAAAAGACGATAGTGCTGGAATCCAGAGGTCAGCAACAGCGGAATGCTGCTATGACCCCTAGTGCTGGCAGACAAAAGTAAAGGTGGCATTACTGGATCTAGGGGCTAGGTGCAACCCAGAGATCTGCACCTTCAGGGTGCTGTTATCATCCCTAGTACTAGTGACAAAGGTGAATGTGGCATTACTGCAGCCTCAAAGCTGGGGCCAGCCAGAAGAAGCTAAAATCACAGTAGGTCTGTCCCATGGGAGCTGAAACCACAGAGGACATCCAGCTGCTGCTAAAGATCCCAACTGAAGCAAATGAGGAAAGAGAGAAATACCCTGACTTCTCCTTTTCCATTGTTATCCAGGCTCCTACTAGTACCCACCTTTGGCCAAATCTAGCTGGAGGCCAGCTAAGTGTAGCTGATCAAAGGCTGTTTGTAATGTGGGCAAGGCAGGGAAAAGGGAAGAAAGATTCTGAGAGAAAGCAGGCTAAGAACTGACACAGATGTGCCTCATCATGGGTTGGACTAGGTCCTCAACTTCACAGATTTCACAGCAAGCCTCTTGCTGCAAAAGGCGCCTTTTCTGTATGAATGGCTTCCTTTCCAGTGAAGATGAAGATGATGGTGACAATGATGTTTACCACAGCAGTCAGTTATTGAGTCTAAGTTACTATCCTGGACATTTGGTGTATGCTGGCTCTATGCTATAAATACTGTCTCCATTTTATGGAAGGAACAAGATCAGAAAAATTGAGTAATTTGTCAACTAGATAAGAAGCAGAACTGAGATTGGAAGCCAGATCTTCTTGGCACCAAAACCTGGGCTCTTTAATATACATAGCCTGTCATCTACTCCAAGGTCTACTTATACCTTCAGATATGATTATCACCTCTTCTTCCTCTGCCAAGTAATTTACTTGCTCTTAAGTTGGTCATAGAAAAACATCTCCCTTATTTTAACAGCTTTGATTTAAAAAAATACTTTAGGTATTTGAAATCTTTTAGTTTAATATACTTTATAGAATCTCTTCATTTCCAGAATTCTTTTACAACAAATACAAGGCATTCATAATCTTTGGTTCAGCTAACATTAATAAATTATTGTCACTACAAAATAAAAATAACTATCCTTGGAATTTAACTATGATGAGGGTCACGGTCATAAAATATATATGCTACACAAACTACAGATTATCCAACTTTTGTGTCCTTCAGTTCACATTCAAGAATAAAGTTGAACACTCTTTAAAGGATCACATCCTAATTCTCCAACCATGGAAATTGCTCTTCAGTTTAGTCCCATAAGACACTGGGAAATGTTATGCAAATTAAATACACCTCATTGAGTTTTACTAAGCTCTGGTCTTTTTGCCTCTATCCTTTATGGCTAACTACACCATGACCCTGAATAATCAGAATAAGCCACATTATTTTGACCATTTCACTCTGCTAGGAGGAAAATACCTGGTATACAGTAGCAATGAGGTGGGCCAAAATGGAACATGACAGGTGAGGGAAACTTTTACCAAATCCACCCAGTATCTGGTTTTTCTTCATAGCTAATCAGTCTGTCTTTCACATGAGACCTGAGCTTCAGCTGCAGGTACCTCAGTTTGTCCTCTTGGGAATTTCTTTATGCCCTCCCAAGCTCAACTACAAGTAGGTTAAGTCTTCATTGGCAGCAGCTTCTTGTCTTTATTCTGATGAGTTAACCAATTAGTGTCTTTCCTGACAAAAGACACCACAACTTCAACTGACTCACTTCTAATGGGCATGATAAATTAAAAGTTGATTACTAGCATACTAAAAGAACTCTTTGCTTAATGAAAGGTTTCCCTTGAGCATTCCTTAGTTCTTTTAAATATTTATGGAGTGTTTACCATATGCTAGGTACTCTTTTAGGGTATGGGAATACAGTGGTGAGCGAAACTGATGAAGTTTACATTCTCTTGGGATTTATATTCTAGTGGAGAAAATCACAGTGATTCAATAAACACATATGTTGTCTTTTTAAGTAATGATAAGCGCTTTGAAGAAAAGGAAAGCAGGGTAAATGCTCAAAATAAACAGGATACAGTAATTATGATAGCTTGAATTCAAAAGCCCCTGAGGTTGTGACCTTTGAAGGGAAATGAATGGAGCATGGTAGCAGCTGCCATGCAGAGATCGGGGCTAAGCCTTCCACATGTGGGTGACCATGACATAGGTCCAGAGAGTGTAAGGGCCTGGGTCCTAGACACCTGCTGCCCAGTAAAGATCAACAAGAGGTGGAAAGAGTTAATCTCTGGAAAAAAATGCAATAAAACAGATTGTAATAGATTAGAAAACAAAAACTGAAAATGAAGACACTGAGGACTCTAGTTCTCTGTTTATAAGTGGAGAGGAAAAAATAATAGAGTGAAATAATTTTTCTGCAACTATTTACTGAATATTCAGTGTAGGTTTTCTGCTTAGGAACAAAAGGCATAGTTCAAAGTGATACTGCACAAGTGACCAACATCACCTTCAGTTGGTGGTGGGCAAAGTTGGTGCTTATTTTTTTTGCCTTTAGACATAATATACAGATAGAGATATAGGTATGTATTTTGGTATTTCCCTATATATTTTGTCATTCACTCATAATTGGTGGAAGTTTCTAGTGGATAGATAAAAAGCTGATGATTTAGAGGCCAGAGCTTTTGTGATATCCTTGAGTTAATTGCCATTACAATAAAGAAACAACCAATAAAAAAAGGAGCAGAGTCAGTCCATCTCTTACCGCCCTGTGAAGCCACTATAAAACTAGCGGCAGAGGCTGCCTATGGTTTTATTTTTGAAAAGAGATGAAGCCTGCCCAATACAAGAGTCAGTGGGAGGCTCTTCTGGTGGGAAACATAACCCCTGGTCTGTAGCTCATGAACTAATCCATGTACATGATGAAATAAATTTCTTATCACATTTTGGCTGCTCTTTTGTATGTAAGCTTCAAGAAAAAATATCGGCATTCTTTTCTCATGTCCTCTGGGAGAAATCTGAACAGTACCTCCCATACTTCCCTCCACTATCATCCATCTCAGTCACATCTCAGAGTCTTCTACTGCCTTGGGCCTTCCTCAGCACTTCTACCTATGCGACGTGCCCATCCCTGCATTCCTCACGCTGCTGTCAGAGAGAGAGCTGGGCCAGAATTCAACAGGCCTGACCAGGTTGACCACTCACTGTTGGTGAAATAACTGTCTCCAGGTCGCTGTTTTCTCATCTGGAAAGGAAGAGTTGGATTGTAGGATAAAATAGAATTCACAATCAAGGTCAGACCCTACCTCCTCCAAAACCCTTACTTGCTCATCCAAGTCTAAAGTGTCATTGGCACCTAAGAGCCTGATCCATTTATTGTCTTTGAGATTCCTTTTGCAATTGATTCCATTGAGTAAGCCCTGCCTGCTCCAGGAAGCTTTATCTGCTCAATGGCCTGTTATCCACCTAGTCACAGGCATCCAAGTGAGAAGTCTGGCTTCATCTCAGCCTGCCCCCTTTTTCTCAGCAGCCATTCACATTTCCTATAGATAAGGAGCCAGGTTGGCCAGCCTCTGGTGGGACCCCCATCAGTTAGGCTCTGGTAAAGTAAGTATCCCTTGAGGTCAGGTCTTGGTTAGGGAGAATTGCATGCTCCAGTTGTATTTCAGAATGGTACCTTTTCCCCTCCCACTGCTGGAAGCAGGAAAAGATTTTTCTCTGAACTTCAGATCTTTACCCTGGGAATCTGGCGGGGCTCCTGGAGGTAAAACTCCCAGAGCATAGGAGCTCCCCTAAGACTGAGGTCCTGGAGTTTTTAAGCCAGTTCACACTCAGTCTCCAGCAACTGGCCACTTACCACTGAAGTGTTTCTAGCAGATGATGGCTCCAGCAGCTGCTTCTGCTCTCTGTAAGCCGTGCTTCTGTATTTCTCTGTCTGTCCAGGTTTTGGGTGGTGGGTTGCTCAGTGACCTCACTTCTCTGATGGATCTAAAAAGAGTTCTTTTTAGTTTGTTTAACATTTGTTGTTGTTGTTGTTGTTGTGAGGATGGGCATGAAGATTTCCAAGCTCTACATGTCCAACTAGAAATGATTTGCTTTTTTCTATAAAATATCTAGAAATCTTTCCATGACACTAAATACAGATCTACCTTCTTAACCATGGCTGCATGTTGCAATTATCTATAGAGTTTAAAAGAAGACTGAAGCCTGCGCTGCCTTTAGAGTGCTGATATAAATGGGCTAGGTGAGGGTGTGGCAAGGACATGGGATGTTTAAAATTCCTGAGTTGATGATGATGTGCAACCCAAGTTGAGAAGCTCTGGTGTAGAATGACTGGACCCACACCTGGAAATAGCTATGTACCATTCGGTATATAGAATTCTGCTTAACTAACGGATGCACTCTTTGTACTAGAGACCAACTTCCTTCTCCTGGCAACTCATGGCTGTCTTGGTTCCCTGGATCTTCTTCTACTAGTTCTTGGCTGCTCATATATTTTGCCATATATGACAGGATGCCCAATTTGTGGTTCAAGCTTAGATCTTTTCTGCTAGATCTTGGTTCTTAGTTTCTTGAGTACTGAATCTTACTGATTCATTAGTAGGGAAAGGAGCCTATCAGTGTGAGGTTTCAGCTCCCTGTCTTGGGGAATGTTTTGCAGGATAAATTTCCCTTTTACTTAAGGTAAGACAAGGAAAGTTCCTTCCGTGTTGCACTCTTGACTGAAAGTGGATTTTGCCATTGCTCAGAAATATAGACCTTTGTGATTACTTAAGTGCAACACCATGAAGCAATGCCCCAAAGTCTCAGCCAACACCACAACCCCCTCCACCAAGCCAGCAGCAGACATTTGCACATTAGCTGCTCACTATATGTGTGCTAATTTTATTTTTATATGAACACTTTAGTTATGAATAGAGTCTGATGTTGTCTATCTTCTCTGTTCATCATTTCTCAAATATTGGAAGTATTCTACATCTGCACTGCCCAGTATAATAGCCACTAGCCATATGTGGTTACTGAGCCCTTGAGGCATAGCAAGTGTGGCTAAAAAACTGAATTTTAATTGAATTTATTTTAATATGTTTAAATTTAAATAGTCACATATGGCTAGCAGCTATCATATTGGACAGCATAGAGACAAATATTTGAGGCAAGTGTATGTTTCTTTGGTGTTTCACAACGAGGCAATTGTACGTTTCTTTGGTGTTTCACAACTTTTCAGTTTCTCTCTCTCTCTCTCTCTCTCTCTCTGTCTCTATACTTCTCTGTGTTTAAAGATCTCCTGCTTTATATTCCAATATTTGGGGCCTGGTTGCCTGGTGGCCGTCTTTTCCATTGCTGTACATTACTTCCTATCTAACATTTCTCTTGCCAATTTCTTTCTGTCCAGAAGTAAATGTTCCCTGTATCTCATCTCATTCCTATGGCTCCTCTGGATGTTGTAACTGAATATTTGGTTATTTGATAATGCCTATAATTGACAGATAGCTTCAACAAAAATACTGAACAGTGTTACCGAAATGTACTAACCAATTAGACAAATGTAGCTGACACTGAGGTAATTTACTCCACATCCTACATTTTATATCAGGTAGTAAAGCTTTTATATTCAATCATGTATTTTAAAATAACTACCTCTCACATACAAGTGAAAACTATATTTAGAAATATACAAAGTTTATTTCTATTTGACTTTGTATTTCCAGATCATCATGTTTGCTTCCCAAGGAATTTCATTGCTAAATTCTATCCAACCATCTTTATCTAATATGACTGATCCTTGCTAAAGGACCAACACAAACACCATTTGTAAAAAAATTCACTATGATTAAGAATTTGAGTCTGTGCTATTGCAAACAAACAACTACATTGAGGTACAAGTAATTGTACCCAAGTGACAAATTGGGAAAGCACATAGTATTGGCAGAGAGAATGAGTTAAAATACATGCCCATAAGCCACACTGTAATGTGCTAATGTTATTCCACTCTCTGACTATCACTGAACACCTGGAAGTAACTTAATGTCTCATTGGAAAAGAGCTCAAAGAAACCCCAGGAGATCTTCCAAACCATCTAGAAAACACATGTGGATATTAAACAATCACTTATGAAAAAAATCGTGCCCAAATTTTTGCTTATACCTGTAAAGAAAGTTTTGGGAAATCCAAACCAGGTTGGGAATGTGACAGGATAGGAAGTCTTTTAAACACAGACAGCTGAAGGTGAACATTGTGAAGTCCTCACATTTTTGACCAGCTTGAGACCTGAAAGTAGATCCCCTGTGCCTTCTCCCACAACCCCTCACCACATAATCATAAACAGCACCCAAACATTTATTTTTGAAAGAGAGAAATCAGATTTAGCAATCAGCTCCTCACAAGTCATCATCTCCTCCTCTTCCTCCTCTTCATCCAGTGTGCCAGGCAGGCACTGTGAATTCATCCAGTGTGCTGGGCACTGTGCTAGGCATGTGACCTCATTAGATACACTTTTACAGAGGAAAGAGAGGGTAATGCAATGACCAACTCAGCTAGGATGTAATGAAACATTTATATTCTAAATATGATTTTCACCACAGTTTCCTTGCTTGAGAAAGAAAATGGGAAAAGTACATGCCTACATGCCCCTTCCTGCCTTTTCTCTGCCTGAAATCACTCGTCTTGCTCTTGTTTTAAAGACTAGTTCCAATGCTCCCTCTTGGTTCCACCTGTCATGATAGAGTCCTCGCTGGGCACTGTGTACATCCCTGTTCTGTGGCACCTACCCATGTCTGTCCTGGCACGGGCTGGTCCTTTACATCGTGAGCTCCCTGAGCATGGGGGCCAGTGCTGACTCATGTTTGTATCTTACAACAACTCAACGCAGTTGCCAAAAATGGACGCTTGATAGAAGTCAGGGCAATTGGCTCTCAAAGGCAGCATATTTTCAGATCCTTGCAGGTACAGCTTCTGGAGTACTAAGCTACAATGTGTGCTTTGTTTGTTTCCTACATGCACTCTGTAATGTGCGGTGACTGCAACCAGCTTAGTGACTCATAAGCGTCAAACATTAATAAACACTATTAATATTTTGGAATCATGAGCCCAGTGTTAAACACAGCCATTATTAGAATTTAATTTGCATAAACTTATAAGTAAATACATTTTATTTAAAAACAAAGGTAATCAATACTACAAAGTTATCACTTCCTACCTATCTTTGCTCTTGAGATCACTCACATCTATTGCAAGCATGGTGGAAATGCAGTACAATGACATGATTCTGCACATCCCATCCCACTCTGCATTTTGTGATGTCATGTTAGTAACATGACACCATCCATGGTTGGCATATGTGTCCCACAGAAATGGACAAGACTACAAATCAGAGACCCCCCTCATCCCCAGTGACTGGCACACTACCAACTTATTCTGAACCCAATTCTTCCTTATCCAGATTGAGTACTTTCATTTTCAGATCTTCCATTTAACTAAATATTTCAACAGTATCTTTCCTGCATGCAGATTGTTAAGTTGAAAGATTAAAAATATAGAAAAATGCATTTTAGAACTAAGAGACATTGAAGCCATTATCTTTTTGTACTGGTTGAGAAGTCTGTATCTTATCTTGCAATACCACAAGATCATGTCAAGGGATCTAATTCTGATTATTCAATCTAGGAAAATAATCTCCGTCCTTTGAGCTTTCAAGTTCTTAAGAGTTGAGGAAGACAGGATTTCTTATAATTTTGCATCAGAGTACAAAATGAATAAAATACAGAACCTGTCAGCTGAATCACTATACTGAATACCCTTTTAAGCAACAAATGCTTTCACCCGGCATTTGGTGATTGAATATACAATCAAGATGAAGCAGTAAAAAGGCCAATACGCTACCTCATGGGATTCTCTTCTGTCTCTAGTTTATTCTCCATCTTTTCCTCCCCTCTGCCTCCTATATTGTCTTTTCTTTCTCTGTTTAAGGATACCTTGCTCTGAAATTTCTTACATTGAGCAGTAAAGCAGATAGTTTTAAGAGAAGATTATTTGCTCGAATGCACTTAAAAAGCTTGCTTGGGGTTATTTGGGGGCAAAGCAAGGTACCTTAAAAACAGTCTCGTTTTCTTTCTAAAAATTGAATAAAACTGAAGATCCCAAGGGTTGCTATTGCCTGTGGTCACTTTGGTTCATTTATGATTTTTCTTTAAATAATTTCCATTTCTTCTCTATCTCACCTTTTCAGCAATATTTTTTCTCTCTTAAAATCTGCTTACTTCAGTTTAGTGTGACCCAATTTGGACTGATAACCTGGAGGAGAATTTTGTGAACATCGTTTACTGTAAATAAAGGTCAGGGAGAGAAGTATGGTTTACGTAACTGGCTTTTTAAATGAAGTAAAAATTGGATTATTTTCTCAAAGGTGAATCCACTCAACAGGCCTGGAAACTTTTAGTTAAAAATAGTATATTGATCAAGTGTCTTTCTTTGCAGTGGAGCAGAGAAGAAAACGTTAGTAAATAAAATAGTTTTATTTTTCTGTCTCCATGCTTTTCTTTCCACCAAAATATCCATTCATTTAGTTCCCCATAAAATCACTTACAAGTGAACAATTCAAAAGTGCTATATTCCACAGATGTGTCCTTTGAACAAATTTTTTAGGGATTTTTATTGTTGTTGTCGTATGTGGCCAGCACAAAGGATTATTTCTCAAGCTTTAAGGAAAAGAGTCAGGTAGGTGTCTCAAAAGGAAGGGAATGGCCTCAAGTAAAATCGATGTTCTGGGAAAGTTGGGAGAGTCCAACACTCAAGAGAAGCCAGCTGGGCACCCCTCTCACACATGAGATACTGTTCCCCAAAGCCTGAGCCTCTTTTGGAAGGTTGAGGGTTGGCTGTGGCTTCAAAGTCTAATGCTAAGCCATAGGACTTGGTCGTTGTACTCCATCAGCTTCAGTGTATGATGAGAATCCACGTTTTATTGTCTTAAATTGTTTAGAAACACATGAGAAGAGTTTCGTGACTATTAGATAAGAAGAGAGTTTCTGCATAAAGTGAGGGAGCGTGAACCAGCTGGTGCCTCTGGCCTTTCCACAAATATTCCTACAATATTGACATTTAGGACAGACAGCAGAGAGACAGAGAGTAATATTGGGAGAGTGAAGACTTATCAGGCAATGTTTTACTTACGACGGTGCATTTACTAGCATGAGGCAAACTGGTAAGTTGGAAACAAAAACGCCTGAGTTTCAGTCCATTGTCTGAGTTGGGGTATTGTCTCTGCCTCGAGACCTTCAGCAAATCACACACTCTCACTAAGCCTCAGTATCAATATCTGCAAAGTAGGGGTGACAGCTCTCTGACCTCCACCAGAAGCCTGATGAGAGGCAGTGCATGGAAATTCTTTGTTAACAGTAAAGAGCTCTATAATTTGAAGGTATTATCAAGGCTTTGGAATTCATCCTCTAGAGGTGTACTACAGGGAAGAAAATAAAATGGACTCTGGAGGGGCTTGAGAAATAATACGTTCCTCCCATGATTTCCTTTGTGTAACTGGATAGTTACTCTTGGCAGTGGCAATTTTACTGAAACAAGACCAACTGAAAAGTCTTCAGGAACTTAGCAAGCTCAACAGCCACTGGGGGCGGGGGTGCAGGGAACTGGCCCTAGAGGACTCTGCCATGAAATTAAGATGCTGCAACATGTGTAAATTATCGATGCCATGAAAAGTGCCTTCTGGCTCCACCCTGTAAAATGAGAGCTTAGGCAAGGGCAGACAGGAAAGCAATGTCCTAAAAGAGACCTGCATTTTTCTTTAGGCTGTGGAGAGCAGAGAACAGACCAGGACCCCTCTCCTACAGCAGGGAGGAAGGAGAGCAGCCGCCAGCCACTACCTGGAGCAGCACTGGGGGTGTTCTCTCTAAAATTTACTCCCAACTAACTTAGCCCAGATGGGATCTTGGGAAATTGAGAGGTAATTGCCTTCATATTCATCTTGAGTGCATTTTTATTTCCCCTTTTCTCAGAGGATTATCAGGGAAAGAAAGCAACAAAGCTATTTCCTGGAAAAATAAGAGATGCACATCTTCTCAGGTGATGAGTGTTTTTTCGACAGAGAGATATTTTGATAGAAAAATATCCAGTGCAACCCAGGGGGATGTTTAGATGGCAGAGCAGCCGCTGTGGTCTGAGCTGCATGTGCTGAGTGTCTGGAGGGCCAGGCCATGTCAGTTTCCAGTGGGTAAAGCAAAAAAGTGAGCAGGACACTGTGTGGCGAGCACTCAGAGGAAATAAGCATTTTTCATGTGGGCGTTGCCTATTTCCACTGGGACAGCTCCTGTGAGAGCCCCTTCTAACTAGCCACAGACACTCACTGTCTGCATTTCAGCACTGCCCAGGGCTTGGGGAAAGTGGATTTCCCGTTTTTATTTTTAACACCACACCTATTTTCTTGATCCCAAGCTAAGCTTTATAAAGTAATGATGTGGATGACTATTTTGACAAACGTCAATTAAACTACTGCAGGTAATGGCCACAGGGGATTCAGCCATCAACACATGCTGTCTGCTCCGCCTGCTGCCCACTTTCACTGCTAAATGATTGTTAAATATCGTAAAGGTGGCCAGCTGTGCCCTGTTCTGTGAATGAGAATACTGAGCTAGAAAGACCACTTTAAGGAACATCCACTCGAAAGATTTCTCCAGAATGCCAACAACAGGAGAGCTCACGGATCTCTGGTATGCCACCTAAGCCCAAGCAAAAAGAAGAAAGTGGAGGTTCTGTGGTCCCGTGTCCAAGAGAGAGATTTCACACACGTAGGGCACACATGCACACACATACACACACAAGCACATGCTGACACTTTCTATACACAACTTCCTAAATCTCAAACTTAACTTTGCTAAAAAGAGAGAGGGAGGTCCAGGTGCAGTGGCTCATGCCTCTAATCCCAGCACTTTGGGAGGCCGAGGCGGGCAGATCACCTGAGCTCAGGAGCTTGAGACCAGCCTGACTAACATGGTGCAACCCTGTCTCTACTAAAAAATGCAAAATTAGCTGGGTGTGGTGGTGCATGCCTGTAATCCCAGCTACTCGGGAGGCTGAGGCAGGAGAATGGTTTGAACCCAGGAGATGGAGTTGCAGTGAGCTGAGATTGCCCCATTGCCCTCCAGCCTGGGCAACAAGAGCAAAACTCCGTCTCAAAAAAAGAAAAAAAAAAAAAAGGAGCATATGAGTTGTGAAGTACTTAGTATAATATTTAGGTTAATTCATAGTTGTTTCTACAGTAATAATTCATAATTCAAGCATATGTTGATTTTCTTTCTCTATTTTTTAAATCATAATTTCCTGACTTCCTGTCCACGCAAAGGGAAGGCTGTCAGTTTGCAGTTAAGCCTGCCAGGCTCCTCCTGGCTTTCTCTATGAAACCACTCTTTAGACAGTTGTCTGTCAATGACCTTCCAAACCTTAACAAAAGGCCTTTGTTGGAGCTTTGGAGAAGAGGGGAGGGCAGGCAAGAATCTCCTAGTCAACTTCCCTCCCTCCCTGGACTCGTCCTTCTTGATCTAATACCATTTAAATTACGGTGACATCTCATTCTAAACGAGTTTTCAGAAACCAAATTTTAATCAATTAAGGGGCATTGCATTCGTAACCTTCTATTGAAGTGTATTGTATGTAGAAAAAATTGCACATGGTATAAATAAATATTCACAAATGCAATGTGCCCATGTAAACAACAGCTAATCAAGAAACAGAGTATTACCAGAAACTTCAGACTCCCTCTTTTCACTTCTAGTGACCATTTCCCACCCAGGGAAACCACAGTTCTGACTTCAAAAAGTTTAGATTAACTTTACTTTTTATAACTTTTTTGAATGTAGTCTAGTTTGTCTGGCTTCTTTCACTTAGTAACGTGTTTGTGAGATTCACCCATGTTGTTTCTATTCACATTGCATTACAGTATTCAATTGAGTGGATATACCACAATCTGTCCATCCAATGAACTGCTGATGTCTACCTGGACACTTTCCAGTTTCTAGCTGTTAATAGTTATAGCATGAATATGTCTGCACATGTCTTTTGATGAAAACACATAAACAACTTTGGGGGCTGTTGACCCTAAGAAAGGGATGGCTGCATCATGGAGTGTGTGGGAGATCAGCCTTAGTAGACACTGACAAACAGATTCCAAACGAGGAATTTACTTTACGCTGCCAGTACCCGCAGTGCCTGAGAGTTCCAGCCACATCCTTAAACAACATTTAGTATTTTTTGTCTTTTTCATCTTAGTGACATCACATGATAGTTTTAATTCCCATTTCACTAATGACAAAGGAAATTGAGCATCTTTTCGTAGGTCTACTGGCTATTTGGGTTTACTATTTCTTATTGATTTGTAGGCGTTCTTTATACATTCTGGGTGTGAGGCCTCTGTCAAATATATGTGGCTTACCCTATCATTCTCCCTAAATGGCTTCTGGTGAACAAAGTTATTTATATTAATGTAATCCAATTTATTATACTTATATATATTTTTGTTTTGTTTTGTTATGTGTTTTTCTTTTGTTTTAGACATAGGGTCTTGTTCTGTCATCCAGGCTTGAGTGCAGTGGTGTCCTCAGAGCTCACTGCAATCTTGAACTCCTGGACTCAAGTGATCCTCCTGCCTCAGCCTTTCAGGTAGCTAGGATTACAGGCATGTACCACTATACCCGGCTTATTTTGTTTTTTAGAGATGGAGTCTCCCTGTGTTGCCCAGGCTGGGCTTGAACTCCCGGGCTCAAGCAATTTTCCCAACTCAGCCTCCTGAGTAGCTAGGATTGCAGGCTATTTTCTTTTTACGGTTTGTACTTCTTGTATCCAACTAAGTAATTTTTATCTTTTTTGAGTTCAAGAAGCTCTCCTAAGGTTTCTTCTAAAAGCTGTATTTTTTTCTTCATATTTGCATCTGCTATTGATTTTTGCGTATATTGTGAGGTACTAGTAGAGATTACTAGATTTTCCATAGAAATATGCAATTAACCCAGCATCTTTTAGAAATAGTCATTCTCCTCCTATTGTAATATAGTGTCATCCCACACATTTCTTATAAATTGTTCTTTTGAAGAAAATATATACAAAAAGTATCACATAGTTCCTTGCTTTTTCAAACAAAAATAACTGAGCCTAATTAAATCATTTCTTTACAACTCAGGTTCAATATCTATTATCAGTTAAAGTTTATAGCTCCCTAAGACATATTGAAATATATAGAGTTATCTGTAACTATACAAAATGGCCCCATATTGCTATTTTTAAATTTTGTTAATCATTTTTCATAGTTTTTACTAATTACTGTCTTGAGCATACTCATCAGGACTCCAAGTGACAATTCCTACTTCTAGAAGCACCAATCTAGCCATTCTAATATGCTGCTTCTAATTTTATGTGGACTGAAAATCAGATGTGGAAGGTCAGGTGTTCCAGGCCCAGACACAGAGCTGTGTGTGTAGGGAGCTCATTGAGGAGTGCTGTTGGGTCAAAACTCTGGGGACGGGGAGGCAGCTGGGGGGGCAGAGCAAGAAGCTGGGTGTAATTCTAGCCACATCAGGGCCTTCAGAGGTTCCTACAGGAAGTGCTGATGAGAGTTACCCCTAGTTGGGTAGAGGGCACTGGGCCTTCACACACTCTCATCAACACATCATGAATTCAGGCTGATCCTGAGAAGGGGGTGTGGCCTTGGGCAAGGTGGTCTAGATGTGGAAAATGCTAGCAGAGCTCTGTTGCTGCATCCACAGTACATAGAGAAGGGGGGGCTGCAGTCTAAGAGGTCTTAACAGCCCACCATAGGATGCCCCTCACCAGAATTCCAAGTTTCTATATGGAGTATCTAACATAAGAGTTTGTGGCAAACTGCATAAGTATCTGTGAGTGAGTTTAAATTATATAGAAGCATCTTTGTCTGTGTTGGCATTGTATTTGTGCATACCCTAGGTCTTAGCTTATATATTTTGATAATTCGTGTTGTGGGTATATGATCATATACGTAGATGAGATATTGGTCTGATATCTATATTTCAGAGTAATGAGATATTATTCTTTATCTGTATTCTAATTGGTATTTTAGCTCAAATAGTTAACAATGCTGATTAATTAGAGTGCTTCGTTCATTCACAGACTAAGTTTACTCTTCTAAGTATTAAATTTATCCTTAAAGGTATCCTGTGATCCTGCACATTCTTAAGGGCCTTTTATATCTCACCTCTAAATTTTGTTTTCCTTAATGCTAGAGTCTCCTGGGGTGCTCCCTGGCTCCTACCACAATCTCTGGGGCTACAGGAGCTCGTCCATAGAAGTGACCCGTGGGACTTGTCTGGGCCACTCCTCTTCTTCCACACCGACTTCTTGCCCTGATAGGCTTATTCCTGTGGTCCATGGAGAAAGTCAAAACAGGAAAAAAATGTCAAATGAGAACATTGTCAAGGTATTTGGTGTGAGGAGGAAGAGGCGGAGGAGGAGGTGTCTGCATGTACATGGGCACTCCAATCACATCTGCCGTGGCAAGAAGTTGGAGCCTTGGCTGGTTACTGCTTCTCCAAATGGGAATGATGGACAGGGTCAATAGCAAATTGGCCTCCCATGAGGCATTATACTAAAGATCTCACATGCGCTTCGAAAATATCTTCTTAACAATTTCACCTATCCTAGTTTTACTGATGAGGACTTGCCTGGGATCATAGAGTTAGTCAGCAACACCACAAGAATTAACAGCCAGTTCAGGCTGATTTTGAAGCCTGTTTTCATCACCCTTATGTTCTGCTGTTCTCTTGGCCTCTGCTCTTAAAAACACGGACACATACACACACACACACACACACACACACACACACACACACACAGATACATATTCAAAAAAACACACAAACACATACACATGAATACATACATATACAAACATGCACACACAGGCATACACACAGACACACGGAGTTGTATAAACGTGCACACACGTGCCCACACACAGCATATTCAGTGTTTTGCTATAATAGGTTTTAAATATCCAACTTATGACTCTAATGTTGGGTCTTCTATCAACGATAAATGGATTTTACTTTATATTTGATACTTATCCTATAATATGTTAGAATTTTCTTCGTTGTGTATCCATAGAAATATATTTTTTAAGTAATGATTTTCTTATTAGAAAGACACAATAGCCACATACATTTGGGAAATGATAGAAAAAGAATCCAAACCACTAATTTCATTACCTAGAAGTTTTTGCTAGTTTATTACATTTCTTTTAGTTTATTGTCTTTTATTTTTTCCATATGAATGTGTTTTCAGTGATTTGGATGCTCAGGTTCATGTTTTGATGAATGTTTTGTTTCACTTAATATAATATCAGGAGTATTTTCTGTCATTAAGTATTTCTTTAAAGTTATTTTTAATGGCTGTAAAATGCTTCTCATATGAGTTTACCATAGCTTATTTTATTCACCTACTGTTCCATGTTATAGTTGTTCACATTATTTTGCCATTATATAAATACATATGATAAATACGTCAACTCAAGAATCGTTAATCCCATTTCTGATTACTTCCTAATGGTATATTTTTAGGAGTAGACTGGCTGTGTCCAAGTGCATGGCCGTTTTTAAGGACCTTGCTATGTCTCATCAGTGACACAGTCTGCGTGCAGGTGAGATGTGAACCTTGGTCTCATAAAAGCTAGCAGAAACTCATGCCTCATCTTGCTTACCCATTTACTTCTGCTGCAGCATCAGAACGTGTGAATACGGGGGATAAATAATAGGGGCTGTACAAAAAGATTAATTTTGGAGAATCAAGCCAAAACCAAGAGAATCTTTGGTTAATTCAGCAAAATAAAACAATACGTTATTTTTAAGCCACTAAAAGAGAGGGGAGCTGTTTCATGGTGCTTCAACCAACTCTGACAGCACAGTCAGGAAAGTTTCTATTTTTCCAGCAAATAAAAACTTGGAAGTAAGACTCCTGAAGAGTCATTTTCTGGTTCTGTAGCCAAGCAGGTAATATGTGAAGTCTTTCAGAAAGGATAAGGGCGATACTTCCCATGCATAAAAATTTTAATTAACTTTTAATTTTTGAACAAGAAGGCACACAATTGTTGTCTGCATCCTGATGGCATCGTGAATTCATCTCAGCACCTATTATAAGTAAAAAGGAATGATCAACACCAAGTAAGTAAATCTTTTTGGAATATCTAGTGTTTTTTTTAATTTTTTTCCTACTTACCAAACAGAATAACCATGAAATGGTTGGTCTGCTTGCTAAAATGAAGGAAGCACTATGTTAAAGGGATGCTCTCTCTGCCTTTTTCATGTTCAGACTTTGGGTGAGCCCATTCACAAGGCAAAGGCACAACCCTCTTTAATCCTCAAGCTCCAAGTGGCAAAACGAAGACAATAGCACATGCCTTTCCTTTTCTAATCCCTCTGCAAAGACATCATGCCTGGGATTTTAAAATTATCCTCTCGTTTTTATAACTTTGTCTCCTTTATAATGTATATTATAAAGGAGTTCTGAAAATGTTAAAAAAAAATGCCACCCTGGCACATTGACTAGTTAAGTTAAAGGCACTTGGAAAACAGCATGTACAAAAAGGTCACTGACTTTCCCACTGTTTCTTAAAAGCAGAAAATGAAATTCCCAGGCGAAAGACGCCCTCTTTATACTAGAAAGATACAACATCCTTATTTTCAAGGACGAGAAGTCGAAACAGAGAGAATTCTGTACAGACCTTGTTAAAATAACTCTTATCTTTTAAGCCTCCCATATAATTTAGTTGCTTCTTCACAACTTACCACTTTTTTGTCCAATTCGGGATGTACGTAACTGACTCTGTTAATTTGAGTCTTCATTTCTTTAGAGGGGCTCCCATGCCTTGTAAATCTTGTATTATGTTCTTCTCCTGTTAATCTGTCCTATGTTATTTAATTCTTCACACAGCTGGGACCCTAAGAGGATAAAGGTGAAGTTTTTCTGCCCCTACCATTCACTGTCGGATGTTCTGGAACTTTACATAAATAAAATCTGTCTTAATTTGTTTCATATTAAGCATTTTTCATAATTCTGATATTAATCCTTTGTCAAGTTATATGTGCTGCAAAAATTTCTCTCTCTTTGTGCCTGCCTTCCCTCTCTCTTCAGTAATGTAACTTAGTGCTTCCTTAAAAGCCTGGCTCCTGCTCTGTCTCCTCCATGAACTCCACCTTCACATTTCAACTAGGCAGTATGAGACTGTCCTTGGTAAGTGAGGATGGTCATGGAGGAGCCAGGAAATTAGATTTTACATTAGAAATGCTTGTCATATTCCACAGAAGATAATTCATCATACATATGCTTCAATATATATATGTGTGTTTGAAGGCCAAGTGTGGTGGTTCACGCCTGTAATCCCAGCACTTTGGGAGGCCGAGGCAGGTGGATCACAAGGTCAGCAGATGGAGACCATCCTGGCTAACATGGTGAAACCCCATCTCTACTAAAAATACAAATAATTAGCCGGGCGCGGTGGTGGGTGCCTGTAGTCCCACCTACTCAGGAGGCTGAGGCAGGAGAATGGCGTGAATCCGGGAGGCAGAACTTACAGTGAGCCAAGATGATCGCGCCATTGCACTCCAGCCTGGGCGACAGAGCAAGATTCTGTCTCAAAAAAATAAAATAAAAATAAAAATAAATAAATAAATAAAAATACAAAATACAAAAATTTACCAAAATAAATTAGCTGGGTGTGGTAGCATATGCCTGTAACCCCAGCTACTTGGGAGGCTGAGGCAGGAGAATCACTTGAATCTGGGAGGCGGAGGTTGCAGTGAGCCAAGGTCGTGCCATTGCACTCCAGCCTGGGCAACAAGAGAGAAACTCCATCTCAAATATACATATATAAATATATAAATGTAAATATAAAATATATATAATATATAATATATAAATATATGTATGTGTATGTATAAATGTGTGCATGTGTGTGTATAAATATATGTACACATGTATATGTTTCTATATCATGGCAAGTGAATTTGTTTTTAATATATATACTACAACAAATGAAAGGAACAGTGATGCAATTTGAAATGGACTTTGCTTATTCAGGTTTTTGGGGATACTGGGAAGTGTTTGTTTTACATTTCAAAAGAAAGAAACATACAGGAATTCATCAATATTTCCGCACAAGTTACCATTCTCTGGAATTGCTGATGAAACCTGGACTTGTCCCTGGATATGGAGCTGTTTGGTCTTTTGTCTTATCCTGATTTCACCCGGGGATCTGGGGGCATAATAATAATAAAGAAACAACATCCTTGCTTTGTTCAGAAATGTTGGTCTGCTTGCTAAAATGAGGGAAGCTCCACGTTAAAGGGATGCATGGCTCATCCCAGAGCTCTGTCAAGAAATGCACAAGGCTCCAATCCAGCCATAGTCTTCAGTTACTTGGGTAGATTGTGATTTTATAGATTTGATAGAATTTTTGGTCTAGATGTACGTATGCATTGTACACACTAATTGTACATTATTGTGCTAACATTGTACACTATATGTTTTTATTCTCAGAGGGGAACATGAATGCATGGACTGTAATTATCTTGCGAATTCAGCCTTGATTGATAAGTTTATTCATTTCAGAGTATGTAAAGGCAATATGTGTGAGAAGTAAACATTTTGAAAACGGCTTGCTTTATATTCCTTACTTGCATAACCCTAACAAATAATTTATTTAACAATTACAACATAACCAGAAAACTCCAAACTCTAAAATGCTTTCAAAATATAGGCTAGGAATAAGAGTTGTTATTATAAAAGATGAGGGCAAATAATTAAAATGTACTTCTGTCTTGTTTTTATGGGTTTGGCACCATGATAGGCATTTTATAAAGGAATAAGTCAGAAATGCAGTTAAATGTATTTGGTAAATTATTTTCTATCTAATGGGTCTGAGTTTTAACAAGGGTCAAAATTTACCAGGTAGCTTTTAGACAGGTTGTGTCCTGCCCTTCTCAAGGGAGTAGGCTCAGAAGCGTCTCCATTTCAAATGGACACAGAACAAATCGTTAAAGCAGCTTGCTTGCCTGTTATTGGATTGTGGGCTCATGTGAGGTAACTTGTCCTAGGAAATGTTTCTCATTGGTGCTCGGGGCTAGGATTGGGAAGGAAGAAGTGGTATTCTGGGTTGAGAGACCTATAGCCATGTGAGAGAAGCTCACACATTATAAGCCTCCCATGAGGACACATGGGCAAGTGGCTATGGCAGCAAGCCCATCACATGATGGGGTGACTCATCTGAGAAAAGTTAGGGGGATGTTTGGCTGCCTATTTCTTTCTCTCCTATTCTTTTGTTTCAAATTGCTCATTTAGACACAAGCATTTTTCTTTCATGTATAACATCTCTCAAGCTCTCAGAGGGTAGTGACCCCTTGTGTTTTTTCAGGAGTTTGCTGGCAACATATGTGAATGATTGGAGAAATACCCCATAATTGTATGGATATTTATGCCCCCATAAATTTTATCTGCAACTTTTCAAATACTCTAGAGGATAATGTGATTTGAACCATTTGTCTCTCTCTTTTCTCTCTTTCTTTCTGTCAGGTTCTTTTTTTCTTTTTGAAGTTGACAATGTCATGATGTAATTCATGAGCTTACGGCTAAACTCAGGTTCTTTTTGACTTGTTTTCTTCCCAACCACAAGTCACAGTTCTTTGTAATTAAACCAGCAAATGCAGAAAAATTATGTTCGTGTTAGCCATACCCAGGAAGCTTTTTATCAATAAAGAGATAATTTGCAACCAAAAAACAAAAAATGAAAACAACCAGCAGGAAGAAAGAAAGGAAGGAAGGAAGGAAGGAAGGAAGGAAGGAGAGGGAGGGGGGGAAGAAAGAACATATGTTTTCCACACTAGTTGGCACAAATTCTAACTGAATTGAATTGATGGCCAACTGGGCTAACTTAAAAGTATACCCACAGATTCATCAAAGTTAGTATATTTGTCAGGATGGTGCTGTGTAGGACAATGAGCATTCCTTACAACAACAGAGTACATTCTTTAACTATTAGGAACAGTCCCTGACAGTTACAAATGTGGCCTTGTCCGCTGTGGGCTCTGATATCTGTGGTGGCCCAAAGCTATGCAGATCGACAGCACAAGACAAGCCGGCTTCCAGAGATCCTGGAGGGCGACATGCTCTTCCTTCTTGGGAGAGCTGACAGCCTCTGTCACTATTTTCCACAATGTGCTTATCCCCCAGCGACCTTTGTTGAGACCCTCATTCGCACAGGGCTTCCCGTAAACTAAGTACTCCTTCAAAGGCAACTTGACAGACACACGATTCAGCTGTGTTCTGAAAAAGAAAAAGCTATGTCCCAACCTTTGTGCTAGGGAGAATCCTAACAGCAGCCAATCCACCCCAAAGCCCCACGTGGATGTGGACCTAGGTCTGTGTTCTGCTCCCTCAGTGTGAACTTCTCAGCTGAAAGAGCTCTTTGAAGGAGAGGACCAGGGAAATATGAAAGTGGCTTTGTGAGCAAGCATACCCAGTGCCTTTTTAAGCCAAGCATTCATAGTCACCATCTAAATCTGATGTGATTTTTCTTCCTTAACTTTTTCTAAAGCCAAAAGAACATTGCAGAGTATACATATTGAATACACTCCAGCTTTCATTCCAGATTTATTTTAGGGCAAGGACTTCTGAATTTCAAAAGCTATCCACTAACACTTGAATAGAGTCTCTTTTTTTCTGTACCTGTTGACATTTTCAGTACCATCAGTAGGGAGACTGAAGGGAAGTATGGTACATGTGAGGGAACAGAGATGCTGGCAGGTCTGAAAAGCTAGAATACGTGTGCCATGTTGGTGTGCTGCACCCATTAACTTGTCATTTAGCATTAGGTATATCTCCTAATGCTATCCCTCCCCCCTCCCCCCACCCCACAACAGGCCCTGGTGTGTGATGTTCCCCTTCCTGTGTCCATGTGTTCTCATTGTTCGATTTCCACCTATGAGTGAGAACATGCAGTGTTTGGTTTTTTGTCCTTGCGATAGTTTGCTGAGAATGATGGTTTCCAGTTTCATCCATGTCCCTACAAAGGACATGAACTCATCATTTTTTATGGCACATGTACACATATGTAACAAATCTGCATGTTGTGCACATGTACCCTAAAACTTAAAGTATAATAATAATAAAATTTAAAAAAAGAAAAAGAAAAGCTAGAATACTATCAACCAGTTATGCTGACTGCATTTCACACAAAGGAATTTATTCACCTTTGCTCCTTGAAAATGCAGAACAAGTTAGGTGATCTTACTGAAACAAGTTGGAAAACAGCTATTACCTATACTTTGATAAATTTGACATTTAACTGGTGAAAACAGGCATCTTGCTTCTTTCATTGCCATTTGTGGGGTTAACTAACCCCAGAGAGATTTAGGCAGCAAGGACTTTTTTTTTTCTTTATTATTATACTATAGGTTTTAGGGTACATGTGCACAACGTGCAGGTTTGTTACATATGTATCCATGTGCCATGTTGTTTTGCTGCACCCATTAACTCGTCATTTAGCATTAGGTATATCTGCTAATGCTGTCTCTCCCCCCTCCCCCCACCCCACAACAGTCCCCGGAGTGTGATGTTCCCCTTCCTGTGTCCATGAGTTCTCATTGTTCAATTCCCACCTATGAATGAGAACATGCGGTGTTTGGCTTTTTGTCCTTGCGATAGTTTACTGAGAATGATGGTTTCCAGTTTCATCCATGTCCCTACAAAGGACATGAACTCATCATTTTTTATGGCTGCATCGTATTCCATGGTGTATATGTGCCACATTTTCTTAATCCAGTCTATCGTTGTTGGACATTTGGGTTGGTTCCAACTCTTTGCTATTGTGAATAGTGCCACAATAAACATACGTGTGCATGTGTCTTTATAGCAGCATGATTTATAGTCCTTTGGGTATATACCCAGTAATGGGATGGCTGGGTCAAATGGTATTTCTAGTTCTACATCCCTGAGGAATCGCCACACTGACTTCCACAATGGTTGAACTAGTTTACAGTCCCACCAACAGTGTAAAAGTGTTCCTATTTCTCCACATCCTCTCCAGCACCTGTTGTTTCCTGATTTTTTAATGATGGCCATTCTAACTGGTGTGAGATGGTATCTCACTGTGGTTTTGATTTGCATTTCTCTGATGGCCAGTGATGATGAACATTTTTTCATGTGTTTTTTGGCTGCATAAATGTCTTCTTTTGAGAAGTGTCTGTTCATGTCCTTTGCCCACTTTTTGATGGGGTTGTTTGCTTTTTTCTTGTAAATTTGTTTGAGTTCATTGTAGATTCTGGATATTAGCCCTTTGTCAGATGAGTAGGTTGCAAAAATTTTCTCCCATTCTGTAAGTTGCCTGTTCACTCTGATGGTAGTTTCTTTTGCTGTGCAGAAGCTCTTTAGTTTAATTAGATCCCATTTGTCAATTTTGGCTTTAGTTGCCATTGCTTTTGGTGTTTTAGACATGAAGTCCTTGCCCACGCCTATGTCCTGAATGGTATTGCCTAGGTTTTCTTGTAGGATTTTAATGGTTTTAGGTCTAACATTTAAGTCTTTAATCCATCTTGAATTAATTTTTGTATAAGGTGTAAGGAAGGGATCCAGTTTCAGCTTTCTACATATGGCTAGCCAGTTTTGCCAGCACCATTTATTAAATAGGGAATCCTTTCCCCATTGCTTGTTTTTGTCAGGTTTGTCAAAGATCAGATAGTTGTAGATATGCGGCATTATTTCTGAGGGCTCTGTTCTGTTCCATTGATTTATGTCTCTGTTGTGGTACCAGTACCATGCTGTTTTGGTTACTGTAGCCTTGTAGTATAGTTTGAAGTCAGGTAGTGTGATGCCTCCAGCTTTGTTCTTTTGGCTTAGGATTGACTTGGTGATACGGGCTCTTTTTGGCAGCAAGGACTCTTAATGGGAGAGCAAAGCTAGGTGTTCACATAAACACAGATTCTGCTGCCAGGAAGGAGTGAACAGCTGAGGGGTCTCCCTCTGTCAGTAGCTGTGCGGGTAGTTCACCTGGCTTCTGCTCTCTGCATGCACTCAGACCCCAGAAATAACATAAAGCTCACAGACACACAGATGTACCTGAGCACACACCGCAAAGTGGCACAAGTCAGAGAACAATTGAGACTTTGTTGCAATAATTCATGTGCCTGCCTGCTAAGCTGTATCTTTAGAGATAAATCTGCAAGCAAGCCTGTATCCTTTTAAGAAAACACCACCACCACAAAAAAGTCAATATTGTGTCCTTGTCCATAAAGGAAAAAAAAAACAAACAATGATACTCATCCTTGGGAAAGCCGTCATTGATGTGCTCATAGGGAAATTGTTTCTATTCCTATTGGGGATTTAGGATCAGAACTCTCATAATAGGACCTAATAGCAGACAGTCAAATGAGAATCATTTTAAACTGGAATACCATTTTAACTAGAATAGCCACTCGACCAGGAAGCATAGTTAGTAGTGGCATGAATATATATATATATATATATATATAGTACAGGAAATACATTTACCAATTAAGAAGGCAATGATTTAATAAACACATAAATGCTCGTTGAAAATATGGTTATGTGACATGGAGTGCTTTGTGTAAATTTTTATGAGAAATTAGACTATAGCCATTTGATTAAATAAAACAATTAAAAGTGTCTTTGTAGATACATAAGCTGTAGGCTGAAGTCCCAGAGAAACCATTAGATCTCAGATTTGTTTCAAATGAAATAAGAGTATTGGAAATGTCACATCTTTTTATTTGACAAATATTTGAGAGTTTTAACAATATCAAATCTATTAGAGAGATCATTTATTTATTAAAAGGTCCTTCATCTGACAGCCTTAAATATTCCAATGATAAATGTAATTTAAAATGTTTAGCTTATATCTAAAATAAATGTGTGAATGCTTAGGGCTATATATCTTCAAGAGCCAGCTAGGAAATGAATGCTTTCTCTCTCTCTCTGAGTAGAGACACACATATCACAGCATGTGTACCCATGGGAACATGTGAGTTACTAAAGTACCCCTTAAGATGGCCATACATGTGCTGAGAATAACTGAGACTATTCCTCTTGAAATTATATGCAAAACTTTACGTGCATGTGAGGTTATTTTCTGATAATTGTATTATTTTTACTTTTTTATGTATACATAACATTTGTAGATATTTATAGATGATTTTTAATATGTGATTATGTAATTTATATGTGACTTTTTTTACATGCATAGAAAGTGTACTTATCAACTCAGAGTATTTGAGGTGTCTATCTCCTCGAATATTTACCATGTCTATGTAGTGGGAACATTTTAAGTCCTCCCTTCTAACTTTTTTGAAATATACAATACACTATTGTGAACTATAGTCACGCTACTTTCTATTGAACATCAGAATTTCTTCCTTCTAACTGTATGTTGGTATCCTTTAACCAACCCCTCTTCACCACTCCCATCACCACCCTCAACATATACCTTCTCAGCCTCTGGTATCTATCATTCTACTCTCTACCTCCATGTGATCCACTTTTTAGCTCCCACATGTAAGTGAGAACATGCAATATTTATCCTTATGTGCCTTACTTATTTCAGATAACATAATGACCTCCAGTTCCACCTGTGTTACCATAAAAGACATAATTTTATTTTTTGTGGTCAAATAATAGTCAATTGTGTGTATATACTATATTTTCTTTATCCATCTGTCTGTTGTTGGACACTTAGGTTGAGTCCATGTCTTGGTTATTGTGACTACTGCTGCGATAAACATGGGAGTGTAGGTATTTGATATACTGATTTCCTTTCCTTTGGATAAATACCCAGAAGTGAGATTGCTGGATCATATGGTAGCTCTAGTTTTAGTTTTTTGAGAAATCTCTATACTTTTTTCCATAATTGCTGTACTAATTTTCATTCTCACCAATAGTGTATAAGAGTTCCCTTTTCTCTGGATCCTCAAAGCATGTTACTTTTTATCAATAGCCATTCTAACAGGGGTAAAATGGTATCTCATGGTGGTTTTAATTTGAATGTCCTTGATAATTAGTGATGTTCCGTATTTTTATATACCTGTTGGCCATTTCTATTTCTTATTTTAAGAAATATCTTTTCTTGTTATCTGTCCACTTTATAATGGGATTATTAGTGGGTTGGTTTTCTTGTTGATTTGTTTGAGTTCCTTGTATATTTTGGATATTAGTTCCCTCTCAGATGAATTGGTTACAAATATTTTTTTTCCGATACAACACGTTGTTTCTTCACTCTGTTGATTGTTTCCTTTTCTGTGCAGAAGTTTGGTAGTTAGTTCAATATAGTCCCATTTGTCTATTTTTGTTCTTGTTGCCTGTGCTTTTGAGGTCATGGCCATAAAATCTTTCCCTAGGCCAATGTCCTGAAGTGCTTCTCCTATGTTTTATCCTGGTAGTTTTATAGTTTGTGATCTTACTTACATTTAAGTCTTTAATTCATCTTGAGTTGAGTTTTGTATGTGGTGAGAAACAGGAATCCAGCTTAATTCTCCTGCATGTGGCTATTCAATTTTCCCAGGATGCTTTATTAAAGAGGATGTCCTTTTTCCATTATATGCTCTTGGTGCCTTTGTTGAAAATCAGTTGGCTGTAAATGTGTAGATTTATTTCTGGGTTCCCTGTTGGGTTCCATTGGTCCTAGTGTGCATTTTTATACCAATACCATGCCCTTTTGGTTATTGTAGCCTTATAAACTATTTTGAAATTGGGTAGTGTAATTCCTACAGCTTTGTTGTTTTTGCTTAGAATAGCTTTGGCTCTTTTTTCATTCCTTACAAAATATAGATGTAGGCTGTAGAGATTGTTAGAAAATGGGGACTAAGAAGGTAGATGTGCAAATGGGAAGCCAGGGAGAACTGACAGATGGCTATGAATAATTCAGAGGTATATCATCGTGATTCAGAGCTGGATTAGAGATGGCAGATGACAGACAGGGGTGAGTATAATATATACTTAAAGCTTGTGTAACTCACATTAGGTCCATAACATTACCCACTTTGTGTAGTCATTTTTTCTATTTCTGTGAAAAATGGCATTGGTATTTTGATAGTCATTACATTGAATCTGCATCTTGATTCGGGATAGTAAGTTCATTTTAACAATACTTTCTTCTGATCCATGAGCATGGCATGTTTTTCCACTTGTTTGTATCATCTTCAATTTATTTCATCAGTGTTTTGTAGTTTTTCTTGGAGAGAGCTTTCATGTCTTATGTTAAATTTATTCCTAGGTATTTTGTTAATTTGGGGGAGCTATCGTAAATGAGATTGCCTTCTTGATTTCTTTCTCAGTGAGTTTATTATACGTATACAGAAATGCTGCTGCTTTTTGTTGACTTTGTATCCTGCAACTTTACTAAATTTATTTTTCAAATCCAAGGGTTTTTTGGGGGTATAGTCCTTTGGTTTTTCTAGATAAAATATCATGTCATCTGCAAAGAGGGACAATCTGAGTTCCTCTTTTTCAGTTTGGATGCCTTTTATTTCTTTCTCTTACCTGACTTCCCTGGCTAGAACTTCCAGTACCATTTGAATAGGGGTGATGAAAGTGAGCACTCTTGTCTTATTCCAATTATTAAAGAAAAGGCTTTCAGCTTTTTCCCATGAATATGATATTAGCAGTTGGTTTGTCATATATAGCCTGTATTATGTTGAGGTCATTGACTAACTCAGTTGAACAAGATTATGTTAGAAAGAAGAAACAAACTGGAATGGGTTGTTATAATACTTAGAGGGTAAGATAATGAGTTCAGTTTGAGTCCGTGGCAAATCAAGGAAATTAGCAATGGCTTAAGAAAGAGGGTCCTAAAAGCAATTTTGAGTCCTCTGTTTTTTCCTCAAAGCCTCTTGAGTAGTTTGAAATGTGCAAGAAATTATGGCTTGCCAGGCGGTGTGGCTCACGCCTGTAATCCCAGCACTTTGGGAGGCCAAGGCAGGTGGATCACGAGGTCAGGAGATCGAGACCATCCTGGCTAACAAGGTGAAACCTCTTCTCTGCTGAAAATACAAAAAAATTAGCCAGGTGTGGTGGCGGGTGCCTGTAGTCCCAGCTACTCGGGAGGCTGAGGCAGGAGAATGGCATGAACCCGAGAGGCAGAGCTTGCAGGGAGCCGAGATCACACCACTGCACTCCAGCCTGGGCAACAGAGCAAGACTCTGCCTCAAAAAAAAAAAAAAACCAAAAAGAGGAAATTATGGCTTCACTCTCTTCTACTCATGTTCTAAGGTTTACTGAATTAATGTAAAGTAAAATAACTCAAAAATACATCTTGTGTGAAAGTGATTAAGGCCACGAGATAGCAGTGTGAGATACGTTAGTCATAGTGTTTAGCTTGTTCAATACAAAATTCATGAATGAGACATAATTTAAAGCTTCTCAAGGTTCACAACTGGGCTTGGCCACATGCTACTGTGGTTTCTGTCATCTTTTGTGGAATTCAATCTGGTTTTTCTGCCTGTAGCATTACTTTCTCTTCTCTTATTTGAAGTTTTGCTGAAACTCATCATTAAAGTGGACTCAAAGTCAAGCCCACATTGTCAGACTTCCTTATACAGACACAGAGAACAAGTAGCCCTGGGAATAACATTTGTGACCTTGCCAATTCAATGTGAAAATTGCAAAAATATACAATGAGAAATTACTATTTTTAGGCCTTTTCCTTGAAAACGGTGTCATCTTATGGAGCAACTAGATAAAATATAGATTAGTCATTAAGCAAGAAATCAGAATTAGAAAAATCTGAAACATATATCTATGTTAATAAGTCCATAAATTAAAACAATTTTCCCTAACAGATAAGAATTTATATATCTAAGGTGAATATTATCCATTTTAGTTGGAAGGACATGAGTCTGTTCCTCTAAAGTTAATAACCCTGCTTCAAAGCATAACATTCTATACATCAAAAAAGAATAATAAAATTTTATAACTGATGGAAATTTTATAAAATGAGAATACTGAGAATATTCAAATAAGCCATGTATATGTAAAGCATAATTAGCTTTGTGGAAGAGAGCACAGTTACCATCCAGAGAGAAGAAAAGGCTAGCAAGCCTCTGGACTAAAGTAGCAGTTATCACCTCCGGTAGATGTCTGGATCCCGTGAAGGACTTGTTGAATCACAGATGGTTGTGTCTCACCCAGAGAGTCTGATTCCATTGGTCGGAAGTAGGACCCCAAAATGTGCCCTTTTAACACGTTCTCTCCATCCAGAATGATGGAGTAGCAGTTGGACATTTGGTCAAGGCACCAATTTCCCCTAGAACAAACCTGAGTTTGTCCCATCCCTATAATTTTTGATCCTGTAAAACAGGGAGCAGAGTCCAACAATTTGCATTTATAACAAGTTCCCAGGTGCTGCTGGTCTGGGAACCACACTATGAGAGTTACTGCTTAAAATCAAACAGCATGTTTCAATTTCCTAATCAGTCTGTGCTAATTGTGTGACTTCAGGCAAATATTTAACATCTCCTGGTCTTAATTTCCTTGTCTTAAGATGAAAAAGCAATGGGATCTAATCCATTACAGTAGATATGAAGGTCAAATGAGTTAAAATTAGAGTCAGGAAACTATAGCTCACAGACTCAGTGCCTGTTTTTGTGCAACCCCCAGCTAGAAATAATTTGTGTATCTTAATGGACTACTTATAAGGAGCATGGAGGAGAAGGAGGAAAAACAGGAGAAAAGAAAAGGAGAAGATTAAGAGAAAGGGGAAGGAGAAGAGGAAGATAAAGAAGGAGAAAGATGAAAGAAGAGGAGGGGAAAGCAGCAGCAGCAGCAACAGAGTCTGTACTGTAGCCTGCAAAACAAAAAATATTTACTATATGGAACTGCAGAAAACATTTGCCAGCACCTGGGTTATTTCATGCAAAACATGTGCGACATCTGTAATACTACTAGTAGTCAATGAATGTTAGTTGTCATTATGATGAATCACCTTTTACTTAATTAAGTCTGTTTCTTCTAAATAGTCCAGACTAATGCATTCACTATTCAGCTACACATCTAATAAAGGCAACCTTTGGAAAGGGTGTAATCTGATCTGGTGATAATAATAATAGATGAGGAATTGAGGCAACTTTCTTTAACTATTTTAGATTAGAAAGTAAAGACCCAGCCATCCCATTACTGGGTATATAGCCAAAGGATTATTAAACATGCTGCTATAAAGACACATGCACACGTATGTTTATTGCGGCATTATTCACAATAGCAAAGACTTGGAACTAACCCAAATGTCCAACAACGATAGACTGGATTAAGAAAATGTGGCACATATACACCATGGAATACTATGCAGCCATAAAAATGATGAGTTCATGTCCTTTTTAGGGACATGGATGAAGCTGGAAACCATCATTCTCAGCAAACTATCACAAGGACAAAAAACCAAACACCGCATGTTCTCATTCATAGGTGGGAATTGAACAATGAGAACACATGGACACAGGAAGGGGAACATCACACACCAGGGCCTGTTGTGGAGTGGGGGGAGGGGGGAGGGATAGCATTACGAGATATACCTAATGTTAAATGACGAGTTAGTGGGTGCAGCACACCAACATGGCACATGTATGCATATGTAACAAACCTGCACGTTGTGCACATGTACCCTAAAACTTAAAGTATAATAAAAAAGAAAGTAAAAATACCTATTCAAAAATAAAGTGTCTCGCTTCAAAACACTTTTATAATCTTTCCTTAGAGTCTTTAAGCATCCTTTCAGCCATACAATTGTCTTTAGAATCGTTCACAGAAATTTGGGATTTTCTTTGAAATGCCCTGAATGATGGCATGTATCTCTTTCTGACATTGGAGGTGTTATTATTGCCATTTTTTAATTATGAAAAGGTAGTTAGAACCAAATGTATTGATAAGTGGAGATCACATTTGGAAATGCATAATGCATATTGAAAACAAGGCAATACCTAAAACATAAGCATTATAAAATGTTTTTGGAAATGGTAGCTGACTCACACTGTGGATGGTGTCACATGTGATTACTCCAAAGGGGCATAGCCTGTGTAAAGACAGAACAATGACATTCTTTCATTCATTCATGCATCCACTTAGTAAGAATTCCATTAAAACCTGTATTAAACAGGATTCTCCAGAAAAAAAAAAAAAAAAAAAGAACAAATTGTGTGTGTTGAGGTATGTTCCTTTGATGCTGAGTTTGTTCAGTTTTTATGATGAAGGGATGTTGAATTTTATTAAATGCTTTTTCTGCATTTATTGAGATGATCATATGTTTTTTGTCCATCTTTGATGTGATGTATCACATTTATTGATTTGTATACATTGAACCATCTAACCGTCTTTGCATCCCTAGTATAAATCCCACTTGATCATGATGTATTATTTTTTGATGTGCTGTTAGATTCACTTTGCTAGTATTTTATTGAGGATGTTTGCACCTATGTTCATCAAGGACATTGGCCTGTAGTTTTCTTCTTTCATTCAGTCGGTGTCTAGTTTTGGTATCAAGATAATGCTGGTCTCACAGAATGAACTAGGAGGAAATATCTCCTCCTTCATAGTTTGAGGAGAATTGGTATTTGTTCTCTTTGTAAGTTTGGTCAAATGTGGCAGTGATGCCATTTAGTCCTGGGCTTTTTGTGGTGGGAGACCTTTTATTACTAATAGTCTCATTACTAATTATTGGTCTGTGTAGGTTTTCTGTTTTTTCCTGATTCAACATTGGAAGGCTAGATGTGAAAATTCATCCATTTTCTCTAGGTTTTCCAGTTTGTTAGTGTATAATTGTTCATAATAGTCTCTGATGATCTTTTGTATTTTTCAAATTTTCTTGTGTTGTAAGACCTTTTTCATGTTGTATGCCCTTGATCGACTTTCCTAACATGCTTAGTCAATATTAATATCTTCCTTTGTTGAACATAACCAACACTTACTGGATGAAACACCATTTAGGAAATTGTTTATATTCAGTGTAAAATCTTACTGCATACTGCATACAATTTTATGACATAAACTCTTTGAGGTAAAGGACTGTACTGGTTATTTTGTGGACCTATCAGCTTTAAGTAATGTGATTTGTATGTGAGGCAAGTGCCCTATACCAGACACTGAAAAAATTAACTCATGCAACAAACATTTGACCACTCTTATGTTCCAGTTTTATTTGCAACAAACTTAAATCAGTGCTTGAATAGAGGGGATTCTTTCTGATGTCACTATTTTAGGGGACCTAAATTTATCCTATCACTTAGATGACAAAAATATATTAAGGAAGAGGGACTTAAAAATGTAACCACTTCCTTTTTCCTTCTCTATTTTTTAAATATAATTTTTATTTTAGGCCAGATTTAGATTTACGTGAAAATTATGAAGATAGTACAGAGAGTTTCCGTATACCCCACACTCATTTTCCGCTATGAAACATTTTATTTTAGTGTGGTACATTTGTTACAATTAGTGAACCAATATTGATATGCTATTACTAACTGAAGTCTATATTTTATTCTGATCTCCTTAGTGTTTAACTACTGTTTTTTTCTTGTTCCGGGATTCCACCTAGGATATCACATGATATTCAGTTGTCGTGTCTTCTATGGCTCTTTTAGACCTTGATAGTTTCTCAGACTTTCCTTGTTTTTGATGGCCTTGATAGTCTTGAAAAGCATTGGTTAGGTATTTTGTAGAATGTCCATCAGTTGGGATTTATCTAATATTTTTCTCATAATTAGAGTGTGGTTATTACATTATTTTTTGGAAGGCCACAGAGGTAACATGCGATTCTCATCACATCTTATCAAGGGTACACACCATCAACATGACTTAACTCCTGTTTGTATTGACCTTGGCCACTTGGCTGAAGTTATGTTTGACAGATTTCTTCATTGTAAAGCTTTTCTTTTTCTCTCCCTTTCTGTATAATACTCTTCAGAAGACTGTCACTAGGGTAGCTCATGCTTAAGGGCCAGGAGTTATGCTTTACCTCCTTCAGGGCAGAGTATTTACATCAATTATTTATAATTCTTCTGGATGGAAGATCTATTTTCCCCCACTTATTAATGTATTAAATTATTTATATCATTATGTGTTCATGAATATTTATTTTAAACTTTGCACTACTATATTTATTTTTGTGCTCAAATTATTCCAGCTTTGAGCATTGGGAGCTCTTTAAGTTGACTGTTATGTCCCTTTGATCTATCCAGATTGTTCTCTGTGTGTGTGTGAGTGAGTGTGTGTGTGTGTGTTGATCATTTTCTTACTTTCTGACACTATTTTCTTTCCAGTCCTGGGATCAGTTATTTCTTCAAGAAGCCCTGGCTCTTTTTGTCAGATAGTGGTTATTAGAAACCAAGACCTTGGCAGGTGTCATTCTTCCCTCCTTTTTGTTCCTCTCCTTCAGCAGTGACCAGGATTAGTGTTAGAGTAAGAAAACATGTGTAATTATCATTCTGGTAGTGTTTGGGTAAATGAATACATATGCCCATACAAAGACTTGTATGTAAATGCTCACAGCCATTTTATTCATAGTAATAAAAAAATGGCAACAGCACGAATGTCCCTTAACTTGTAAATAAAGTAAGAAGTATTTATTTCAGAAAACGGAGACGGACTATAGACATATACAACAACATATATGCATCTCAAAGGCATTATGCTGAATTAATTAACTTAGACATAAATTATAATGTACTAAATGAGTCAATTTATATGACCTTCTAACAAAAGGGAAAACCATAGGGACAGAAAGCTGGCTACGATTTACAGAGGTTGGAAGCAGAAGACTGGCCTCAATGGGAACACAAGGAAAACCTTTTGATGTATTGAAAATTTAAATATTAATTGAGTGGTAGCTATAGTGGTATTCATTTGTTGAAACTCACTGAGTTATATATCAAAAGGGTGAATTTTAATGTTGTATATTATACTTCAGAAAAAAATATGCAATATATTTTAAGATTTTGTTTGTTTGTTTGTTTGTTTGGGGCAGAGTCTTATTCTGTTATCCAGGCTGGAGTGTGGTTTTGAGAACAAGGCTCACTGCAGCCTCTGCTTCCCAGGCTCAAGTGGTTCCCCAACCTCAGTCTCCTGAGTAGCTGGGACTACAGGTACATGCTACCACACTTGGCTAATTTCTTAATTTTTTGCAGAGACAAGGTCTCACTATATTGCCCAGGCTGGTCTTGAACTCCTGGACTCAAGTGATCCTCCCACCTTGGCTTCCCAAAGTGCTGGGATTATAGGCGTGAGCCACTGTGCCGGACCAGGATCTTTTTTTTTCTTCTTTTTTTGAGATAGATTCTTGCTCTGTCGCCAAGGCTGGAGTGCAGTGGTGCGATCTCGGCTCACTGCAACCTCCGCCTCCTGTGTTCAAGCAATTCTCCTGCCTTAGCCTCCCGAGTAGCTGGGACGATAGGCGCATGCCACCACGCCTAGCTAATTTTTTTTGTATTTTTAGTAGAGACAGGGTTTCACCATGTTAGCCAGGATGGTCTCGATCTCTGACCACGTGATCCGCCTGCCTTGGCCTCCCAAAGTGCTGGAACAAGTTCTATTTTTCAAACACCCTTTATTGTTAAGCCTGTTGTGAATCATTTGAGAGTTCACTTATAATGAACTTCTACATAATCTTAGGTCAGCATTTGTGCTTTCAGATTCATCAGCAACAAGCAATTTACCTTTGATATCTCTGTCTAATGAGAAAAGAAGAAATGGGAACTGAAGGAAAACGATGTCATGCAGAGTGAGAGAGAATGGCTTACACAAGTTGAGCATGGCGCCTGGTACAAAACAGGTGTTCAAGAAAAAATGAGTACTATGATTAGTGTTGCTATTGTCACAATTAGGTATTTATCAATAAATTATGCAATACAATGCCAGTCCCTGGTATATGGAAAATGCTCAGACAATACTTCTGAGTGCTTTATGAACTTATTATTGAATTTATTAATGTTTAGGAAAAAGAGCATAAACCAACCTTCTGGTTACCAAAAAATACACAGTAAGAGTGAAATCAGAATAAAATTGAAAATTTTATTATCTAAAGTCAACTCTTATTTTTTCTGTTAGCTTTTCAACTGCAAGGGTTCAGATAGTTTGTGAAAGTGCTTTTCAGAAAACTTTTTTTAAGTTGAGGATTTTTAAGTTAGTATATTATTTTAATGGGGAAAAGGAAAAGAATACTAATAAACATTGGTGAGTCCTGAGCACTCTATTCTTTTAACGTAGGTAATTTACATAAAATAAAGTACCAGAATGTTCCATGTATAGCTTGATGAATTTGCAAAGAGAAATTATTTCATATAGATAACTATAAAATGAGTTGTATTAGAGCATCAAGATAAAAATGGAAATGAGAAAGCTGTAGCCATGATTATGCCTCAGGGAAAAAAAAAACTGCCAGCAAATACTGTATCAGGTACTTGAATTAAATTTCTTAATTTTTGAAGTGTCTCAGATGTTAAATGCATTCCTCAATGGGTCCTCACAAATAGAAATAAAAACAGTGTTTGTTTTAGGGCTTGGAATTCGGAGAAACTCATTCAGATTTGCTCTATATTCCTAACACATGATCCTTAGACCGGGTCTGTGAGCGAACTCCAGGCATATGTGAACTCGATTGAGAGAAGACATTACACCTTGATTTTCACTATTTCTTTATGAAATATAGTAATTACTACAATTAAAAATGTGGACAACAAATCGCAAAGTCATAAAATAACTGTGACTTTGTGACCATTAGAATTCAGAGATAATTCAATATCACATTTCCTGTAGATACCTCAAAATATTATGTATATGCACTTCCACTTTAAAAACACAATTACTTTAACCTCTACTAGATCTTATTTAATACATTAATAATGAGACATATAAGTGCCAATCTGTTGTTTAAAATGTTTAAATAACATTATTTTAATATAATTTTTTTCCTATCCTGTGTATTTTATTTTATTCACTTAAATACACATGTATGCACACACACACACTGTTAGGAAAGTTTTGTCTGATTTTGGACTCATCTCCTTCAAAGTGTTTACACAGGGCTCTCAGCCAGAGCATTTATTCTAAATTGCAAATCCATTGAGTACATTGAGTCAAACAACCAGTTTGTTTCTGTCTGGAATCAATCCCTTTACTTTATGCCTTGGGCAAAGCACTTCTCTTTCTGTTTAAATTGGATAACGATACCTCCTTGGCCAAGGGTTTTAGAGGAATAAAATGAAAGGGCATGAATGAAGGGGTAGGGGCAGGGCAGTTCTGGTCCAGGGAGGATACTATGAACCCATCATCTAATGGAGAGATTTTCTCTTCTATGGGTATGTGGACAGTGCCTCTGCCTGACTGGGAGTTAACCCATCAGCAGGCTACAGCAAACAGCACAGGTCTCCCAGTGCTTTCCAGGAATGAGATCCAGATGCATGAGTTAGAAGAACATTACAGTAATTTGCATGTAGTTTGCATAAGATTTGGTATTTGTTCCTAATACCATCTTGGCTACTTTCAAGTAATTTTCAGGTTCATTTCTTATTGCTGCACTGAGGGCTATGACATCTTGATTTCTTCCTCTGTCTTCCTTTGCCCTATTACTAGAATTAACATAAGAAACTGGATTGGGCAATTCAAAGGATGAGAGAAAGCACAGGCCATAGGAAAAATGAAACAGGGTTGTAAACCTTGCTCCGTCCTGCCTCCAATAAAACTCTATGGACCCTTCACAATATTCAATACTGTGAATGCTAAGACACTAAGTGATATGGTTTGAATCTGTATCTCCATCCAAATCTCATGTGGAACTGTAATACCCAATGTTGAAGGTGGGGCCTGCTGGGAGGAGATTGAATCACAGGATAGGATCTTCCCCTTGGTGTCCTTGGTGTTGCTCTCGTGATAGTAAGTGCTCACAAGATCTGGTTGTTTGAAACTGTGTATCACCTGAAACTGTGTATCCACCTCTCTCTTCCTGCTGCTGCTACCAGACCATGTGAAGTGCTGGCTTCCCCTTCTGCCATGATTGAAGTCGAGCAGATGCTGCCATGCTTCCTGTACAGCCTGCAGAACTGTAAGCCAAAGAAACCTCTTTTCTTTATAAATCATTATCTAGTCCCAGGTATTTCTGTTTTTTTTTGTTTTTTTTCTTTTTTTTGATGGAGTCTTGCTCTGTCAGGCTGGAGTGCAGTGGCACGATCTCAGCTCACTGCAGCCTCTGCCTCCTGGGTTCAAGCGATTCTCCTGGCTCAGCCTCCTGAGCAGCTGGGACTACAGGCACACGCCACCATGCCCAGGTAATTTTTGTATTTTAAGTAGAGACGGGGTTTCACTATGTTGGCCAGGCTGGTCTCGATCACTTAACCTCATGATCTGCCTGCCTCGGCCTCCCAAAGTCCTGGGATTACAGGCAAGAGCCATGCATCCAGCCCAGACATTTCTTTATAGCAGTGTAGGAATGGTCTAATACACCAGGCATGTCATTTCTTGATAGTCCTTGAATTCACCAAGGATCTCCTCAGGCCTGTGTACTTGGTACTGGCTCTATCTAGAATATTCTTCCTCCAGATATTCATATGGGTTATTGTCTTCAAATTGGAATTGGAAGATTTTACAAATAAAAATATAGAGCATCCTGTTAGATCTGAATTGCAGATGAATAATGAATAATTTTGTTTGCATTAGTATGTTCCATGCAATATTTAGGACATAAACTAAAACAATATTTATTGTTTACCTAAAATTCAAATTTAGCTGGTCTCCTGTATTTTAGCTGGCAACGCTATTTCAAGTTATTTACATCTTTATTCAAATGCCACCTACTATGATAGATCACTACTGACTACTCTGAATCTAAAAGAACCCTTCCTAGTGCTATGTCTACTCTGCCCTGCTTTACTTTTGAATTCACAATTTTGATCATTGCCTGACATAATACTATATATTTCTTCATTTGGCAGAGCAGTCAGGGTCCTAGTAGCACATAGAGGGCGTGTTCAAAAGAGGTGAGTTTAATAGGGAGCTATTTACAAGGTATGGGCAGTGTCAAGGGAGACTGCAGAATGACAAAGCAAGACAGAGGCACCACCAGAGCAGCAGGGCCTAAAGGGGCCAGGGAGAGCAGTCTCCAGCACCCAGAGACAGCTGTGACTGTAGGAGAGGACTGTCTGACAGGAGGGGTGAGTCCCATTGGCCAAACCTAGCTGGAAGCCTGGGGGCAAAGGAATCAGTTGAAGCAGTCTGCAGAGTTCAGTATCTAGGGGACATAGAAAGGGGAAAGGAGGCAGAGAGTCAATGGAGAGTCCAATTGATTTGAGGGGACTGAGGGCAAAGATCCAACACACTTGGCTAATTTCAGTCTCTCCTGCTAAAAGGTTAACTGCCTGGTGGCATCAATTTCATTCTGCTCACGGCTCCATCTGCAGCCCCTGAGCAGTGCCTGCCATGTAGTAGATGCTTAGTAAACATTTGGTAAAAACATGGATTTATTTGCCTTGTGCATCCAGCTAAGCCATGATTGAATTTGGTGAAACAGACCAGGCTAAAAAGGGCTGCGTCCAGTCTTGTCTTTGTTAGAGTGAGGCTATCACTTAAGAGACAAAAACAGGGTTAATTTCTAGGAATATGCCTAGTCCATCCCTCAGAACTTGATCATCAAAGGGTAAGAACACAGACAGCAGGTTCAGTCTAGACAGTTGACACCAGGTCATTTACAGATATAATAGATATTCATAACAGGATACAATGGTACTCAGAAGCCCACAGGAGCAGTCATACTACAAATCCAGGCAGGGCCCATGCATCAGGGAGGTGACAGTGAGCAGCAACGCCCAGCCACTCGGCAATTTCCAGAACTAAGACTCCAGGAGGGCAGTATGAGGGTGGAATAGATAAGACAACGGAGGGTTGACATCCCAAATAAATGGCTAGTCTCACTCCTGGGACTGCAACTTTTCCACCCTACTCAGGGATCTGGATATCAGAGCTCAGCTAAAATGGAAAGATAGCATCTGAGTATCCCAGTAGAAATCAGGGGGTTAGCTTTGAGGTCAGGAGTGGCCCCACAGTGAGGGAGACTTCATGTTGAACCTCAGTGTGGGTCTTTATCCCACCTTGTGCTCTCCCCTAAAAGCTACCTTAGGGTTGAGCCCGCAGGTGGGATGGCCAGCCCCTCAGAAATGCAATGCAAAGAAAGCTGGGTGTGTAGCGGTGAATTCTTTGTCTTTTTTTCTCACTAAATCCTTACAACTACTCTGTGGGGTGTATACTATTATCCTATTTTATAGATGAGGAAACTGAGACTCCAGTTGAAAGCCTTGCACAAGATCTACTGCATGACTCTCTTTGTATTTCTTTCTGAGGAAAAAAGAATCTAGGTTTCTAAAGATAATTTTCTTCAGGTACTTACTTGTACCCATTTCTATTTAAATGAAGCTATTCCTTTTATGATGACATAAGGCTGGATAATTTCCTGGATATATCAAATAATGACAGAGTACAAGTACAAGAAGGATGGCTTAAAAGATTTCTCACCACTGATTACAGGTGATTTATGGGAGAGAATCTTTTAACTGTATTGCATTAAGGAGATAATGACATTCAAAAATAGTCCAAGCAATGAAGAAGGCTTGCGGGTTCAGATGGGTAAGGGGTCACCCTCATACCTGGATCCTAGGATCTATAAAGATTAAGTGATGGCTTTTGTAACTAAAGTCTGGGAACCTCTGTATGAGTGATTTTAAATTCAGCTCAGGAAATCACCTTCCAGATCAATGGATGTGGTTCTTGGGGTCTCCAGATCACATTCCACAAAGTTTCCATTTTTCAACTGCCTTTAAAAAAAAATTATGCTTGTCCTCCCTCAACCCCAAACTGAGCAACTTTACGCCTTTACCTTCCTCTCAAAAAAGGAAAATTATTTGAAAGGAAATTTTTTTAAATAAAATAGCTGCCCAAAGTATTGCTAGCTCAAAGTAGCCACCCTAACTCTTCAATCCTCTCATGGTTTATAAATTAGAGAAAACACAGCACTAAAAGTGGCCGAGATGGAAACAGTGATTATTTGTTCTTGTAGAAACCATTCATCTAAATTCTTTAACACTAATCCAGATCGATGGCTTTTAAAAAAGACCTCTAATTACTTTCCTGTTAATTATTTACACTCACCAAATGTTTTGTAATTGTTCCTTAGTGAGTAGCCTCCTGAGGTATGTCACAGATTAACTATTGATTTACAAATCTGGCAAACGTGCATTATAGCTGGCTTGCCTACTCCACCCTTGGCTTAGGCCATTTATCCCCAAGATAGATCTTCATCTCCAGTGACTTATCATTATCAATAGTGCCAAAAATGGAACAATAATATAATAACTTATCTTTCCATGGTAACTTCCATCTAAAAATTCTTGGTGTTAATCATAGATATGTGAAATTTATATATACATATATATATATATATATATTTGAGACCGAGTCACACTCTGTCGCCCAGGCTGGAGTGCATTGGTGCAATCTCGGCTCACTGCAAGCTCCGCCTCCCGGGTTCACGCCATTCTCCTGCCTCAGCCTCCCAAGTAGCTGGGACTACAGGCACCCACCACCACGGCTGGCTAATTTTTTGTATTTTTAGTAGAGATGAGATTTCACCGTGTTAGCCAGGATGGTCTCTATGTCCTGACCTCGTGATCTGCCTGCCTTGGCCTCCCAAAGTGCTGGGATTACAGGCATGAGCCACTGTGCAGGGCCAAAATTTATATTTCTAAGAGATCATTTAGCATAATGCAACCAAATGCTTTGTCATCACTTGACAAGGTAAGTCAACTACAGGTTACCTGTATTCCTACTTGTTACACTCAAAGCAGACACCACTAATCCACGTTGGAATTGTCCCTCTGGTCCCACATCAAATTATAATGATTCTTAGCACAGTGCTCCAAGCAATTTCCTCCAATTGATTGTTTTTTATCTCCAGGGCCAGTTCGTATTTATCATCTACTATCCACACTTAAAATACCTTAGTGAGAGTAAGCTTATTACCTCTCAGGACAGCTCATTCCGTAATTAACTCTGATTGTGAGAAGAGTTCTTTCTAAATACTCAGTAATAGAGCCTATTCAGTTACAAAATTTCTTCCTCTTATCCTTTTATGTACCTTTTTCTTACCTACTCTGTATGTTTTAGCTCTTTTTTATCCTGTACCCTGATGGTGTCAATTCCAATCATGCTGGAAACAAAATATAATACAACTGCTCATGTTTTATAGATTCTGTTTTATTTGCAAATCATTCAAGTTTTAAAAATAAGCAATTTCTGTTGTAGGTTTGGTGGCAGCATTGAGGAACATCCAAGCAGGAAAACAAAGGCTCTCAAAACCGTCCTTAGAACTATTGGTAGGAGATCACCATAAGAGTCCCAAAAGATGAAGAATTAGAAAATAATTCAGAGTTGAAATTGGAATTGCATTTTGAAAGGCCAGGAAGGATTTTTCTAGACGGAATAAGCGAAGCACAGTTCAAGGAGAGAGATGGGACGAGGATGTTGTGGCTAGCTGTAAAAGATCTTCTAGTTCAGTTCTCCAACTTAAGCTGGAGGAGTCATGAAGCCACAGATTGCCAGGCTCCATTCCAGTGTCTGATTCCATAAATTTTGGGTGAAACTTCAGAATTTATGTTTCTAACAAGCTTCCACGCGATACTGATGCTGTTGGTCCAGGGACCACACTTTGCAAATCACTGTTCTAGCCTTAGCACACTCGTGCGTCCCTGCCTGCAATTCCAATAGGCTAGGCCTTCTTGTCTGCCTGGCTTGCTTTCTAAGCAGTGAGCATGGAATGGGCTCAGGATGAATATATTGTTCTCATTAAGCCTTGAAGCTTTGTCAGTCCCACAAGGTTATCTATGTCAGCCTGGCAAATGTGCACTTACAGTGGGCCCAATTGACAATTGTCAGGAGTAATGCTGCAGGGGTGGAGGGAGAAAGTGGAGCTAGTATAAGAGGTGGTGAGGAGATTGCAGAGGGCAGCATGGGGGCAGGGTGGAAGGAGCTTCCTGTCCAAAGCTCTGTGGTGGGGTCTAGAGCCACTCTCAGTAGTCACTGAGATTGGGGGCACTGAGTCTGCAAGAACACATAGTATGGTGGCCTCCTCATAAAAGTTATCATCACCATTGCTGGGTAAAGTGATTGCTGCAACTTCTTTTCTCCTTCCCTTGAAGAATTGCACTTCTTTTATTTATATAACTGATCACCTTAACAGCCATTCAACCCAAAATTCTTTTATGTTTCTTTCTATATATCCCAAGCCATCCTCCTGGTTTCAATTCTCATTGTACCTATCCTTTAATGAGATTCCAGATTAATTAATCCTAATATTTTAACTCTATAAATGATCCGTGTTTTGTCAACACCAATGCAATGAAAAATATTTTTCTTTGTATTGAGACCATTCTGTGTATCAACGTGGTTTTGGGGGTATATTGAAGCAAATTGCAAGCAATTAGCTTGGCCTCATGAGTCAGTCTATTTGCAAATTTGCGAATCTGCAGGATTGGCTTCACTCTTTACAAGCTTCCTATCGTGCATACAGCTCTAGAACTTCATTTTGTTCAAGCAGTTCTTTCCTTTCTCCTAATCTGGTCCTCAAGTCAAAGATCACAGAACACTGATAAAGAATATGATGCCAGATCTGTCAAAGAAAGGGAGATTAAAGAGAGGAGAGAGCTACAGAGAGATATGATGTGGAAAAGAGGTAGGGGGCTGAAGTAGCTGCTCACTATGTTGTTACATTTGCTTTGGGGACATTTGTTATGGACACACTTGGCAAATTCCTAATGGGCAATCTTTGCAATGCCTTATTCTTGCTGTGTTTTTCCTAGAAGGAAAATTTGGGGAACATGTTAATTCCTTTTACCAGGGAACTTGAGAAGCCCCATGCCCTTTCATTGATGGTTTGGACGCTGAGGCTGTCTTGTGCATCCAGGTGGCATTTGTTCTCTTAGTACAGCTTGATGGGCTTTCCTTTGTGGACCTCAATGTCACTTCCTTATCACCTCCAAGGCTTTTTCCATCCAGAGTTCACATGAGCACATACTGTTAAAAATCTACTCCTCTTCTTTGATGGTGCCCACATACCCAAGCAGAAGGATCATGTTATCTATCACCCAAGAAGGCAGACCACCACAAGGCAGTTGGAGAGAAGAGAAAACATTCTTGAAATGTTGCAGAAACATTATCTACAACCAATTTTTAAAAATAAACAATTGATTTCATTTGTGGCTCAACAGATCATATTTGTTTCTATTCCCATGCCCTCATAGTTATTTCTGTACTTCTCAATAATTACCCTAATGTAAATGAGTTTTATCACATGCCAACTTTTACAACCTATGAGATTGTATAGTTACTTATTGATTCCACCAGATTTTCCTCCCCTTCCACAAGTATTAAAATGATGTTAGGTATATGTTTTTATTTAAAGTTAAGGTGGGTTTTCATTGGTTTTGCTCTAAGCATTTAAACCATCCCTTAAATGAGTTGGGGACACTCTGAGGGTGTTTCAAAGCCCCAATCAGGACATGCTAATCAGAGTGGCTCAGTTTCTGAAGCGCGCTCTTTTATTCCCTTTGCCTGGCTAATTACAAATGGATTCTAAGTACATTGTGGGTCAAAAAAATTAGAAAAGGCCAAAGACACAAGTGAACTCTGACAAGAAGCCTCTATGTTTTCACTTCTCTTAGTCACTGGGCCTTTGTGGTTGGGAACAGCTGTTGCAGAGAAGAAAACAGGACATCTTGAGCCTCAGGGGAAACGCCAACTGGAATATGTTAATCTTTTTTGCCTAAAATCCAAACAGCTTATCTTTTCTGCAGGTTCTCCTGGCTAATGAGAAGTATGCTCAATATTGCAAATTTTGCTTTGCAAGGGCTTTTGTCTAGTGTCATTTTCTATTTGTGAATTTTCTTTTTGTTCCCTTCACCAACCCTCCTACCAAGCGAACCCAGCACATGTTTGGCTTCCAGTCAGTTCTTCTTTGAGTCTAAAAGTCTTGGCATTTCTGTCTTAGTTTTGGCCATAGGAAAGAGCATTTTTCAATAATGCTGCTTTCTCTACTCCAGAGCTTTATCTGGCTAAAGGATTTACTGGGACTAGACCCAAAGAAAACACAAAAAGAAAAAGGGAAAACGGCTCTGGAAGGCAAGATGCCAGCTTATTCGCTCTTGAGATTTTGCAACTTCCCACTACTCTTTCCATACCCTCAGTCCTTTACCCTAGGGTGTCTTTGCATTTCTTATGAGTAGAGCTGGTCCCCCCATCACTAAGCTATTGAAACTCCCTTTAACTGTGGTTTCCTTACATGCCAAACATTTGGAACTGAGGCAACCCTCATGACAGGGAGAAGCAATCAACTTAGTGCTGAGTCCAGCAAGATGATCAACTTTGACCAAGACCCCTACAGAAATTGGACCTCCCAGGGTTATGTATAGCATTATATGAGGCTACATTTCCACCTTATTTGTCTCTAGTGTACTTTAAACATTCTTTGTTTTGTGTCCTGTCTCATGAATCATTCCCCTTTCCTTTATGTCAATTTTTACTCCATGTATGTGAGCTGCTCTCTCAGACCTGCTTCTGCTTTCCAGTGTTTTTGATTGCTTGTCATGGGCAGGGTTGGAAAGAGAGCAGGTGGTGGAGGTGAAGTGTTGTAGTGGAAGTGGAAACTTCTTGCAATTTTTCTGAGAAAGCCTAGGCTTTCTCTCACATGTGGGTGAGCTGAGTACTCTCTACCACCTTTTTCTTCCTTTTTGTCTTTGGGCTCCAGTGAATAACCCACTGCAATCTCCACTTCTGCACCTGAGCTACTACTTCTAGCTGGTTCTTCCCTGCTCCCCACACACCACTATCAACTGTCATACAAGCTGAAGTATGCGAAGGACCATTTGAGGTTTCCTAAGGTATTTAGTTAACAGTTCATTAGCAAAAGAGAAAGGTGGTAACAACAATATGTGTGCTGAAATTTCAACTGGTATCATCTCATAATCAAATTAGTTTTAATGGATGTAGCCAGCTGGGCCTTGATTTCATTTTAAGAGAAGAACCTTAATATTTTCCTCCAAAATTTCTAGATAAACAGATTTTTACCACAATAGATGGATAAAACACATTGTTCTTCCCCATTCCAAAATGTTCTATTTTAATACTTACCTGAAAACTATTTCTATAAATAGCTCAATATATTTCTAATCATTTACATAGTAATTGTATTCTCGGAAATCTTGCTTGTTGGCCAGACAAGGAACAAAAAGCCTGTGAATATTACTATGAATATTCCTCAGAGTATAGACTTGTCTATACTCCTTATTAATATATGATGAGTTTGAAGTTGTATATTTCCTCTCTAAGCCAGTTGTTTAAAAGAGTTATACATGTTTTAAAAAATCCAAGTGATTGGAATTTGAAAGTTTAAGCATTTGTTATAAATTTCCAGTTTTCTCACATTTTAATTAAATAATAAAGCCTGTAACTTTATGTCTGGAACAACTTATTGGAATTATCTTTGTAGTCTGGTACGTGAATTACATGTGTAAATATCCTATAAATTGTTGAAATGGATGTTTATTCATGATTCTAGGACAGAAATGTGAAAATATTTCCACTAAATATTTGATATTAATGGTAGAATTGACTCTTCTATGTCTTTGCTTGTTTATTGTCTTCTTGAGATATTAGGTTAAGAGTAATATTATACAGATTCTCACTTCTAATACTTCAGTCAATAAATCATTGCAGCTTATATTTATTTAAATCTGACATTTTCTAATTATTGCCTCAATTTTTTTAATTAGTAGGTATTTTCAGCAGTTTTAGGCTTACAAAAAAGAAAGTCCAATGGAAAATACAAAGAGTTATCATACACATCTGTTCCCAAATTTCCCCTATTCTTTGCATCTTTCAAATAGTTCATTTGTTTTGTGGACATTATACCTTTTGGAATTGTCCCACGATTCTTGGACATTATTTTCTTTTTCATTCTTTTTTAAAATTTTTGCATTTCAGTTTTGGAAGCTTTAATTGACATTTCTTCAAGCTCACCAATTTTTTTCTTTGGCAGAGTCCAGTCTACTGATGAGCCTATCAAAGGAATTCTTTATTTCTGTACAGTGTTTTTGATTTCTAGCATTTCCTTTTGATTCTCAAAGTTTTTATCTCTCTGCTTACATTACTCCTCTGTTCTTGCATGTTGTCCTCTTTTTCCATTAGAGCCTTTAGTGTATTAATCATAGTTGTTTTAAAGTCTGAGTCTGATTATTCCAATACCTGTGACACATGTACAACTGGTTCCAGTGATTGTCCTGCTCTCCAGACTGTTATTTTTTTGGTCTTTCAGTGTGCCTTATAATTAATTCTTTCTTAAAGCCAGACATGATGTACTGGGTAAAAGGAATAGAGATACATAAGACCTCAGTGTATTGTTTTATGTTTTTCTGCCTTGGAGCTAGGGCTGTGTGCAATGTTTACTATGGCCGTAGATTTCAGAAGCTAAAATTTATCCTGATGTTCTTGTTGTTGTCCCTTTTGTTTTTGTTGGAATTTTTTGGAACTGTTTTTTTTTTTTTTTTTTTTTTTTTTGAGATGGAGTCTCACTCTGTTGCCCAGGCTGGCTGGAGTGTAGTGGTGCCATCTCGGCTCACTGCAAGCTCTGCCTCCCGGGTTCACATCATTCTCCTGCCTCAGCCTCCGGAGTAGCTGGGACTACAGGTGCCCGCCACCACACTCAGCTAATTTTTTGTATTTTTTTTAGTAGAGACAGGGTTTCACCATGGTAGACAGGATGGTCTTGATCTCCTGACCTCGTGATACGCCCACCTCAGCCTCCCAAAGTGCTGGGATTACAGGCGTGAGCCACTGCGCCCAGCCTGGAACTTCTTAAATAAGTTCTAAGACATGCAGTTCTTTGGTTGTATTATTCTGATATTGTTGAGGAGCCTTACTAATATGATAGTAAGGTGTGGGGGCAGGGAAAGTCTTCTATATTTTTATGATTAGGTCTCAGTCTTTCAGTGAGCTTATCACCTGGGCTATGACCTTCACAAGGCTTATCAGGTTTGCCTCCCCTCTCGCCCTTCCCCAGTGTATGACAGAAAAACTAGACAGAACTGGAGTTGGGGATTTCCCTTCTGCCATGTTGATTAGGCTTTTTGAAACTCCAGTCAGTTATAGTCTGCTAAAATAGCTTCTCTTGATGATGGGCCTCAGTGAGAACAAAATACTCTGAGTGTATTTGAAAATTATTGCTTTTCCACTCTTCTTGCTGGAAGCATGAGAGAAGTTATTTTCATTGTGAGAACCTAGTAAAGGCTCCTGGAGGTAAAAACTCACAAAAGCTGCACCCCCACCAAGTGTGCCCTCTCTGAAATTTTTAACTGTCAAATTTGTCAACACCAAGCCTCTAAGTTTTCCTAGCCTCATGAACCCCAATACCAGTTCCTACAAAAATTTCTGATCCCAGGCTTCTGCTCTGGTAAGTTGTAATTCTCTGCATCTTCCTGTCTGTCTGCCAGTGTGAGGGGCAGTGTTTTTCTTGGTGACTTCAATTATCTAATGGATCTAAAGATAGTTATTTTCAGTTCCTTCATCTTTTGTCTTGCTGTGAAGATGGAAGTGATGACTTCCAAGCTTCTTCTTTCCCATACTGAAAACAGAAAGTCCTCCTACAATTTTATTTTTGTTGTAAAGTTAATTCATGTCTATTTTGTTAAAAACCAAACCTAAAACATTTAAAAATATCTGAAATTTCATATCCATTTTAGTAAGAGCCTGTGTTTTGCATGCATAAATAGAAACTCTATTCTAATGGTGTTTCAGCAACAAAAGTTGTCTATTTTTTTAACTTTTATTTTACAATCGGGGTACATGTGCAGGTTTGTTGCAAATGTACATTATGTGATGCTGAGGTTTGGAGTACCAATATATCCATGGCCCAGGTAATGAACATAGTGCCCATAGGTCATTTTCTACCCCTTGCCCTTCCCCCATCTGGTGGTCTTCAGTGTCTGTCATTCACACCTTTATGTCCATGTGTACTCAATGTTTAGCTCACACTTATCAGTGAGAACATATGGTATTTTCTATCCTTTGCTCTTCCCCCATCTGGTGGTCTCCAGTGTCTATCATTCCCACCTTCATGTCAATGTGTACTCAATGTTTAGCTCACACTTATAAGTGAGAACATATGGTATTTGGTGTTCTGTGTCTTTGTTAGTTCACTTAGGATAATGGACTCCAGCTACATCCATATTGCTGCAAAAGACATAATTTTATGCTTTTTGTATGGCTGCATAGTATTCCATGGAGTATATGTACCATATTTTCTTTATCCAATCCATTGTTTATGGCACCTGGGTTGATTCCTTGTCTTTGCTATTGTGAATAGTGTTGTGATGAACATACGAGTGCATGTGTCTTTTTGGTAGAATTATTTGTTTTCATTTGGATATATACCCAGTAATGGGATTGCTGGGTCAAATGGTAGACCAACTCTTAGTTCTTTGAGAAATTTCCAAACTAGTTTCCACAGTGGCTGAACTAATTGACATTCCAACTAAAAGTGTATGAGTGTTTACAAAATCCACAAAAAGAATAAAATACTCAGAACACAGCTAACTAATAAGGTGAAAAATCTCTACAAGGAGACTACAAAACACTGCTGAAAGAAATCAGAGGTAACACAGATAAATGGGAAAACATTCCATGCTCATGGATTGAAAGAATCAGTATGGTTAAAATGGCCATGATACTCAAAGCAATTTAGAGATTAAATGCTATTCCTGTCAAAGGGCTAACATCGTTTTTTACAGAATTAGAAAAAAAGTTCTAAAATTCATATGGAACCAAAAAAAAGAGACTTAATAGCCAAAGCAATCCTCAGCAAAAAGAACAAATCTGGAGGCATCACATTACCTGACTTCAAACTATACTATAAGGCTACAGTAACCAAAACAGCATAGTACTGATACAAAAACAGACACATAGACCAATGGAACAGGAAGGAGAACCCAGAAATAAAGCCACACTCCTACAACCACTCAATCTTTGACAGTCAAAGTCGACAAAAGTTAGCAATGAGAAACAACTTCCTATTCAATAAATCATGCTGGGATAACTGGCTAGCCACATGCAGATATTGAAACTGAACCCCTACCTATAACCATATATAAAGATTAACTCAACCTAGATTAAAGACTTGAATATAAGACCTTAATCTATACAATCCTAGAAGAAAACCTAGGAAATACTTCTCTCGATATCAGCCATGGCAAAGGATTTATGGCTAAGCCCTCAAAGGTAATTCCAACAAACACAAAAATTGACAAGTGGGATCTAATCAATCTAAACAGCTTCTGCACAGGAAAAGAAACTATCAAGGGAGTAAACAGAAAACCTACAGAATGGAAGAAAATATTTGCAAACTATGCATCTGCCAAAGGTTTAGTATCCCAAATCTACGAGGAATTTAAATCAACAAGCAAAGAAACCAAGTAACCTCATCAAAAAGTGTGCAAAGAACATGAACAGACACTTCTAAAGAGAAAACATTCAAGTGGCCAAGAAACATATGAAAAAAGGTTCATGATTGCTAGTCATCAGAGAAATGCAAATAAATTGTCTCTAAAAGGATATGTATCTTTTGGTTAGAGATTCCGTTTTAAAATAATCCTATATGTTGTGGGTATACACACACACACACACATATATATATACACACACACATATATATATACACATATATACATATATATACACACATATATACATATATACACATATATACATATATACACATATATACATATATACACATATATACATATATACACATATATACACATATATACACACATATATATACATATATATACACACACATATATCTATATATTAGAAAAATAAGTCTAGAAGAACACACAATAAATTTTAAGCAATAGTAACCTCTGTGAAGGTAATCATGTTGGTAATGGGGCCGTGAAGAGGGACTTAACACTTTTTTACTTTGTATGTTTTATTTTTTAGAGCTTATGAAATGAATAGTGATTTACTAATCAAAAGTATTAACTTTTTTTGAAAACCATATTTTCACTGTGGATAAGTTTTTATTATAAGTTCTACCTACCAAAGCTTCGATAACCTTAGGTTCTAGTTTTTGCCTGGGTACGGAAGACCCACTCTGGGAGCCCTCCCAGTACACAAGTCCCTCTATGAGGCCTAACCTCCCTCTTGGGCCTCTCTGACACCTTTCTTCATATTTCTTCTGCCTCTTTCTAGCTCCTGATGCTCCACTGGTGACTGGTAAAGCCTGGGGAAAATAAATATGACTTCTGTGACATCAGTTATATTAACGGGGTGAGGTGACAGTTGTAAAAACCTTGACTTTTTTTCTATAGGATTTGTGTTTTTAATTTCAGAAAAAAAAAGTTATGAAAGGCAGGACTAGCATCTTTAGATAAGCTGAATCTAGAATATCAGAAAATGATCTTTCTCTTCCTTGGGACGATGTCTGAAATTTTACCAGTTAGAAGTCTATTGAGATGAAAAATGGAGGGAGAGACTGTAATGTGGTGTTTGGCTTCTGTGGAATAGAGACTCTGGAGCACTATTGAAACAGTTCCTTGTGGGTGTGAGAGGAAGGTCCTCACTGTGGGAGGATGGAACACGGAAGAGGAAAGCAAAGCAGGATGAACACAGAGTGAGACAGCCAGGCACAGCAAGGCAGCAGCTTCTGTTTCCTGCAGAGATCAAGGAATACAGGTATCTGAAGCTTAAGAACAGGTGGCCTATTGACTCTGTGTGGAGCACTGGTGCTCACTTGGCAACACTCACAATTGAATCGGTGTCAAATTGGTATGTGTGGAGTAGAGTTTGGACAAGGTGAGTTCTACTCTACCTGTAACTGGCAATGTCATCTAGGGAACTGTGTGTAGGTACTTATGTACCCTCTACAGGCTCTCCTTTATGAGATCCCAAGAATTGAAGAGCACTGCAAGTTTGATCCTACTTACCCTAACTGGATTAACCAAGTCTTGCAGACCTGTGTTTATTACTAGTACTAAATATTAGTGATATTAGCTCCTTTTATTAATTCATATTAAACTTATGGTGTACTAGAATTTCGAGTGTTATCTCATATGTAGCGTTTAAATTTGTCATGGAGTGATACCTTGGACCCTGGAGTCACAGTGCTTTGTTTCAATTTTGGCTCACCTGCTGGTTTTTGTTTTCTCATTAGGAAACTGAGGAGTAGTAACGACAATACTTCCCACATAGAATGTGAAGATAAGTTGTCCAGGTAAATCACTCAGCACAGAACCTGATACATGAGAAGGGTTCTTTAAACATTATCAATTAATACTTTCATTATCATCTTTACTTTCTTCTGAAACTAGTCTATTGATTCAAGACCATGGCATGTGACTCACTGTTCAAGCACATGGATTTATACTCCTGGATATCCATTCATTTTTACAGCATATTGACTATCCCTGCCACCATAATATAAACAATACAGCTGAAGAGTGCTCCTTTGAGTTTTTCTCTCTGACTTTTCTATCTATATGTAGAATGCTACAGTAACATCATACGCCTGGATAATTAACATTTACCAATGGCCAAAGGCATTAGAAAATGCAGACAAAAATCTTGGCTACTCATTTCCTGGGCATAAACAATTTGGTTCTTTCAGATGTCAACAATTTTGTATAAAATGTTAATTTTATCTATAATTTATACTTCACTTAGGTTTATAAGAAAGAAAATTTCACTTTTAATCCCTTGTTGATGTGTAAACATACTGCAAACCCAAAGAAAAAGTGAGATTCAGCAGTATTTACATTCCTTCTCTTAAGGTGATTGATTCCAAATCCTTATTCATAGGTGTCTTCAGTTTTCACTCGATAAATCTGTCTTTCCAGTTTGTCTTTCTTGTTTTTTAAGCATTGCGAATAGTTTGATGCATTTTCCTAAACCTTTCCATTTGGCAAATCCCTACATACCCTTTAAGATCCAGTCCAAAATGACTTTGAAGTAACATTTCAATTAATTGTTTTTCCTTTGTGCCTTCTTAATATTTCAGGCACACATTGGCTTTAGGTTTTATCATACTGTCTGTACTGTAATTTTTGTATGTCTTGCTCATTAAACTGTGACTAATCCTTGAAAGCTGGACTCAATTCTTGTGAATCTCTTTATGCTCAGTGTCTAGTACATTGTAGGGACTTAAATAGTTCTTGCTGAGGATAGAGAGGAAGAAAGATGAGAGAGAAATCTTATTATCATGAGTTGCTTTGGATCAGTAAGATACACTGCGCACAACCACCACAAGTTGTATGAAATAACTAAATACATACTTAATCATTCCTTAATTCCTACAGGATTCTTTAATATAAATGAAATAAAGAAAGATGGACAGAAACTTAAGACGGAGAATTTTGAATAGAAGGAAAATGAAGACCATCTGTTGTATAATTTTGCCAGGGTAAGATGACTTTCGAAGAGATGCTGGAATAAGTGAGAAGTGACAACTGATTAATGACTACATAGTTTTAGATGAGAACACTTAAAATCATTATGGTTATGCCCATACCTGAAAGTGGCACAAACAACCAATATTAAGTAGTTGACAGCATTGGGATGAATACTTAATAAATAAGAAATCGAAATTTATAAGTCATACTTCTTTGGCTTGTCGTCAAGGAAGTTAACAATGGGAATAAAGATTGATTGAAAATCTAAGCCCTTTTAGCATCTTATTCAAAATAATAAGAAAATGGGTTGATTTTAAGACATGAGAAAATCAACTGTCATTTCATAATCTTCTCTGCATGTTTATCAAGAGAAAAATAGATTAGTTCTTAATTTAAGCCATACAATGAAATTAATCAAATTCCAAGCTTGGTGTCATTTTTACCCTTTTACTCTTGGTGATGGTTAAAATTTAAAACGAACTCTGTTAAGTAAAATGAACAAAATTTAAATATTGCAGTTTTCCCATTATACTTATTTTGACTGCCTGGATAAACAAACAGCATAAGTTGATATTTGCATATCTGCATAGCATTAATAATTATGAAGATGGAATAGAAGAGCAAATGGTTCAGCAGGCAGATAAATCCTAAGTCAATAGATGCTAACGTGGATTTTTGTGCTGAGCTCTTACTTAAAAATCTTACTACAACTGCAAGTTAATAATATGCAATATAGTCAAACAGCACTGTAAGAAAAACTAAAACATAAAACTTTGGTATTAGAGGTATTATGATTTAAATTTATGTTTAAGTAAATGGATGATTTCTTATCTTCTGAAAGACTTTGACAGTATTGAGTTATATAATGAATACTAAAATACATGTAAAATATGGTTGGATTTAACATAAAAAATCACATATGACTTTTTAGGAACACATTTATTGTACCGAAGCTATACATCTGCATTTAAGATTTGATGCATCAAGATGCAATTATTAAAATTACTACTGACTAGTGTTGTGACTCTTGATGTGAGAGCAAAATAATTACACAGTCCCATTGTTTAAGGTCTTTAAAAGTGTGGTGTGGTAGATGAGGTATGTATGCCAATTAGAGAAATACATGAATACAAATAGAGTCACTCAACTGCAACAACCCACACAGTGCTCTGCCTCTCTTGTATCCAGGGAAATTTATTTACTTATTTATTTTTGCTCATCAACAACTACACATTCCCTGTCAGTCTGAAACGTAAGAGTTATGGGTGTGGGGTTGGCCTGGAGCTCAGGGTGGAAGGCAGGAACGCCTGTCAGCTCCTACTGTGCCACACGCAGTGCTGCATTGTTCATTCCATTTAATCCACAGGGACAGCATTATCCCTATTTAAACAGCGTAAGTATGAAAGTCAAAAAAAAAAGGTAACTTAACTGAGTAATTAGTGGCAAAGACAAGATTGGAATCCTAGTCTGTTACAGAGCTTACCAAGCCCCACACCTTCCCACGGTTTAAAAATTGTCATCGTCATCACCATCAACCTAACCTTTCTCCAGGGCATGCTGGGCTCCAGGCAGTGTACCAGGGGCACATCTCACTTATTTCATAGCTTGCTGGGGGAGGTCTCTTCATCTCCATTTTACATGCAGTGGCGGAATCTCAGAAACTTATGTAACTTTAAAAAAATCATACAGATTTGCAACTGTGTGGAGTTTTTACCACTGGGCTTTGCCCGCCCTGGTCTGTTTAGCTTTGAATCCTGTATTCTCAGCTAGTAAATGACACTTTTTGATATTAAATGGCTGCCCTCTGCTCCTCTCTCAGTTGCTTTCTGTTTCTCTTCTGCTGACAAATTTGGAATAAACTGAATACATAAATACTGCTCAGCTGCCAACTAGAACCATTTTGCATGCTTCCCTCAGGAATTCTGGAATTTCACAGATGAACACTGGGGGTTAACTTGCATAATGACACTTGATCTACGTAAAATACAGAGAGAGCCAGGCCTTGATAGGTTCTTCACTTCTAAGTTCCAAGAAAGGGAAACTTTCAGCCCTTTCCTTGCGGTTTTGTCTTCTCAATTCTGGGAAAATTGTGGTTAAACCTGAGTTAACAAGGCCATTGGAGGTAAAGAATTCAAGGGCCTGGGAGAATGCAAGGGCCTGAGTGGAGTTTCCTCGTGATCACAGACATCACTGTGTTAATGGCAGTACTTGGGGTGCAGAGAAAGAGTGTAATGTTGGACTCAGTCTTCAGAGAATGGGACATCATAAAAGGCCCATATGAAAAAAGATGCAGGGGAATATAGAATTGCATTGTGTCTCAAAGAAAGGCTCCTCATCCCCAAGATGAGGCCCACAACTATTTCTTCATGTAATCATATGTATTATATATGAACACTTGTTACATAAAGAAATCTCATGCCAAGCATTGTCCTAGAAAAATACCATAAGGTCACAAGGATGAAGAGCACGCTCCACTTGAGAGGCTAGAATGGATGTGGTATCCTCTAGAGAGGCAGGCACCTGTGAAGTCAGAAGGAAAAAAAGTACATTTAGTGAGAAGTTTGAGGTTGTGGGAGAGTGTGTTAATCATCAAACAGGTCTTTTGAAAGGAGTGTTTTCAAAGGGGAGTAACTGTGGGAGATCAGTTATCAGAGGATAATATGACAGTGGGGCTTCCATCTTGGGGCAAAGAACAAGGAAAATAGAAATGTGTGACATAAGGCATTTATCTGAATATAGTTACACAAACAACAATCACCAGTCCCTAAGTGGAAGGGATGTCCTCAGTCTTCTCTGGAGTTGGGTGTGGCCAAAAAGTGCTAACTTTGGAGAGGATTCAGGCCTATGAATCAGGAACTTCTTACTTTTCTGGAATGAGTCAGCTGTGGTCTTGTTTTTTGTCTATTCCCAGTATGTGCATGTAACTCAGAGCTACTAAGTTTAGAATCCTAGGGAGCTTGGATGGGAATGGAAATGAAACAACTTTCAATTACATCCCAGACCCATGATTCTCCCCAGGCCCATGATTCTCCGTGCGATGTCTGGAGAGGCTGGTAAAGAAGAGCTGATGTCATGTCCACAGAGCCTTACATCTCTATGGGAAAGGGGAAGGTGGATTTTAAAATATTCTGAGAATTTTATTTTCTAACCTTTATATATTTAATCTGAAAAGCTTAGTTTAAAAAATCTTGCTTGTACTTAAAAAATCCCCAAACACTTATATTCTAAAGGGGTTTGGCAAGGCTATTTTTCATAGATAGAAAGGAATGTTGAAAAAGTTCTGAAGTTCTTAAAATATTGATACACTCTCTCGTAGCCACTTCTAAAGGTCAAATAGAGAAAGACTTCTTTACAGGGTAGAGAACACTGTTAGTCTCAATAAATGTTGCTTCTTTCAGCCAGACAAAATAGCTTGTAATCTAACAATGCCTCAACTCTCAGAGGACATCTTTTGTTTTCTTTCAGCTAGCAAAAGTGGTGATACAGCCTCCCAGAGTTTCCAGGGAGCTTTGTGTAAGTGCCTTATGCAAGTATGTTTTCCAAGCAGGAATGCTGGGTGTGAGGAAGGACACCACCAGTTCTAGCTGCCGAAAGCAAAGAAAGGAAAATGAGTTTAACTTTACCAATCTTATTTGTTTCTGCCAAATATTTAAAGAAAATACAAAGAAAAAATGACTCCTTAATTGTCCTGATTTACAGATATGGAATTCATCATGCACCGTTTTTTTTTTTTAACCAAGATGTGGTTGAACTCAGCGTGAGAGTGCTGAAATCACGTTATCTAACTGAGGTCTCCAATGGAGGGACAAAGCTATTTTCTTTTTGAAGAAAGTACTTATATACACATTAGATACTGATTACCAGTTTGGCAGCATTGGGTCTGTAAGTTCTGTTCTTCAATCTCCCAAGATCCTTTTGTTGCTGAGGTCTCTTTCCTGACTCACATACCTCCTGGTAACTTCCAGACCCCCGTGGAAGCATACTGAGCTTTCACTTGAAGTAATCGAACCTGCAGACACATATTAACACTTACCACCCTTTGCTATTTGCAGCATAAAATGTCTAAGAATATACTGGTAAAATGAACATATTCTATAATTCAAAATGTTGAAATATATGCCTCTCGTACTGCAAGGATGGACAGTCTCTACCAGTGATCTACTCTGTTTCCTGTATTACAAGAAAGACCAAATTGAGTAACTTTAAAGCAAGAGGAAGAGAACAACAGTAGCTGCTAATATTTGCCACGCATCTACTTCGTGACAGCAATGCTTACACTCACTTGATCCTCACAGCAACCCCATGAGGTAGGTACATTTTACAAATGAAGCAGTAGAAGCATGACCAGATTAATCTCTTGAGTGAGGCAACACGGCTGATAAGTGGCAGAGCCAGCACTGGAATTCAGTTGGTCCAAGGGTCTTGGAAATCTCGCAGGAGTTAAAAGATGTGTATAAAATGCAACTAAGCTTCCTCATAATCGGAAGAAACAAAGGCTATTATTTTCTTATTTCTACATAGATTTTACTGTTTACCCTTTTGCCATGACGTAAAATGCTTGTCCCAACTCCATGGTCACATGACTTTTTACAATCCTGTACTGGGTTGAACAGTGTACCCCCAAAATTCGTGTACAACTGGACTTGTGAATGTGACATTATCTAAAAATAGGGCCTTTTCAAATGTACTGAAGTTAAAATGGGATCATACTGGATGAGGGTGGGTCCCAACCCAGGTGGGTCCCAACCCAATGCCTGATGTCCTATAAGAAGAAGGAAATTTGGACACGAACACACAGAGAGGGAAGATAGCCACATGGTGATGAAAACAGAGATTTGAGTTATGCTGCTGCAGACCAGGGAGTGCAAAGGATAACTGGCAACCATTAGAAGCCAGATAAGTCAATAAAGGATTTTTCCCAAGGGCATTTGGAGGAAACATGGCCCGGCTGACACCTTGATTTTAAATTTCTAGCCTCCAGAACTGCAAGAACATACATTTCTGTGTTTTTTAAGCCACCTAGTCTTAGGGCCTTAATTTCAGGAACCCTAGGAAACCAGTACAATGCTAAAATTCAGGATACAGTTTAGGAAGCAGAGATTATTGTGGTAGGCTAATAATGGCTCCCAAAAATATGCTCATGCATGTCCTGATCCCTGGAACATTGTGAATATTATCTCATTTGGAGAATCTTTGCAGATGTAATTAAATACAAAATCTCTAGGTTAAGAGATTATTCTGAATTATAGGAGAAGGCCTTAATTGCCATCATAAGTGTCCTTATACATGAGAGGCAGAGAGGAACTTGACATACACGCAGAGGAGAAAGTGATGTGAAAACAGTGGCAGAGATTTGAAGAATGTGGCCACAAGCTAAGGAATGCTGGAAATTGTAGAAGCTGGAAGAGGAAAGGAATTGATTCTCTTCTAGGGCCCATAGAGAAAACACAGACTTTCAAACACCTTGATTTTGAGCTTCTGGCCTCCAAGACTGTGAAAGAATATATTTTTTGTTGTTTTAGGCCACCAAGTTTGTGATAGGTAGTTACAGCAACTAAATTAGTTATTACAGCAACTAAATTGTTACAGCAACTAAAGGAAACTAAATTAATGCACTACAGCCAGTGTTTCAAGCAGAAAGATATTCAATACAGAATATAGGCACTCACAAAATCATTGGAGGAGCTTTAGCTGCAGATGTGAGAGGACTGCTACTCAGTCATCCAGAAGTCTAGACACTGCAGGAGACTATGCCTGAAGTACCATGGTCACTTAATTCTGGAACTGGTGATTAGATGGGGAAACATGAGGTCTGATGGCTGCAGTGTTAGCTGTCACCATTACAAAGGGGGTGAGGCAATTAGAAGGGAATTATAGGGAAAAGGGAGACCCAAAGAGGAGAAAAATTGATGGAGAATGCAATGAGCAATATCTAATACCACACAAGGGATACTGTTCTAAATATTCCACAACCGGTAGCTATGAGCACTGCAAGTCAGAATGCACACTAGTCCTAAGCAAATGGTATGCACATAATGACCCATACCAGCTAAATATGAGCTCTCACAACAACCTGTTTTAATGAAGTGAGAAAGAGATTGTGATTTTCGTAGTTCTGAGCAAGGCCATGTAACTTTTGGAGGAGCTTACTGGTGGGCCTACTCCTGGTTAGGTGTTGGCCAGTTCCACACTAGTTGGAGCAGGCAGTAAATAGTTAGCCAGATTCATATTTGTGGGACATTCCCCTAAAAGAAGGTAAATGTGGTGCAGCTTTCTCAGCTGTATGCCATCTTTCATCAGTTTGAAGATGCCATCCATTTTAAGACATATCATTACTTTATGCACTACTGGGAAAGAAGAGAATAAATGCTGCCAATTAATCTATGACATGACATTTATTGTAATATGCATTCCAAACTGAGAAATGTTAAAATGTGGAAAGGTGCTGGTCGTAGAAGCAGTGAACTGTGGTAACTCAAAGGCATTGTGAAATGACCCGTCATATGACTCATTGTTTGTGGGCACATTCTTAATAGAACTCTTGGCAATGGAAAAATCAAATACAACATAAAACCAAATTATTCCATTTTTATTTTTTAAGTCTTATTCTTTATGATTATAAATGTAATAGCTTATTGTAGAAAATACAATGTTCAAAGAAGCAATCAAAACCATGCATGGAGCACACAAACACCATGGAAACTCATTTTAATGAAAGCAAGAGCTAGAGACATGCATATAATTCTCATAAAAATAACTTCCTCTCTACCACCTTAAAGAGAAATTTTAAAAAATATTAAATAAAGACTTGCTACTTTTAGTTTTGTTTAATAAGTTCCTCTTGATTCCTCTGGTACTGTGTAACATAGGCCATCCTTCAAGCTATTTGCATTTTAATGAACAGCTACATTTATAAAGCATTTATATTATACATGAATGAATAGGATTTGACTGCCCTGTCCTTTCTGAAAACTTTTGCTAACTTGGCATAGGCCATTTTTGCTAGAATTATTTCTACATATTACCTGATTTACCTTATCTCTGCCTAGCCATGCTAGAGATTTTAAAAATAATCTATTAGTGAAATAATGTGTAAAAATTCTGATTCAATGTCTATTGCATAGTACATCCTCAGAAAATGCTAGTTACTGTTCACATTATTAACAAAAGTGTAGGAATTAATTTAGTGGTACTTCTGCAAATGAGTGATACTGAAATAAATAAAACAGGCCTGACTTGACTTGCCATCATTTATTAACTGTGGAAACTTTTACAAGCAACTGCAACTTTATAAGCTTCAGCTTTCTTATACATAAAGATAGTGTAATAATTTCTTATAAATCTCAAGGAGTTATATTAATTGAATGGAATATATGAAAATGCCTAGAACAATACTTAGCACAGTTGGCACTCAAATATTGGGTTCCATTTTTTTCCTTAATTGCTCATTTTCTTTGTTAGAGGTGCATACAAGTTTTATAGAAAATGGGATAACTTGATTCTAAGTACCATAAGAGTTGAGACTTGATCATTACTATGGATATAATAAAGAGTATAATGGCCAGGACAAAATAGAGTAAATGAATAAATGAACAAATGAATGAATGACTCACATGCTTGTTGCTTTTACTTCAAGACTGCATCACAAAAATGAAAGATGAATGCAGTCATAGTATGTGCCTCGATATATTAGTTATATATTGCTTCATGACAAATTACCCCAAATGGCTTTAAACAACAAACATTTATTATTGCATAGTTTCTATGAGTCAGAAATTTAGATGTGGTGTAGCTGGATGCCACTGGCTCTTTATTTTTCCTGAAGTTGCAGTCAAGCTGTTGGCCTGGCTGTGGTCTCATCTGAAGGCTCTAATGTGTCAGAAGGGAGTCCACTTCTGAGCTCACACAGGTGGCTGTTGGCAGCCCTCAGTCTCTTGCTGTGAGAAATTGTAAGACTGCCTCATGACATGGCAGCTCGTTTCCACCAGGCAAATGATCCAACAGAGAGCAAGAACAAACTGGGTGGCTTAAAAACCATAGAAATGTATTATTTTGCTATTCTGGAGGGTAGAAGTCTAAAATGAAGATATTATCAGACCATGTTCTCTCAGAAGCCACTAGAAAAGAATTCTTCCTTTCTTCTTCTAGCTTCTGTTGGATGCTGGGAATTCTTGCCATTCTTTGGCTTACAGCGACATTACTTCAATCTCGGCCTCCATCTTTGCATGGCATTTCTCTATGTTCACATTTTCTTCTACTTATAAGAACACTGATCATTGGATTGAGCCTCTCTAATTCAGTATGACCTTATCGTAACTTGATTTCATCTACAAAAGCCTGTTTCCAAATAAAGACAGATTCACAGTTTCTAAGGCTTGGGACTTCAATATATTTTTACAGAGACACAATTTAATCCGTAATAGGAAATAAGAAAGACTATTTGGCACATGAAAACTTCCTAAATCCTTTCTAAAATTTCCTACAGGTGTTCACTTTTGGCAAGAACTTCTCTAGAAATCAATGCTATCCTTTTTCTTTTACGAGGCTACCTCTTGTGAAGGAGACCAAGGGGGAAAGTAGAGGTGACATAAGCCGACCATGCAATGAGCTTCCACTAGAAGCAAAGACCTTGGCGCACGGATGTTTTCCTTAGTTTTTCAGTCATCATTAATAGGAAACAGTCCCCTAAATTCTTCCTACTTCATTTGGATCTGTAGACACCAACCAACTAATTGCTGACATACTTTATCTCAATTCTTCCTTGATTATAAAACAATATAGATATTCGTAGATCTCCATATTAAGAGAAAGAGAACAGAAAAAAATGTTATACCCATGAGAAGGTACAGCTATTCAAAAGGAGAAAATACTCTGAACACTCAGAGTAAATCTCCCTGAAATAGATTTACTCTAAAAAAAAAAAAGAGAGAAAAATTTTAGACACTGCTAACAAGTCTTCCTACCAAGAAAATGGAATTGAAATTCAACTGAAAAAATTGAAAAAAAAATTCCCCTCATTTTAAAGGGGAAAAAAGTCTGAGACCAGAGAACTTCCAGTGCAATAAAAAACATGAATTCTACATTAAAAACATTGTAAAATTGCTTCTTCCAAGACAAATTTTGAGAATTTAAAGTGTTTAAAGGAGTTTAAGAGAAAATAAAGAGAGAAAACAATGGAAAAGATGAGACACAAAGACCATAGAAATACAGTTTAATATTTTGTGGAATTCTCAAATTAATAGGTGGAACCTTTTTTCTGTAATGTGCAAAGCACAAGGGCTTGCAAAGTAGCAATTAAGATGAATAAAAAGGTAACAATTTGCAACCTGAGAATTTGTAAATTTTAAGGCAGAAAGAAAAAAAAATCCCTGTGGTTATCCAACTATGATTCAACAAGCTGGCCTAAATCTATACCCTTTGGTACTAAGTATTGTCCACATTATTCTGCATTGATCTACCTAGTCCAATGCAGAATTTTCAACTTGCTATTCATGTAAAAATAAAATAGAAAAATAGTCTTTACCATTGGGCGATACATAAAACATGCCATCGATGAATACTTCTGGGAATAAATGTATATTTCAGCCAATTGAAGTAATAAATCAATGGAACCAAGAATGGGAAAAGGTAGTAGATAAAAATAACAGAAACAAAAGAAACCAGTAAAGAGTAAATGATATTCGTTGTGACAAAATTGTACAAATTCATGTACCTCTGAATCTAAAATAGAAGTTGAAATTTTAAGAAAGAAAATTGTGAAAACGTATATATTTTTGAATGAGAATCTCATAGTTTGGTATCAGTAATAATGCCATTTATTAAGCATTTATAAAGGATAAAAAATTTTAAGTGCACAATATCATATGATAATTTGTCCGAAAATCCAAAATGATAGTAATAAAACTATAGAATTGTCAGGAGAGGTAGAGGAATGGGAGAATATATCATGCTACATTTATTTTTACAGATATGGTGAAGACAATAGACACTGTTTCATTTCTTGCTATTGTCAATTAGGAATAAATAGATACAATTTCATGCATATATATATATCTATATACACACACATAAATATACACACACATATATGTGTGTGTGTATATATATATAACTCTATGTATGTATATATAGATATATAAATATATAGATCTATCTATAGATATATATATCTATATAAATATATCTATAGATCTATTGATCTAAATATATCATATAGATCTATCTATGGATCTAAATATATCATATAGATCTATCTATGGCTCTAAATATATCATATAGATCTATCTATAGATATAAATATATGTCTGTATTTCTATATCTCTGTCCATATATAGCATGTATATACATACACACATATATGTATATATATGGATCTATATATCTATCTCTTACACTGTATGTGTGTATATATAGAGTGTATATATACACATATGTATCTATATGTATCTATATATGTATATATGTATCTATATATGTGTCATATATATATCACACATAGATCTAGATATGTTTTATATATAGATCCGTATCTCTCACTCTGTGTATTATATATATATATAGAAAGAGTGTGTATATATACGTGTGTGTATATGTACACACACGGATACATACACACATAGAGAGTGAGAGATAGATATAGACATAGATCTATGTATACACATATATGTGTGTGTTGTATATATTCATGAACTTATATCTATTTTTCCCTAATTGGCAATAGCAAGGAATGAAGCAATATCTATTGTCTTTGCCATATGTGTAAAAATAAATAAAATATCTGTATATAAAGTATCTACATATATCAAATAAATAAATATCTACCTATATATCTCTATTATCTATAAATATATATATTTAGAGAGTGAGTGTGAGAAACAAATAAAAACAACTAGATGCATACATTGCAACTCCCTATGTTAGAAAAAATGAGCCAAAAATAAACAGCTCTGAAGAGATAAAAACTAAACAAGAGCCATTTTCTTGGGGACCACCCTCTACATAGACATCTATCCATTTTCAGGTCTGCCCTCAGACCCACCAGTCCGGAAGCAGCCACACCTGTGGTAATCTTTGCGTATTAGAAATTATATCAATAGAGTATTAAGGAAACAGTGCTTCCTTCCTTTTCCCTCAAAGGTGTCTGGTGACAGCTAAGATTTTTCATTCTCAGATTTCTCTGTTACTTATACCTCTGGTCCAGGTCAGGGCCCCCAGTGGTAATAGAATAATTTTCATTAAGTCAGATTAATCTTGAGCATGGCTGGAAATAAGACCTCTAACTATGTAACTTGCCTTAATGGAAAGAAAATATTGAGCTGTATTAAGCAATTAAAAAATCCATTCCTAAATCCCCAACAGTGCAAATCAAGCAGTCAAGCAAATGGAATCCAATGCCTGCAAACCAGTCAGCATACATTATATAGAATTTTCAGTAGTGAACTAATCTATTTCTGGACAGAACTACACTTAAACCATCACTAAATAACTGAGAAATCTAGACTGTGTTGGAGATTTCATAACACTCCAGCGTATAGAAACTTTCATGTTAAAGATTCCAGCGTTTTTATACTTTATCTTAAAATGTAGTAAAATGTCAGGGAAGGTGAATAATGGCTAGCTATTATCTTTGGAGTCAAACAATATCTCTAAATGAAATTTGGTTATTATTTTTATCCTTCAATCATGGGTGGAGTAGAACCTACAGCTATACTTGTTTTGCTTAAGATTTATAACCAGAAATATATTATTTAAGACAAGTAGAAAATGTTTTGGAGAATTAATCTCCCATGTTGATATTATGTCCTTTTTTTTCACTGCTGGTCTATTATATTCTGTCTTCATCAACCTCTGAACATAATTCTAGATGACTGATTGAATGGTAGAGGCAAGGTGGAGAGATGAGTCCATGGAAATGCAGGAAAGTGTGTGAGACTGGCAACCTGACCCAAGATGTCCATACTTTTTCTCTGGACTCAGAAGATATCTACTGTTTCTTCTCTTGCAATCAACTGAGAGCTGGAATGCCTTTCAGACCTGAAATAGGAACTTAGAAGGAGCACCCACAAGAAGAGAGCTTTGAAATAAGAAGAGGTGGATATTGAAACCATTTGTGATAGTTGGTTAAAGCAGCCAGAGAATACCACGTAGGCTGTCATAAAATAAAACCCAAGTAGCAATTTACAAATGATTGGGAACAGCTAAAATCTACCTACAGAAAAGATGCACAGGAGAGAGCAAACCAAGTTAAAGAAAAGTGAGGACTTCAGGGGGAAGAGCCATTTAGACTTTCAGAAATAACTGCAAAATCATTTTAGGAAATTCTAAAGACAAAGGAGTTTTATTTGAGGATCAGGAAGGCATTCATTTAATTACCCAAGAAGGTACCCACTGTTATTTAATCCCTTTTGATTTTCCAGCACTTAGTATAGTGTCTGACATACAATAGTCACTCAATTCCGTTTAGAAATGAATGCAAGCGTAAGGTGTCTGCAGTGTGGAGGGTGGTGCTGCCAAGAGACGATTATCTGGGGATCCCTTCTCAGTGATAAGCCAATAAGTATCTCACTCCTTCCTAAAATTGCCAACCAGAACAAAAGCAGAGAGAGTTAGTCAAGTTTATCTCATATATCTTAGAAATTCTCCATTCCATAGAAAGGTACCTAAAAAGGGAACTTTCAGAATGCAGGTCTAACTATCCTAATGCTGGAGTGGGGCTTTTCTGTACTGTGTAAGGTTTTTCTGCAGTTATTTCAGTTTTATACTCTTAGTTTTGCTTGCCCAAGAACGTTACCTTGCTTTAAAATTGAAGAAACTCCTCTAAAACATAAAATAACTTATGTTTGTTCCAGAAACACCTAACCGGGGGAAACCTAAAGAATCTCTTATTCTTTTCTTTGCTTTCCTTTTTTTTTTTTTCTTTTTTTGGACGGAGCCTCACTCTGCTTCCAGGCTGGAGTGCAGTGGCATCATCTTGGCTCACTGCAACCTCCGCTTCCTGAGTTCAAGTGATTCTCCTGCCTCAGCCTCTCGAGTAGCTGGGATGACAGGCATGCACCACCACGCCCAGCCATTTTTTTTTTATTTTTAGTAGAGACGGGGTTTCACCATGTTGACCAAGATGGTCTTGATCTCTTGACCTCCTGATCCTCCCACCTCGGCCTCCCAAAGTGCTGGGACTACCGGCGTGAGCTACCACGCCCAGCCAAGAATCTCTTATTCTAACCTGCAGGCACAAACTTGGAGTTCAGAGGAACCAGGTGGGAGAGCAGGTGATAGAAATTGAAAAAGAGAAGCAAGTAGGTCAAAACCTGAGGAGCTGGAGGGATAAGCAGTGAACTAGCACATGGCCTGAAAAATCAGACAAACTGAAGTTTTACTGCAAGAGGCCTAATTTTTTCAGCAAACATGCACATGTGTTTTCACCTCCTCTCTTGTAAAAATTTTAGCAACAGTAAATTAAGGGAGAGTAACTTATTTGATGTCTGCATTTGTAAGGATAATAATTATTATAATTACACACAAGTTAATTCTGATCCAGAAACACCTTTAGTGATGTATGCACTGAAAGCCCTCATGCTTTGCTTTCCTATTACATAAGAGCAATATTCACAGGACCATTTATGAGAAGGAAGGGACACTCGACAAGAGTAACCCAAGTTATCTAATTAAAAAATAGGCAAAGGACCTCAGTAGATAGTTCCCTGAGGGAAAATACAAATGTCTGTATCAGGCCATTCTTGCACTGCTGTAAAAAACACATGAGCCTGGGTAATTTATAAATAAAAGTTTAATTGCTCATAGTTCTACAGGCTTTCCAGGAAGCATGCTGCTGGCATCTGCTTGGCTTCTGGGACCACCTCAGGGAGCTTTTGCTCATGGTGGAAGTCAAAGAAAGAGCAGGTGTCTCACATGGAAAGAACAAGCAACAGAGAAAAATGGGGAGCCAGGTGCAGTGGCTCACGTCTGTAATTCCAGCACTTTGGGAGACCTAAGAGAGTGGATCACCTGAGGTCAGGAGTTCAAGAGCAGCCTGGTCAACGTGGTGAAATCCCATCTCTACCAAAAATAGAAAAATTAAGAGGTGTGGTGAGGGCACCTGTAATCACAGCTACTCGGGAGGCTGAGGCAGGAGAATTGTTTGAACCCAGGAGATGGAGGTTGTGGTGAGCTGAGATTGTGCCATTGCACTCCAACCTGGGCAACAAGAGCGAAACTCTGTCCATAAAAAAGAAAATGGGGGACAGGTGCCAGATTTCACAACAACCACATCTCGAGAGAACTCACTCACTATAGTGAGCACAGCACCAAGCAATAAGGAATTCTCTGCAATAACCCAAAACTCCCTACTAGGGCCCTCATCCAACACTGATGATTCCCTTTCAAGATGAGATTTGGGCAGGGACAAATATCCAGCTATATCAATGGCCAATGAACATATGCAAAGATGTTCAACATCACCAATAAAGAGGAAAATGCAAATCAAAACCACAATAAGATATCACCTCACAACCACTAAGATGACTACTATCAAAAACAAAACTAAACAAAACAGAAAATAACAGGTATTGGTGAGTACGTGATGAAACTGGAATCCTTGTGCACTGCTGGCAGGAATGTAAAATGGTGCAGCCATTATGGAAAGCAGTATGGCAGTTGCTCCAAAAGCTGAAAATATGATAATCATATGATCCAGCAATTCCACTTCTAGATATATATCCAAAAAAACGAAAGCAGGATCTTGATGAAACATTTGCACACCCATGTTCATAGCCACACTATTCACAATAGCCAAGAAGTAGAAGTAACCAATGTGTAGATAAAATGTGGTATATGCACACAACAGGCTGTTATTCAGCCTTAAAAAGGAAGGAAATTCCAGCACATGCTGCAACACAGGTGAGCCTTGGGGAAAATATGCTAAGTGAAATAAGCCAGTTACAAAAAGACAAATATAAATGCCATTTATATAGGGTACCTAGCATAGTCAGATTCATAGAGACAGGGAGTAGAATAGTGGCTGATAGAGACTGGGGGGATTTTGGAGGCTATGGTTTAACTGGTAGGCATAGTTTCAGTTTTGCAAGGTGAAAAGAGTTTCTGGACATTGGTTTCATAACACTGTGAATATACTTAACATTCCTGAACTGTACACTTAACAGTGGTTACAATGGTAAATTTTGTGTTACGCTTATTTAAAGAAAAATTTAAAAATTAAAATAAGAAGGAAGAGATGACTTAAACTTATACCCAATAAACAAGATACTTGTGAGACATAACTGGTGGCTCTTGGTGACAGTAGCCGGCTTCCTTCCAAGTACCCCTTGCTTGGTATTTAAAACCGCTGGACCAACTACTATTGTGTTAAATTCATCAGCTGATGCCAACACCCAGCAGACATCCAGAATAAGTGTGTGTCATGGGGACTTGTGTCAGTAAATAGTAAAAAGGCATTACCAGAAACAGTGTGATAAACAAACTGAAGATTTGCATGCAGATTATAGATTTATCTTTTCATTGAAATTTAGCATCTGGTGACTTTAAAATTTTCCTCTTGTGTTGAGCACAAACTTTGGTGTCTAGGACATGAGGTGTGTGGGAGGTAGCTGTCTATTTGGAACGTCAGACACGAAACTCTGGCAGTTTTCTATTAGATGTGGCCCTGGTGTGAGCAGTTAGACAGGACTATCAGATGAAGCCCCAGCTCTTGTTGGGGAGAATTACAGCAGCCAAGAGGACGTGGGTGACTAACCCAGAATCCCATGTTTCAAGAGCAGCAAGTCCATTTGCCTTTCTTGCTACTTCTGCGGGAAGAGAGACTTTTCTACTTAAAGCCAGCAGCTAAGAGTTGGCTTCAGAAGGGAAATCCCATCCTGACTGCTTGACTGAATGTTTGAAAAAAGCTCTTCACTGTGAAAATTAAGAGCTTATTTAGGGCTTGATTTTAGGGTCACAGCAAGAACTCCTTTATTTGTGTCCCCTTCCACATTACCAGAAAGATCAGCTGCCACATTTAAGAGGATGAGCATGTCTGAGAGAGGCTCACCAGCCTATTTTAGTTCTAGTGAATAATGTGTCCCCCTTAAGGAGAGTATAATTGGGTTGCATGTCTAAGCAGACAGTCCTACAGCCTGTTTGGAGGACGCGGGACCTAGAATCTGCCCACATGCTTGGTTCAGCCCAAAGAGACTTGTTTGGCCTTGAAGCTTGGCTAGAAAGTCTCTCATATTCCCAGAAGAACTCTATTATTCCAGGATATTCTGTGTTTGAAACAGGGTCACCAGAGTTGCTGCGTTTTTGTTTGTTTGTTTGTTTGTTTGTGTGTGTGTGAGACGGAATCTCACTCTGTCACCCAGGCTGGAGTGCAGTGGCTCGATCTTGGCTCATTGCAACCTGTGCTTCCGGGGTTCAAGCGATTCTCCTGCCTCAGCCTCCCGAGTAACTGGGACTACAGGTGCATACCACCATGCCTGGCTAATTTGTGTGTGTGTGTTTTTAGTACAGGTGGGGTTTCACCGTGTTAGCCAGGATGGTCTAGATCTCCTGATCTCACGATGGGCCCATCTCAGCCTCCCAAAGTGGCTTGATCACAGGCTTGAGCCACCGCGCCTGGCCCAAGGCTGCTTCTTATCACAACTTGCTGTGGGCCTGCATGTTTCCCTGACATTAGGCTCACTAGAGTTTGCAAAATAACAACATGCAGCCTGGTGTTAAGGGTCTAAAGTTGGAGGACCAAATATTTTGGGAGTTTAACTAAACTAAACAGTAATAAAATATTTCCAACAGAAAAGCACTTGTCCTGTTTCCCTTATTTCTCTGAGTTCCCTGTTGGGTCACCATGCATCATGACCTATGCATCACACTGAGTGACCTGCCCACCAAAGGGATTGTGTCCTACTTGATGTCCTAACAATAGCAATAGAAGGTGGGTTGCTAATCCTTCTCAAGGCTTTGAGAATCCATCACTAAGAGGTTATTACTGAGGTATATCATTTGGGTATTATGATGCTATCCTATCAAGGACATGGACTTTGAATTTAGGCCTACTTGATTTTGAAGCTCCACCTATCACCCACTAGATTTGTGATGTAGCTTTTTGTTGAGTCTCCTATTCCTTGTTTTTAAAGTATAGATAATACTATGGCATACATCACTTTAATATATGTTGGGCACACGGAAGGTTGGAACTTTGATACCAGGTCAAATTTGGTGCTGTAGCCAAGTTCATCTGAGGACTAATCCTTAGACATGGAAGAAAGAATGGCTAGGTGACCAAGCTGTCAGGTCTTTGAGTTCCCTCTCTCTGATCGCAGTTGACTTACAGTCATTCAGGCATATTATTCCAAAGATAAATACCTATTCTCTACTTTATCATTTTCTTGATTAGATAGTGATCTGGTTTGAAATCAGGGACTATGTTTTATCCTTCAAATAACAAGCACCTACTAGGTGACCAGTAAATATTTGTGTTTCATGAATACCGAATCATGGCTAGACTACAACTCAATTTAATGCGCATGAACAATTTCCTTCTTGTTACGAACTTTTTCCCCCTCGTAAAATTTGTCAGTGAGGTCGGACTCTAAAGCAAAGGATTCTGAATCTTTCATAATATGAAACAGGAATAGGAAAGGATTCTGTTTTGCAGAGGAACTTTTGGGCTTCTCTCCCAACATTGGGAGCAATTACATTTCATCCTTGGGAAAGCATGAAAACAGTTCCATTGAACTATGGAAGCCTATTTTGCTAAGTGCACAGGTTCCATTCTGGGGTAAATCACTGTTTACCCCTAGCTGCTTGTGAAATATGTATGTGTATACAAGTGAATGTGCACCCACTGAGCACAGCAGAGAAGAGAAAAAGAATCCAAAGAGGTTTTACATCCTCATTGGTCTTGCCTTGTCAGCTGTTACTGACTATTAACTGCAACCCAGACAGCAGCCAATTGTTGGGGCACTTTTTTCTGCTTTCCAGATACTGGTACTTGGAGCTAGGAGCAAAATGCCTCAAAGACAGACAGAGCTCATTTCCCAGCCAAGGAAAGTCATTATCTCCAGAGCAGCTTTTGACAGCAGCTGCAGCAGGAGTGACACAATCCCACCACCAGGCTGGTGCAGCCACAAGAGCAGGGTGGCTCAGTTCCGAACACCTGAAGGTATCATCTCTTTAGGACAATGCCCAACTCCAAAGCAAGGGCAACTTGACTTGCTAAAGTTTAACATTGCTTCTCTTTGTAAAACAATAACAAGATTTGTCCCATATCGTGCTCTTAAGACTCAGGGGACTTGGAGCAGTGAATTTAGGAATATAGTTCCTAAATGCTTTCAACAATCATGTGTTATAATATATTAAGATAAAAATTATAGAGAAATCTATTAACTAGGTAGTTTTGCAGACAGAGCAAGAGATAACAGCCAGCACAATTCTATGTCCTCTAGCCTAAGCATCTGAGCACAGGTGAGCTTTTCAGCTGTAACTGCCATTCTGCTAAAACAGGAAAGAGGAAAATTTTATTTCTAACTCATGTCCTACCTCCAATCTTCTGGGTGACATTGCAGAGAATACCCTCTTGTCCCTGTTTACACTGTCCCTCCAAAGCTGTGAACTGCTTGCTCATTCTAAGCGCTTGCAGACCAAGGTGATCAGGGTGAAGAAAAAGATGCTAGACTGATGGGGACAGGTAACAGCAGTCCAGTGGAGAGCAGGATAACAGCATGGGGTGGCACCAGTGACAAATTCCACATTCCCTTGGCTTTAGTTTTCCTCTTCATATGGGCTATTTTCTGGTTTCTTGGCTGGCCTAAGTCCACATTCATCTTTCCAAATGCTGAGTTCTGCTTAAATATGTGAATGGTTAGGATAGGCACCCTCCCAGGGCCAGCCAGCTGATATGTCCCTAAAGCCCCATCTCCTACCATTGGGTACGGAAACAAGCTCCATGTGGACACAGAGGTGGAGAGAATGACACATGACCAAGAAGCAAAGACCTCCATCTCAGAGTAACTTGCATTTGTTAACATAGGATTTGGGATAAATAAATGTCTGCAGTTGGGTGTTAGTTTCCTAGAAATAACAAGTGATTTAAAAAGTTAATATAATGTTTGGCTTCTTTCTGTAAGAACTTGGTTAGAAAGGTCCATTTCCACTTATCACTTTACTTCCACAAGTTGGTGGCACAAGGTGAGAAACAAAAAAAAACTGAATCAATAATTGGACTATTTAAAATCGTGGCCATTGACACACTGCTGTAGCCATAAAATATATAAATTATTTTAGGTTCTTACCTATTGATTTCTTTCAACGACATGGTAATAACCTTTAGCAGGTGCTGAGATGTCCTTAAATTTAGTAAGTGACCAGATGTTGAAACAGATAATCATGATTAAAAATCCATTTCATTGTTGCTGATTTAATAATCACCAAATAAATAGTAATGTGCACAGCATTTCCCCTTTCATTGTGTTATTTATTAATTGGAATAAACACTGGAAGGCTAACAATATCTGAAGCGATCCTTAAAAAGCAGATTCCAGCCAGGCGCAGTGGCTCACACCTGTAATCCCAGCACTTTGGGAGGCTGAGGTGGGTGGATCACGAGGTCAGGAGATCAAGACTATCCTGGCTAACATGGTGAAACCCCGTCTCTACTAAAAAATGCAAAAAATTAGCCAGGCATGGTGGCAGGTGCCTGCAGTCCCAGCTACTCAGGAGGCTGAGGCAGGAAAATGGCGTGAACCCAGGAGGCGGAGGTTGCAGTGAGCCCAGATCACGCCATTGCACTCCAACCTGGGTGACAGAGCGAGACTCCGTTTCAAAAACAAACAAACAAAAAGCAGATTCCTGGGCCCCACCTCCAAATTCCTGGGCATGTTGTATTTGAGAACCATCATCCTCCTCTGCAAAGCTTCTGCTCTGAGAGTGCCAACCTTCAGGAACAACCACCTTGAACTGTGAACTTTATTCTGTTGATTTTGACTCCACAGTGAAGAGAGAGTTGACTAGTTATACAGATAGCAAAGCGGTAGCTTCAATGTGTATGTAGTCTCTTAATTAGATGTTTGTTCAGTGTGAAACATTTATTAATGCAGGCTCAGTGTAGCAATTCTTTCCTTTCCTTTTATTTTCAGCTGCTTTTTTTGTTCACATGATGACTAAGGTATTGGAAGATCCAAAAATCCCACATAGCACCATTTGAGCTATAATAATTAGCTTTTCTTTGGTATCCTAAAGATGTTCTCATCCTAGATTCTGTGGATAAGGTGTGATTTCATTGGAAATGTCTACAACCCAGCTAGCCACTCAACTTGGTTTATGCTTCTTGTAAATGGGATGGTCAGCTGAATTGTCCTCTACCTCTTGTATTTTTACACCATTAATGCTTTTTCTGAAACTTAACAAAATCTTTTCCCTGCTTACCTAAATTATAACTATTCTACCCTACAACAAGCATTGTTCTCTTGTAAGGTTGCTGGGCTACCTACAGACTATACTATTTTATTGGAATTTAATCATATTTTCAATCATTGCATCCAATTGCTTATAATAGCAAAAACCGCAATTATTTTTGCACCAACTTAATACACCGTTGTCCATACTACAAAGAACAAAATTCTGTAACATGAGAACTAGTCCATAAAATCCAAGCTGTGTCCCCTCTGGGTTTATGGAATCAGCTGAACAGAAAAGTCTCCTGCTTGGGGAAAGCATGATGAAGAGGTGATGGTCTTAAATGAAGGAGACGAGGGACAACTGAGTAAACAGTAAGGAATGGTCTAAATGAAATAAAAAGTCTTAACACTGAGAATGAGCCAGTAGCCATAAAGCTATTATGAAGACAGGCATGTAGGTAAAATTATAGGGGATCCACATTTAGGCTGGAGTTCTTGGGAGAGGTAATGTGATGTGTTTTTTTTTGTTTTTGTTTTTGTTTTCTTCTCAGCTTAACAGTCAAGGTTTAGTTAAAATCTCAAGAAGGTGAATCATGGCCACTATGTTCAAAGTTGGGAACAAGTCTGCAAAACCTTGATCTTCAGATGGTCAGAATAGACTCAGGAGGCAAGGAGGCAGGGCAGGTCAGCCCCTACCCAGCGCCCTGTGGACTGGGTGAAAGGCTAGATCTGATGGAATCAGTGCTATCCCCTGAAGTGGTGATAAAAATGTGAAAGTACTGTGCAGGAAGGAATAGAACCCAGCTCTGTAAGTCCAGGTGAATGCTGCCCTGAGAGTGGGCTGTCTGGAGATTTGGATGGAAGGTTGGTCAAGAAACCTGGGAGACAGGGGCACCCTTAGATAAAATGTGTTAAGTAGAAACCTTTATTAGAAACAAAGTGAGGAAAGAGGAAGGCAGTTAAATGCAGCCCTTATATAGTGCATGCGAGAACTATGTGGGAAGGACCTGCCATGCAATGGTGCCAGTGCCACTAAAGAACAAAATGAGGGACAATATGAACCCCAGGACATAATGGGTAGAAATTGGTTACTTTTCCTCTTGGCTTTTGACTTCCCAGGTGGGTGTGCAGTCTTATTTCTGGGTTCTCTATTCTGTCCCATTGGTCTATGTGTCTGTTCTTGTACCAGCACCATGCTGTTTTGATTACCTTAGTCCTATAGTATAGTTTGCTAGTGTGATGCCTCCAGCTTTGTTCCTTTGCTTAGGATTGCCTTGGGTATTTGAGCTCCATTTTCATTCCACATGAATTTTATAACAGTTTTTTCTAGTTCTATGAAGTATGTCAGTGGTAGTTAATGCAAATATCATTGAATCTATAAATTGTTTTGGGCAGTATGGCCATTTTAATGATATTGATTCTTCCTATCCATGAGCATGAAATGTTTTCCATTTGTTTGTCTCATCTCTGATTTTTTGAGCAGTAGTTTGTAGTTCTTCTTGTAGAGATCTTTCACTTTCATTGTTAATTGTATTCGTAGGTATCTTATTCTTTTTGTGGGAATTGTGAATGCCAGTTTGTTTGTGAGTTGACTCTCGGCCTGACTGTTTTTGCTGTATAGAAATGCTAGTGATTTTTGCACATTGATTTTGTATCCTGAGACTTTGTTGAAGTTGCTCATCAGTTTAAGAAGTTTTTGGGCTGAGACGATGAGGTTTTCTAGGTATAATATCATGTCATCTGCAAACAGGGATTGTTTGACTTCTTCTCTTCCTATTTGAATGCTCTTCATTTCTTTCTCTTGCCTGATTGCTCTAGCCAGAACTTCCAATACTATGTTGAATACAAGTGGTGAGAGAGGGCATCCTCATGTCAGTTTTCAAGAAGAATGCTTCCAGCTTTGACCCATTCAGTATGATGGGTTTAGCCCATTCAGCTGTGGGTTTGACACAGATTATTCTTACTATTTCGAGGTATGTTTCTTCAAAATCTAGCTTATCAAGAGTTTTTAACATGAAGAGATGTCAAATTTTATTGAATGCCTTTTCTGCAACTATTGTGATAATCATGTGGGTTTTGTCTTTAGTTCTGTTTATATAATGAATCACATTTATTGATTTCTGTATTTTGAACCAATCTTGTGTCCTGGGGATGAAGCCTACTTGATCATGGTGAATAAGCCTTTTGATGTGCTGCTGGATTTGATTTGCCAATATTTTGTTGAAGATTTTCGCATTGATGTTCATCAAGGATATTGACCTTAAGTTTTCTATTAAAAAAAAATCTCTGCCAGGTTTTGGTATCAAGATAATGATGGCATCATAGAATGAGTTAAGGAGAAGATTTAACTATCCTAAATACTCCCCCAACGTTAGAACACCCAGATTTATAAAACAATTACTAGATCTAAGAAAACAGCCAAACAATAATAGTGGGGGACTTCAACACCCTACTGACAGGACTAGACAGATCATCCAGGGAGAAAATTAACAAACTCTGAACTTAAACTGGAATCTCAAAGAAATGGTCTGAATAGACGTTACAGAATATTCCACAAAACAACCACAAAATATACATTCTTCTCATTTGCACATGGAACATTCTCTAAAATTGACAACATGCTTGGTCATAAAGGAAGTCTCAATAAATTAAAAAAGACTAAAACCATATGAAACACCTTCTTAGACTATAGTGGAAAAACTTAGAAATCAATAACAAGAGGAACTCTAAAAACCACAAAAGTATATGGAAACTGAACAACTGCCCCAGGAAATTAAGGCCAAGATCAAAAAATTTATTGAAACAAAATAAAGATGCAACATAAACCTCTGAGATACATCAAAAGCACTGTTAAGAAGAAAGTTTATAGTGCTTAATGCCTACATCAAAAATATAGAAAGTTCCCAAATTAACAACCTGACATTGCATTTCAAGTAACTAAAAAAACAATAACACATGGAAACCAAAGCTAGCAGAAGTAAAGAAATTACTAAAATCAGAGCAGAGCTAAATAAAATTAATGCATCTCATGAACATCGATGCAAAAATCCTCAATAAAATACTAGCAAACCAAATCTAGCAGCACATCCAAAAGATAAGTTGCCATGATCAAGTAGGTTTTGTATCTGGATGCAAGGATGGTTCAACCTACACAAATCAATAAATGTGATTCCCCACATCAATATAACTAAAAGTAAAAAACATGTGATCATCTCAATAGATGCCGAAAAGGCATTTGCTAAAATTCAACATTCCTTCGTGATAAAACCCTTAACAAACTAGGCATCAAAGGGACATACCTCAAAATAATAAGAACTGTTGATGAAAAATCCACAGTTAACATCATACTAAAAGGGCAAGAGTTGAAAGCATTCCCTCTAATAACTGGAATAAGACAAGGATGTCCACTGTCACCACTCCTATTCAACATGGTATTGGAAATTGTAGCCAGAGAAATCAAGTAAAAGAAAGAAATAAAAGGCATTCACATAGGAAAACAAGAAGTCAAATTATCTCTGTTTGCTGTTGAGATAATCCTATACCTGAAAAACACTAAAAATTCCTCCAAAATATTTCTAGACCAGATAAATGACTTCAGTAAAGTTTCAGGATACAAAACCAATGTACAAAAGTTAGTAGCATTTCTATACACCATTAATGTTCAAGCCAAGAATCAAACAAAAAAAATCAGTCTTGGCCAGGCAAGGTGGCTCACACTTGTAATGTGAGCCAAGGCACACATTTGGGAGGCCAAGGCAGGGTGATCATTTGAGATCAGGAATTTGAGATGAGCCTGGTCAACATAGTGAAACCCTGTATCTAAAAAAAGAAAAAACAAACTCAATCCCTTTTACAATAGCCACAAAAATTAAAATATCTAGGAATACATTTAACCAAGGAAGTGACATGTCTTTATAAGGAGAATTATAAAATACTGATGAAGTAATTATAGATGACAAAATCAAATGTAAAAACATTCTGTGCTCATGGATTGGAAGAATCAATATTTTTAAAATGACCATAGATCCCAAAGCAATCTATAGAGTTAACACAATTTCCATCCAAGTTATCAATGACATTTTTTCATAGAATTATAAAATAAAAATTTTAAATTTGTGTAGAACAAAAAAGCCCAGATAGACAAAACAATCCTAAACAAAAATAAAAAAGTGGGAGTCATCACACTACCCAACTTGAAATGATGCTACAAGGCTACAGTAACCAAAACAGTGTGGCATTGGTATGAAAATAGACCATAGATCAATGGCATAGAGTAGAGAACCCAGAAAGAAAGCCACACACCTACAACCACCTGATCTTTGAAAAAAATCAACAAAAATAAACAATAGGGAAAGAACACTCTATTTAATAAATGGTTCTGGGAAAACTGGCTAACCCCTTGCAAAGGAATGAAACTGGACCTCCTACCTCTCACCTTATAAAAGACTATCTCAAGATGGATTAAAGACTTAACTCTAAGTCCTCAAACTATAAAACCACGGAAGTAAACCTAGGAAAAACTCTTCTGAACATTGGCTTAGGCCAAGAAATTATGACTAAAACCTCAAAAGCAATTGCAACAAAAACCAAAATTGACAAATGATATTTAATTAAAGAACTTCTGCACAGCAAAAGAAACAATTAGCAGAGTAAACAGACAATCTACAGATTGGGAGAAAATATTTGGAAGCTGTACATCTAACAAAAGACTAATATCCAGAATCAATTAGGAACTTAAACCAATCAGCCATACAAAAAAATTAAGTAAGCCCATTAAAAAGTGGACAAAGGACAGCAAACATATGGAAACATATTCAATGTCACTAGTATTTAGAGAAATGTAAATCAAAACCACAATGAGGCCGGGCGCGGTGGCTCACGCTTGTAATCCCAGCACTTTGGGAGGCCGAGGCGGGCGGATCACGAGGTCAGGAGATCGAGACCACGGTGAAACCCCGTCTCTACTAAAAATACAAAAAATTAGC
>NW_026652290.1:35247450-35516953 GCF_009828535.3 Hylobates moloch | reverse complement strand
AAAAAAAAAAAAAAAAAAAAAAAAAAAAAAAAAAAAAAAACCACAATGAGATACCATCTCACGCCAGTCAGAATGGCTAGTTAACAAATAACAGATGCTGGCAAGGATGCAGACAAAAGGGAATGCTTATTCACCATTGGTGGGAACGTAAATTAGTTCAACCCCTATGGAAAACAGTATGAAGATTTCTCAGAGACCTAAAAATAAATTACCATTTAACCCAGCAATTCCACCACTGGATATCTATGCAAAGGAAAAGAAATCATTTTATCAAAAGACATATGAACTTGTGTTTATTGCAGCACTATTTACAATAGCAAAGTCATGGAATAAACCTAAGTGTCCATCAACAATGGATTGAATGGATAAAATATAGAACATATACACTATGGAATACTACGCAGCTATAAAAAAGAATAAAATTATGTCCTTTGGAGCAACATGGATCTAGCTGGAAGCCATTTATCCTAAGTGAATCAACACAGAAATGGAAAATCAAATACTGCATGTTCCCCTTATAAGTGGGACCTAAATAATAGGTACACATGTATATAAAGACAGAAACAATAGGCAATGAGGATTCCAAAAGAGGGGAAGAAGGGAGGAGGGCAAAGATGCAAACCTACCTATTGGGTATTATGTTCACCATTTGGGTGATGGGTTCACTAGAAGCCCAAACCCCAGTATCACCCAATATACCCATGTAACAAACCTGCATATGTACCCCCAAATCCAAAATAAAATTATTTTTTAAAGACCTTGAAATGGTACTCATCCATTTCTCCCTTATAAGGCTTTATGCTATTTTTCTCGTATATTTTACTTATACATATAAAACTCAAAATACATTATTTTTCATTTACAAAGTAAATTATGTGTTAAAGAGATTTGAGTAATAAGAACAATTCTATATATTTATCTATGTATTTACCTTATCCTTTGTTCTCTATTCCTTTGTTTAGACTTATATTTCCTTCTGTTTTTATTTTCCCTCTGTTTAAGTTATTTTCTTCACCTTTTCTTGTAGTGCAAGTATGATGCTAAAGAATGTTTCTTCTTTTGCATGTCTGAAAAATTATTTATTTCACCTACTTAAATAAGTAATACATTTATTGAGATATAGTTCATATCCTATAATGCAATGAAGTGCCTTTTAATATATTCATTGAATGGTACAACAATGACCACCGTTTAACTTCGGAGTGTTTTGAACATATGTAATGTAGTTATAATAACTGTTCTAATGTCCCTAGCTGCTAATTTTAACATCTGTGTCATTTATGGGTAAGTTTTATGTGATTGATATTCTCTTCATTATGTTATGTTTTCCTACTTATTTTATATTCCTGGAAATATTTTATTGAATGCTGGACACTGAATTTTATCTTGTGTTATGTAAATATTTTGGTATTCTTATAGATATTCTTGAGATTTATTCTGGCATAGCTAAAGAGTTGGAAACAGTTTGATGTATCTGTGTCTTGATTTTAGGAAATCCTACTGAGGATCAGAGTAGCCTTAGGTTTAGGGCTAATTATTTTCAAATATTGAAGCAAATACCTTCTTATTATGCAATCCAATGATCCATAAAATTTAAGGCTCTCCAGCCTGGATCCTGGAAACAGATTCATTCGCTTTTGCATGTCAGCTTTGGGCATTGTCCTTAATAGTTTTTCTTTTTTCTGGTTTTGCGTAGGTCCCTCAAACAACGAATATTTTGCTGAACGCTACAATAGGATTCTCTGCAAATTTCTGGGCTTCTTTCTTTGTGCAGCTCTCAGAATTCTGGTAATCTCACCCCTAGCTGCCTTGATATTCTCTGACTCGCAGCTTTTTCTTTTCAACCTAGGGTGTCTGCTGAATTCTACCTGGGTTTTGCCTCTCATTACAGTATCCCACAAACTCCCTTTTATTAGTAAACTCAGGAAATCCTAAAATATACCTCATTTGTTTTTTATCTCTCAGGGGTCACTCTCATTCATATATCCAGGGTCATATTTGATGTTCAGTCACTTGAAAACTATTGTTACCCATATTTTGTCTCATTTTAGTTGTTGTTGCTTCAGGCAGGAGAATAAACTCATCCTCATTAATCCAGTTTATTTGGAAGCAGAAATCTTTCAATGCCAGTATGCAAGTTCTTAACCTGAAGGAAAGTGAATCCCAATTCTTAAAAATCTATTATTTACTGATTTATTAAGTGGAGCTTGGTATCTCTTCTCTCCTATCAAAATACGCATAGGAACATTATGGCAGGTGAGAATTTTTCTTCTGGTGTCTATTTTTTTTCCTTTAACTTTCTACTCTTTTCATTTTAAAATCCTAGTGCTCTGCTCTCTGTGGATGTATAAAATTCTGCTGGTATGTAGGGAACAAAAAGGGACACGTGGTTTAATCACATGCACTGCCAGAATTCGAGTGATACTGTTTCTCTTCCATAGCTATTTGCATCATAACACACACGTATTTTGTAATAAAAGATTTAGTCTCCCGTTAAATGAATTTCTGGCATGAACTAATAGATGGCAGAAAATTACAAGGGAGAATTTTGGTCAGATTTTCTTAGAAGTTCTCCACCCATCATTGAGAGGCAGTTATTTCGGCCTCCCTTGCCGACATACCCACCCTTCCTCCTCCTCCAGGGAAGGCAAATTGAGCTGTGTCTGTGAGGAACCACCTGAGCCAGAACACAGAAAATTCACATGTGTCTGACCCTGCAATTCCAATTATAAAAATCTACTGTAGGAAAATAATTTTAAAATGAGGCTAGTATTCACATATATAAGTGCCTATTGAAAAAATCCCTTATATTAGCAAAAAAGAGAAAACGACTTAATTGCCTCAAAATGAGGTCAAACTCATGCAGACATACCCATCCACTTCACTGAATGGATTCAATGTTGTGGAGACATTAACACTGATGTTGTAGGAAGAAGTATGGAAACATAGAAAATTACTAGTGATATGGGGTTAGATGAAGAAATCATGGTTAAAAAGTCTCCCCTGACACTAATACTTAAGAATTCATAATACAGAATTTGAAGAAAATCCACTAAAACTTTTAGCTGTTATAATCTTTAGGTGATATCGTTACAGGCGGATTTTATACTTAATGTTCATATTTTGTACTTTAAGATTTCTTTCTGTAATGGATATACATTGAATTTATAATTAGTAAAACATCAGTAAATGAGCATATAAATAAATAAATATTTAAAACGGAGCGAAAACACTGAGTCAAGATAACTCTGGAGCTTCCTCTGACAAGTTACTGTTACTAATATTTACTCTTTTTGGTTCCACTCCCCATATTAGAGAAGGGGTGTGTGTAGTCTCGTCTTTGCAGCTACCCATCCCAGCAACACACTCATTACATATTCCTCTTATGAAACATAGACCATGCCTGACCTGCCAGTCTGTCTGATGAAGAAGCGTGGCCTTTTCCAGGTATGTAACTGCCTTTTACAAGTTTTCTGAAAACTGTCTCAAAGCAGCAAGAAAATAACCTGTAACTACGATTGAAGTATAAAGATCTGTACTTAAAAGCATGCCTGACTAGGCTCTGTGCTTAGGGGACCCAATTAAGAACATGTAAACAGTCTTCCTACAATCGTATCCAATGCTCCCGTACACCCACTGAGCTGTGCAATGCAGTCACTGCAAGTGGGAAGGTGGGGGTCACCGTGCTTGCTGATCTACTCACCATCATGGCCTGCATTTTAGTCCATTGAAAATGCACAGTTTTATAAATCATCTGTTTTGATGGAGCAGCAAAAGCAAACTTTCATCACGCTTTGGGTAATTTGTATTTTAAATATTAAAATATGTTATATTTTGTGATATTCTTCCTGACTGTCATGAAAATTCAGCCCCTGTCTTCATAAATAGATTTTGGGAAGCATCTCAATGCCAGTCACAGCACAGGTGAAATGTTAAATTTCACTGTGACTGAGCAAGGGGGTGTGGAGCTCGGCGCCCTTATCCTCAACCCCTCTGTGTTTCCTAAGCTGTAGAAGCAAGACAGAGTAATTCTCCTTTTTGACACAGTCTGCTCAGGGGCTCACATTTCTGCAGCTGTCAAGCATGAACGAATTAAAGTTTCTTTATTTTTCTATCAGGCATAAGTGGCCTTGGGATATCCTTGGCTGCCTCATTTTCTCTTACCTTCAAATTCTCATCATCGGTCTTGCCTGCTTTTGCATTCCTTGTCCACAACAAAGCCTTCACACAAGACTTTTGCTTTTGATGGGGCGGTACTGAGGGTGGAGGGAAGTCAGGCATCTGTGACGGATTTCTTACCACAGGTAATACATACCGAACTGGCAGAGATACTGAGTAATTATTCCCTTTTCCTTGGAGTAATACCTCTGGGCCTTTGCCTCAGCTATCTCTCACCCTCATCTCCTGTGTGCTTATTCATTCTGTACGCTTCTAAAAAATGCACACCCAGACACACAGGCTACAAGACACACAGCCTAGAAGAGCGCCTCCCTGGAAATGAAACATTTAAAAGGCTTGCCCCCACCATCTACAGTTAAATCTTTAATCATCTTTCTGCCTACCTGTGCCTACATTTTTTTCACATTTTATTTTTAAAATCGTTCTGTCAACTATGACATGTTTTAGGATAATTCAGTAGGATGATTATGGGGATCAGATGATACTGTAGATATAGGACTGCTTTGAAAATTATCAAACAGCCTATATGGGAATGAGTTTGTTTCACAGCTAATACATTAGTCCCTTATCAGAACACGATGCAGAATTCTCATCTCATGCTCTTCCACAGAGTCAGAAAGTGTCAGAGTGTGAAAGGCAGTAGGAATTCCTCTGCAATTCCCATTACTCATTCCAGACCCTGTTCTAAGAGCCTCCCAGTGTTTCTTCCATGATCTCATTTTACAGAGGTGGATGGGTAGATGATTAGGGTTGTTTGTCCAGTGGGAGCAACTTGCCAGCCTCTTTGTGCCCTTTCTCTTGCTAACACCCTTAGCCCAAAGCTTTTTTGACCTGAGCTAGCTGCAAAACGTATTCTGGATTTCCATACTTTGAAGAGGCAGGATGATCTCAAGTGGCATGGAGGGTGGTGGGGGGCCCTTAAGTCACAGAGTCTTTTTCAAGCTGCTGTTGCCCTTCGGTGACCAGTTGAACTCTAGGAGGACAACCTGTGTATTAATGGGGACTTAGTTTTAAAATTTATGTTATGATTATATTGCTTGTAAATGGACCAAAGTAATGCTTTGTGTATTATGTGTTCAGATATACACACACAGGCTTTCTTTATGAATGTAAGTACTTTAACTTTGAATATCTTCATAAGGATCCAGGAATTCTAAAGTATACCACGTTTTATATACATGTGGTATAAATACTTTTTCAAATATCTGGATCTATTTAATGTGCCTTTAAAAATATTTTCAACTCTCTTTTATTTCATATAAAGAAAAAAATCCAGCTTGATTTTCACTTCCTATTTCTGTTTTTCCAAGGTTTAATTGATGGATGCTTAGTGGAGAAGCAATTGATATAAATATTAGCAAAAAATGAACATGTACTAAAAAAGTCTACTGTGTTGAGATCAACCCACCTCCCTTAACTATTAATAGATATTAACTTGTGCTGTGCTTTCTTGAGGAAAGTGGTATCTTGTAAGAAAAAATATCAAGAACTAGGCCCTAAGAAAAGCAAATATAGGATATGATATGGGCTAATGACAGTTGCTGCCCCTGAATATCTGTATCCTCCAGCCTATTCCAAGATCACTGGTCACACTGGAATCATCTATTTACTTTCTTTTTGCTAGACTGGACTCTGAGTTCCTTAATGGCTGGGGCATGCGTTTGTCCCCAAAGCCCCAACCCACAGCACCTTGCCTGGCTCAGAGCAGGTCTCATGAATGAGTTAATGATACAACGATGGCCCAGAGATTCTGCCTGATTCTCATTCATCTAAAAGAAAATGAATCAATTCTGGCAAGTTTCATGTTGATTAAGATAGATGGAGACATCACCATACTGGGGTAGAATTTCCAGGACCAATGGAGATCTGATGTCTCTGGAGTATTTCCTGATTAGCACCACAGTCTTCCGCCATTTTCTACTCTCATTACTAAGGGCTTTCCCACCTTCCAGGGGATCTGTGGCTCATTATGGCAATGGGCCTCAATGAGGAGTGAAACATGTTTGTGTGTGTATAGTGAGAAAATTCTTTTGCAGTAAAAGAAAGTGCTTAAATACTCAAATTCTGGACTTGAAATGCCTGGATGGAAACCTTTGCTCTGCCAATTACCAGCTTGTTATATAGGTTTCATTTAACCCTCTATGGGAATGGCAATGGTAATTCTATAGATTAAAAGAGATAATGCCTTCTGAAGTGCCTGACACACGTGGACATGGCAATTTTCATGTCTTCCTAAAGCATCATTCCAACACAGTAGCTAATCCTCAACTGATTCTTGGTGACTGGGCTGCCACCATTGCAAAGTCTCCATTTTCCAGAGGGTAGCAATGTCACAGATGCTTCAATGAGCTTGTTGTTTTTGAACACCTGGTCATATTTTAAATTTATTTCTTAGGATAGATCTCAAAAGCAAACTTACTGACTCAGGACCATTTCAAAAACTGCTTTCCAAAAAGCTTTCTCCAAGCAGAGACCTCTTGCTTTCTACATTCCTACTGTACCTAATAGTTTCCCCTTTCTCTGGACTTGAGAGTATTCTACAAGGAAATGTGAAAAAATAATGTAAAATCTAGGCATAGAATCCATTACAAAATATCAGAGACTGTGAAAGGGTGAATGGCAGCAGAGGTTCAGCCCAGCAAGCGGACACAGGTTAAAATGAGTAGTTGTAGGCTTGTCCCTGCCCGAGTTAGAAGCCCCACCAACTGGAGTGTGAAATGAGAGGAACCTCACAGCTGCTCTCCTTACCTAAAGCAAGAATGGTCTCAAATCCACAACGTCTGATTCTAGGTATCGTCTTTTCCTTCTATCTTGACTTTATGCTTGGACAAATTCTTTAGAAGACAGTTGAACATTTCTGGCTCAGAGTCAGATAAAACTCCCCATGTCTCTGTTTCCATCAATAAACATGACAAAAATAACATAAAGAACTATTGGCCTTGTTTGTTGTTTGTACAAATTTATTTTCATCTTTCTGTGTTTGCAGCTACAAGAGTATTAAACATTTTTACAAAGGAAAAGCTAAAACTGTATTTTGGTCTCACTAGAGTATCTGTGTTGCAATACTTCATGTATTTGCCTGCTGAGAAAATGCACCATAGTTCTTCACGAGAAGAGTGAAGATTTATATCTCATATTTGTTCTATGTACATCAACTCTAGTTCATGGATTCAATAAGCTACAACAGTTAGAAGCTTTAGAAATTATGAACTGGAAGCAACAGATAATTTCTGTATTCAATCAAAAGACTGGCCAATCAAAGGCTTTTGGAGTTCTCTGAAGCCCATAAAAGCTTCCCTAGAGTGTGCTGAGCCGATAGGACAATTTCTTTTCAAACCCAGTGAGGCAGAATCCTTGAGCTCCCAAAGGCTTATGCTTAAGGAAGCCCAAAAATCCATGCATAAGGCACTATGCAACGGATTTATAAATTAACATCCCTCGGATCTAAGCTCCCATCAGTCAAGTTTAATCATATGGTGCCTGGAGGCCTGAGAAGGAGGCATTCAGGATGAAGTTAGCAGAAAACCTTCAGTTCATAATCAGAAGGCACCATCAGCTTATTTCGTTTTTGTGTCAATGATTTGATAATCAGGCCTTTTGTTCCAAATAGTGCTCTCATGGAGAAATGAGCAGTCAATCATTTGGTTCAGACTCTCAGCTGACACTTATTTGTACATTGAATATGCAGTTTCCATGAATAGCCCTACATCCAGACAAAGAGACTAGCTGACTGGGGTTTCTGCCTCCCTTAGTAATCACGGATTGGTGCTGTCGGCGCCTGATGGATGAAGGGGATGGATCAGAATGGACGGGAGGGGACTGGGTCTGCCTTGCAAATCATGAGGGAATCCCAGGGAAAGAAAACACTGCTCTGACTGATAGTGAGGGTGAGTAAGTGGTGCAAGTTTCTCATATTGCACTGAGGTTTTTGATGCTTGATTCATGCATTCACTAAGCAGAACAGTTCTGAACTTAATAAACAATTTTTCATTATGTATATCCTATTGAAACTTTACAAATTTTTTGAGTCCAGTTTGGTTGAATAAATATTTATTGAGTATCTGGTATATGCAGCCTGTTTTGTAGGGATCCAGGAAAATTTTAGTGATAATGACAGAGTACAAACTCATTCTCTGGTAAGCCCCAGCACAGCCAGAGGGATATTAGTGTTCACATAGCCAGAACACAGGGCAGAAGTTTTTAAGTTATCATAAAACGTTCCAAGGACTTGGAGAGAAGAGGGATCAGGTGGGATCAGAAGGGCTTTATGAAAGAGCTGGAATTTGAGAGGGGGCTTGAAGCATCAAGCAGATGGTTGGCTGTGGCTTGCAGCAGGTCGGCAGATGCTGGGGCTACAGAGGACAAACCTCCTGGTTGGAGTTTGTCCATGGCATGTCCAAAAATAGGTGGGAGACCAGAGTAGAAGGTATGTGGGCAGACATGCTGGATAACACTGTGTTGAGATGTTTGTGATGAATTCCACTGGCAGTGAACCTCTATTAGACATCTTCATCTGGGAAATTACGTGATTGGAGGTACTAAAGCCCCATAAACTTTGTAGATATGTGGTTTTCATAATGTCTGAGAGAAGGAGGGACATTTCTTGTCTGTTTCATCAGTATGAGGGTCCACTGTTCTGCTTGCAGCTCAGAGAAGGACACAATCTCGATCACATGACCCACCCCACATTCCCCAAAGAAGACAGGAAATAAGACTGAAAAAGATTTGCATGACTTGCCTTATTTGGCTTGGCAGTCAGCTTTATTTATTTATTTATTTGTTTATTTATTTATTTATTTATTTATTTTTGAAACAGAGCCTCTCTCTGTTGCCCAGGCCAGAGTACAGTGATGCAATCTCAGCTCACTGCAACCTCCAGTTCTTGGGTTCAAGCAATCTCCTGCCTCAGCTTCCCAAGGATCTGGAATTACAGGTGCGTGTCACCATGCCTGGCTAAATTTTTTTGTATTTGTAGTGGAGACGGGGTTTCACCATATTGGCCAGGCTGGTCTCAAACTCCTGGCCTTAAGCAATCTGCCTGCCTCAGCCTCCCAAAGTGCTGGGATTACAGGCATGAGCCACCACCTGCGCCCGGCCTGCAGTCAGCTTTGTACTCTCTTGCCATGTCTTGCTCTTGTTAACATCCTTGTGTCCATTTCCAGGCAGCATTTATTTCTACTCTCCTCCACCTTCATGGGCTCAAGGGCAGCCCTGAGTATGATCCAGTACACCGGAGCTTGGCATTAAACTTCCTGCTGACCTCTCTTGTTGCTCTCCTGGCTTCAGTCTAGTTTCTCCAGATCCACATATCTGTCTCTGTCATTTAACCAGCAGTTTCAAACCTTAGTGCCATGGAGAATCACCTGGGATAACTGGCTATAATGCATATTCCCAGAGACTCTCACTAAGTGGGGGAAGGCTCAAAAACCTGCTTCTTAAATGAAGACTCCCCAGTGATGCCGATGTGCATGGTTCCTTGGCCACCCTTGAGGGAGTAACCTAACCTCATCACTTAGTCAACCAAGCCTTACACAGACTTTGTATTGCCACATCCTGGACTGCCCTCCCTCCATCCAATACACAGCTGTAAGTCCCCTTTCTCTATGAATTATGTTCTCTTCACTTCTCTTGCTACTCTTATCAGCCACTCATCCCCTTTTCAGATGAAGGCTGTGCCTCAGTCTGTAACATTTATTACACCCTCTCATAAATGTTTTCAGGAACACTTTGGTGTTTTACTGCCCTATCAGATTGTATAACAGTCAAAGGTAGAACCACATTCTCTGTAGTCTTTGCTCTCCACTGTGCCTGCACACTGTGAGGGGCTCAGCAAAGTCTCTTCTGAGATGGCTATTCATCGAAGACACATGAAGGACACCAAGGGAAAGCAAACACTGAAAAACACATTGCTCCTATATAAAGAGACCATGTTACCATTATGCACAAGATGGTAACTGGTAAACTCAGATAAAACTCTAAGTGATGCATTTCCTGGATCGCATGGGGATGAACACTACATTGCACATCTCTGTACCCTGCATTGCATAATAGTCTGTACCCGACACTGCACAGTAATCTACTCCCTTGAGTGCACAGTCATCCACACCCTGCACTGCACAGTGATCCACTCTCTGCGCTTCACAGTGATTCCCACTATATGTTGCACGGTGGTATTCATCCTATGGCATAGCGATCTGCTCCCTACAGTGCACAGTGATACACTCTCTACAGTGCACAGTAATACAACCTGCACAGTGATACCCGCTATACTGCACAGTGGTGTACATCCTATGGCACTGTGATCTGCTCCCTACACGACACAGTGACTGACACCTTATACTGCGCAGTGATCAACACTGTAATCCACATGGCGATCTACTCTCTACACTGCATTCTAATGACATCTTCTGCTGCACAGTCATCTACTCCCTCCACTGCTGTGATCTCTTTATACTGTGTGGTTATGTAGTTCTCACACCAACACAGTGATCTACACCTTACAATATATGTCATACACACAGTACACTGCACAGTGATCTTCTTACACTGTATAGCAATCTACACCTTATGGTGGGTGCATTCCCTAGTCCTTCAGTTAAAGCTCCTTAATAAGAAGGCTCAATGGGTCTTTGTGAATACTGACCCCACTTAAGGTAAAAGGCACATTTTATTGGTTCCACTAATGTTGTCAGGGCACTCTGTTTAAAGACTTACTAGAGAGAATAATCCTTTCAAATAACGACCCCTACTTTCCAAACCTCACTGGACCTTTCATTTGTGAATTTCCCAAGGAAAGTAAGTGATCACATCAACCTTACTCTAAATCAAGTAATTTAAAAATCTTAACAACTAGCAGAATATTTATCAACTGAACTCACCAACATCAAGAAATGTAGGATTCTTAATCTTGTTCTGAATTAAAATTATGTCTTTTACACAGTTACCAGATAGAGCCCTAGCAGACATCTGAGCTGGGAAGAAAGACGAGTTGGAGGCCGACTCACTGTTTATGAGCTTGGTGTCCTTGCCAATGTGCTACAGTTCTCTGTAGCCTCAGTTTCCTCTTCTGCTCCCACAGACTCTCAGCCAACCATGCTTAGTAAAGTCTTCCAGGAGATGCCAACTTGTACTTTGGTTATGAGTCACTATCTAAACTTGTTCTGCTTGAGGGTCTGTTGTGCGGTGATCTGCAAAACAAGAGGACCTTGGAAGCTGCCTGCACTTGTTCTCTCTTCCTACATGTGAAAGCCATCTTGGAAGCCCTTACTGGAAGAGGCTTAGAGAAGTTTGTTTACCACCCACTAGAAAAATTAAGAGGAGGTAAATCTTTACTTTCACTCCTGGGAAAAACCAAAGAGCTCCCTTACATGACTTGTGATGCCTTGTCATTTCTGCTGTGGTTGTGAAATTTCAAAAACATGAAACAGTGTCTCGACTTAATTCAAATTTTGGGAATCATTGACTTCAACTCCAGTGTCACTAGGTTTGTCTGCTTAAATATAAACTCTCGTTCTTTACTCACCATTGCCTCAGAAGGGATTTATAATTTCTTATTTTCAGAATTAAACATTTAAATGTGTGGATCCATAATTATAACCAATGACGTTTGCATTTTTATAGAAAATGTGAGAAAAAACTCAGTCTCAAATTGTATGGATGTGTCCCCTGAATTTCAGTCACACGTAGAGTTAGAAGAATGTACTTTCCCAGTGTGTATATATATATAAATAATTTTTATTTCTTGTTTCTGTATATTCTTCTTTCCCTTTTGTACAAATTAGACATACAAATGACCCTACATTATGTGTGGAAATTGGCTGGAAAAAATGAAATTATATTTCAACTGAAGATTTTCCTTGCTCAGAAACAGATGAGGAAATGGAGAAATGCAGTCAATATTTTAACAAAAAGTCATTTCTGGGCCGGGTGCGGTAGCTCACCCCTGTAATCCCAGCATTTTGGGAGGCCGAGGCGGGTGGATCACTTGAGGTCAGGAGTTCAAGACCGGCCTGACCAACATGGTGAAACCCTATCTCTACTAAAGATACAAAAAATTAGCCAGATGTTGTGGTGCGTGCCTGTAATCCCAGCTACTTGAGAGGCTGAGGCAGGAGAATTGCTTGAACCCGGGAGGAGGAGGTTGCAGTAAGCCGAGATAGTGCCATTGCACTCCAGCCTGGGTGACAGATAGAGACTCTGTCTCAAAAAAAAAAAAAGAAAAAAAAGCCATTTCTGAAAATGATTTGAAGTTCTAGTACTGAACATTCAGATAAAATTTTAGTTGTCATGTGAAGTTTGTGCTACATGTGGAAAACTTTAAATTGTATTGGCCAGGTTTTTGCCTTAACTCTCCAGCAACTTTTTATAGTTAAAATACACTATTTATTCAGATTTGCCCTCTACTGTAATGTCTGCTATTATAAAATCATATCTATTTATATTTCTATTCTTTTTACATCCTACATTTTAAAACTATAATGTATGTCTTGATTTTATGGGCCTTTAAAATGCTATACAGATACAGACACACTATAAAATAGTAAGACAAGTGTTTTGGAACATGTTATGGAAATTATGGGTCACTGTTTATAGTTAAATCACAAAATCTTATTATAAAAAATAATTTTAGAGATTCTACCATGTGTATGTTCCTTTGCTCAGTACTGGGCGTCAAAATAAGGTTGAGAAAATGGTCCCTACCCTTAAAAATATTAATTTTAACTTTATTTGATGTTACAGGAAGAAAAACAATGCAGACAATCAAATGCCCCCCCTCCCATGTAGTGTTATATGAGTAATGAGAGTGGGGTGAGGAAGGACAGGGCTCCTCAGAGGTGGTTTGGGGCCAAGCTTTGGAGAAAATGCACTGGGATTAGAAGTACCCTAATCTTTCATTTCTCTCATCTCTCCCTCACACTGATTTCAAGTTTGTTGTTATTTTATTTTATTTTTATTTTTTAAATTTTTGACCTTATTTATTGAAAATATAATATATTTCTTAAAAAATGATGTTGTTAGTTTGATAGGAATTGAATCTGTATATTGCTTTGAGCAGTATGGCCATATTAACGATATTGATTCTTACAATGCATGAACGTGGAGGGTTATTCTGTTTGTTTGGGTTACCTATGTTTTCTTTCATCAATGTTTTGTAGCTCTCCTTATAGACATTTTTCATCTACTTGGTAAAAAAATATTCTAAAATACATATGGACCAAAAAACAGCCCAAATCACCAAAGCAATCCTAAGTGAAAAGAACAAAGCTGGAGGCATCACACTACCTCACTTCAAACTATACTATATGGCTACAGTAACCAAAACAGCATATTGCTGGTATATAAACAGGCACATAGAACAATGGAACAGTATAGAGAACACAGAAATAAAGCCACATCCGTATGACCACCTGATCTTCAACAAAGTCAACAAAAATAAGCAATGGGGAAAGACTTCCTTGTCAATAAATGGTGCTGTGATAACTGGCTAGCCATTTCAGAAGAATATAACTCAACCCAGGCTTTTCACTGTATACAAAAATTATCTCAAGATGGATTAAAGACTTAAATGTAAGAGCTAAAGCTGTAAAAATTCTGGAAGAAAACCTAGGGAATATAGTTTGGGACATCAGCCTTGGCGAAGAATTTACGGCTAAGTCCTCAAAAGCAATTCCAAAAACACAAAAATTGGTAAGTGGGACCTAATTAAACTACAGAGCATCTGCACAACAAAAGAAACTATCAAGGGAGTAAACAGACAACCTACAGAATGGGAGAAAATATTCACAAACTATGCATCTGAAAAAGGTCTAGTATCCAGAATCTAGAAGAAACTTAAACAAATTGACTAGCAAAATACAAGAAATCCCATTAAAAAGTGGGCAAAGAACATGAACACACTTCTCAAAAGAAGACATACAAGCAGCCAACAAATATGTTTAAAAAATTCTTGGCCGGGCATGTTGGCTCACACTTGTAATCCCAGCACTCTGGGAGGCCGAGGAGAATGGATCACTTGAGGTTAGGACTTTGAGACCAGTCTGGCCAACATGGTGAAACCCTGTCTCTACTAAAATACAAAAATTAGCCAGGCATGGTGGTAGGCGCCTGTACTCCCAGCTACTCCGGAAGCTGAGGCAGGAGAATTGCTTGAACCCAGGAGGCAGAGGTTGCAGTGAGCCCAGATAGTGCTATTGCACTCCAGCCTGGGTGACAAAAACAAAACTCTGTTTCAAGGAAAAAACAAAAAAGAAAAAATTCTCAACATGACTAATACTTAGAAAGATGTAAATGAAAATCCCAAAGAGATACCATCTCACACCAGTCAGAATGGCTATTATTAAAAGTCAAAAAATAACAGATGTTGGTGAGGTTGCAGAGAAAATCAAATGCTTATACACTGTTGGTGGGAATGTAAATCAGCCACTGTAGAAAGCAGTTTGGAAAATTATCAAAAAACTTAAAACAAAACTACCATTTGACCCACCAATCCCATTATTAGTTATCTACCCAAAGGAAAAGAATAGTTCTCCTATGTAGGTACATGCACTCCTATGTTCATTGCAGCACTATTTACAATAGCAAAAACATGGAACCAACCTAGATGTCCATCAAAGGTGGACTGTATAAAGAAAATATGATGCATATACATCATGGAATAATATGCAGCAATAAAAAAGAATGAAATCATGTCCTTTGTAGCAACGTGGATGCAGCTGGATACCATTATCCTAACTGTATTAACACAGACACAGAAAACCAAATACCACATGCTCTCACTTATAAGTGGGAGCTAAACAATGGGTACTCATGTATATAAAGATGGTGACAATGAATACTGGGGACTACCAGGGTGGGGAGGAAGGGAAGGGAATAACGGCTGAAAAACTACCTAGGTGATGGGATCATTTATACCCCAAATCTCAACATCACATAATATATCCATGTAACAAACCTGCAAATGTACCCCTGAACGTAAAATAAAATCTGAAATAAAACAAGAAGATATAATATAAAATGAAGAGATATTACTTCAAGTGGTTTGCAGCAAACATGATATTAAAAATAATTTTAGGCCGGGCATGATGGCTCATGCCTGTAATCCCAGCACTTTGGGAGGCCGAGGCAGGCAGATCACAAGGTCAGGAGTTCAAGACCAGCCTGGCCTATATGGTGAAACTCCATATCTACTAAAAATACAAAAATTAGCCAGGCATGGTGGTGGGCACCTGTACTCCCAGCTACTCAGGAGGCTGAGGCAGGAGAATCGCTTGAACCCGGGATGCAGAGGTTTCAGTGAGCTGAGATCACACCACTGCAGTCCAACCTGGGCGACAGAGTGAAACTCCATCTCAATAATAATGATAATATTAATTTTAAATATACATCATCAATTGAATATATTCAAAAGCAATATAGGGATGCTATTGAAGTTGAATTGTTTCTCTGGAAAAGTTTAATTCAGCTATCTGTTTTTAGTTTTATTTTATTTTTAATTGTCACATAATTGTACATATTTATGGGATACGGTGTGATTTTTTGATACACTTACACATTGTATAATAATTAAATCAGGATGATTCAAAAATCCATCATGTCAAACATTTATCATTTCTTTGTAGTAAGAACATTCAAAATCCTCTGTTCTAGCTATTTTGAAATATATATTATTGTTAACTATAGTTAACAATATATAGTTAGCAATACCCTTCTGTGCCATACAAAACCAGGACTTACTCCTCCTAACTGTAACTTTGTACCTGTTGACCAATCCTCTCCTGATCCACCCTACCTCCTATCCTTCCCAGGCTCTCATGACCACTATTTTACTCTCACTTCTCTCAGATCAATTGTTTTAGATCCTACATATAAGTGAAAGAATGCAGTATTTGGCTTTCTGCACCTTACTTACTTCGCTTAACATGATGTTCTCCAGTTTCAACCATGTTGTTGCAAATGAAAGAATTTTATTCCTTTTATGGCTGAATAGTATCCTCTCGTGTGTATATACCATGTCTTCTTTATTTGTTTACCTATTGATGAACACTTACGTTGATTCCCTATCTTGGCTGTCGTGACAAGTGCTGCGATAAAGATGATAGTGCTGGTATTTTTTCAATATACTGCTTTTCTTTCTTTTGGATATATAACCAATAGTGGGATTGCTGGATCACATGTTAATTCCATTTTAAATTTTTTAATGAAACATCGTATCATTTTCTATAATCGCTGTACTAACTTACATTACCATCAACAGTGTGTAAGCATTCAGGTTTTTCCGTATCCTTGCCAACACTTGTCATCTTTTGTCTTTTCAATAGCAGCCATTCTAACTGAAGTGAGGTGATAACTCATTGTGGTTTTGATTTGCATTTCCATGATAATTGATGATTTTGAGTATTTTTGCAGATACCTATTGGCCATTTACATGTCTTCTTTTGAGAAATATCTACTCATGTCCTTTGCCCCATTTTTAATGGCACTATTTATTCTTTTTGCTATTGGGTTGTTTGAGTTTCTTATGTATTCTGGAAACCTCTTGTCAGGTGTATTGCTTGCAAATGTTTTCTACCATTTTGTAGGTTGTACCTCCACTCTGTTGATTGTTTCCTTTGCTGTGTAGCAGCTTTTTAGTTTCATGTAATCTCATTTCTCTATTTTTTTTGTGTGACTTATACTTTTGAGATCCTATCCAAAACAATCCTTGCCCAAACCAGCGTTATAAAGCATTTTCTCTATGTTTTCTTAGAGTAGCTTTATAGTCTCAGGTCTTAAATTAAAGTCTTTAGTCCATTTTGAGTTAATTTTTGTATATGTTGAAAGACAGAGGTTTAGTTAAATTCTTCTGTATGTGAAGATCCAATATTTCCACCACCATTTATTGAAAAGTATCCTTTCTCCATGTGTGTTCTTCATACCTTTGTTGAAAATCAGTTGGATGTACATGTATGGTTTTGTTTCTGAGTTCTCCATTCTCTTCTGCTAATCTATGTGCCTGTTTTTAATGCCAGTACCATGCTGTTTTGATTACTATAGCTTTGAAGTAGAATTTGAAGTTAGGTAGTGTAATGTCTCCAGCTATGTTTTTTTTTTTTTCGTCAAAATTGCTTTTGCTATTCTGGGTCTTTTGTGGTTTCATACAAATTTAGTATCATTTTTTTCTATTTCTGTGAAAAGTGTCATTAGTGTTTTGATAGGGACTGTGCTTAATTTGTAGCTTACTTTGGGCAGTGTAGATATTTAACAATATTAATTCTTCTAATCTGTGAACTTGGAATATCTTTCCATTTATTTATGTTCTCTTTGATTTCTTCCATACATGTTACATAGTTTTCAGTGCAGAGATTGTTCATCTTCTAGGTACTATTTTTCTGTAGCTGTTGTTAATGGGATTTTTTTTCTTGATTTCTTTTTCAGATAGTTTGGTATTGGTATAACAAATGCTACAGATTTTTGTGCACATTTCTAAATTTAACAAGTGCAAAAGCCTTCACAGTAATGTTTCCTGCTTTCTAACCCGTCTGTTCTATTTCTGAAGCCAATCAATGCCACCAGTTTCTTCTTTGTCATTCTAGATAATATGCATATGCAAGTAAAATAATTCTTTTCCTATTTTCTTTCTTATATAGTAGCATGCTGTATGTACTGTTTCACATCTTGCTTTTTCAATTAATATATTTTGGAGATAATTTCATATCAGTTTAAATAACTTCCTCAATTTGTTTTTTCTTAACTGGTTACACAGTATTTTATTATGTCAATATACGGTAATCCAAAATATATTTAGCCATTTTTCTTTTGATGAACATTTATGTTGTTTAAAGTTTTTGATATTAGAAATATGCTGCAAAGACCATTCTTATTAGAACCATGTGTAGATATATCCAGAAGGTTGTTTGTTGTTGTTATGTTTCCCAAAACAGATCAGGTGGTGTTATTACCCTCAGAAGAATATCCTCCTTGTCTACTTTAAAAACAAAATCTAAATACTTAAATGAGATCTGGTGCTTCACTTCCTTTGATGGTTTTCTGTGTCAACATGTTGGGCAATGGGGTGCCCACACATTTGGTCAAATATAATTATGGCTGTTTGTTAGGGTGTTTCTGAATGAGATTAACATTTGACTTAGTAGACTGGGTGAAGCAGATTGCCTTCCCTGATGTGAGTGTGCCTCATCTAGTCAATTGAAGACCTAAATGGAACAAAAAATACTAAGTAGCAGAGAACTCCTCTAACCTGATGCTTGATAAGGGACCTTTGTCTTCTCCTTCTCTCAAAGAGGAACTTATATCATCAGATCTCCTGGGTCTTCAGCTTGCTGACTGCAGTTCTCCATAGTAATGTAGGTCCATTTCTTATGATAATTCTCTTTACCTTTACTGCTCTGCACACTCATCTGCTTTCTGTATTCAGTGAACACAATTCCAGAAGACAGCAGTGTTGAAACTATTGTAGACCAGTAAGAGGATGCTGGTTTGGAAGAGCTATAATTTCAACAAATAAAGCATAGTAGGAATAAGTGGATACAGAGAAGAACCCTGGTAGCAATATACATTGAGAATTGTAGATTTTGGACAACTGTTTCTGCATAAGGTGTGAGAGAACCAGCAATGCCCTTCAGAGGAGATGCTCTAATTTAAATGGGAAAATGTTTGAAAATGTCAAGATTAACACTGGATACTAGCCCAGAAACAAAGCATATCTCCCTGACATTCAGCTCTAGATCTAGAAAGTGGGACCAGAGGAAATAAAAATATTTTATTGATTAACAAACACCGATACCTCACAGACCTGTGTTCATTTAGTAGAAAAATAAAGTAGAAAGATAAATGATCATCTTGACCACTCAAAAACAATATCAGGCATCTGAAAATGATTTATCATGGTTAGCAGCAGAAGATATGGAATGCTAGTTAGCACCTTCAGTAGAAAGCAAGAAGAGATGACCTTAATGAAATAGTATCAGAATATTATAGAAAGAGGAGGTTTGGAAAACATATAAAGAAGACAGTTGTGAAAGAAAAGAATGATTGAATGTAATCTGACAAGTGCAATAATAGATTCTACATTGTCAACTATAAAAAGAACAAATGATGCTGCTAAAAATGGAAACACTAACATGAAGAACAGTGCTGTGAAGTCTCTCAATGGCAGATACAAAAAGAGAGATAATGGTACTTTCACTATGAAGGAGCAGATTGGCAGTTTTTAAAAAGTTAAACATAGCCTTATACAACCCAGCAATTGCACTCCTAGCTATTTACCCAATTGAGATGAAAATGTAAGTCCATATAAACCTGAGTGCAAATGTTTATAACTGTTTTATTTACAAACACCAAAAAACTGTAAGTAACTATGATGCCCTTTAATAGATTAATGGACAAACACAGTGTGGTACTTCCAAACAATGGAATATTATTCAGCAATAAAAGGAAATAAGTTATCAAGCTACAAAAAGACGTGAGTGAATCTTAAATGCAATCTAAGTAAAAGAAGCCGTTGGAAAATGCTTCATAGTGTATAATTCCTATGATGTGATCTTCTGGAAAAAGCAAATCTATAGAGACAATAAAAAGATCTGTGGTTGCCAAGGGTTTGAGTGCAGAGGATGAGGGTTAAACGGTTGAAACACAGAGGGTTTTTAGAGCAGTGAAAGTATTCCGTATGATACTATAATGGGGGAGACATGACATTATGCATGTTTCAAAACCAGTAGAACTGCACAGAACAGATAGTGAATCTTAGTGAATGCAAAGTAAAAACAAAATCATTTTGAGTGTGAAGGGATCCCAAGGAGGAATACAGACTGTGACAAGGGAATCCGATTGTATTAAAAAAAGCGTATGAAACAATCTCACTGAAGGGTCTGTAAGGGAAAGGCACTGACCTAAGTAACATTGGAAGTAAGTGCTGTCTGTAAGATTAAAGGCAACGCTACTCGAGTTGTTCATGTTGTTTCCCATGGGGTATGAGTCAACAATCCTGATGCTGCTATAAATGGATATCAGAATTGGACACTTAAATAAACAGACAGCAGAGGGTGGGAGTCATGTTTTTCATTGTTGGAGTGGGAAATTTACAAATAAGCAATAGAGGAAGCTAGAATGAACTATGTGGTAATGGTTTAGAGCTGGAGAAAACGGTATAAACTCATGTTTAGGTTAATATACATACAGATAGTCACATATGTAGAAATATTTGTATTATGTGTACATACATGGCTTAGTATATACATACATATTTATTTACTTTGTCAGCTGAGGGGGCCTAAAATAAATCATATACCAGTAGCAATGAGCACACTTCTAATTGCTCAGATCCTGGGTTTTGACACCATTGTCCAATAGCTTCTTGGAGAAACGGCTGATTCTAGGACTGGGCAAGAATTATGCAAGATGAGCCTGGAGCCCCTTGTAGTTTCAGAAAGCAAGTGCCTCCCTCTTCACCAAAAACTCCTACACCGATGACGCTGTGTCAAAGGGACATGGAAATCAATTTAAATAGCTTCCAGTTGCTTAAGTGGCAACAATTTTAGCAGCAAAATTAACAACATAGTAATGAATTATAATCCAAAGTATGAAGTCATAACCATGAGTTTACACTGAGAATACGTAAATGATTAAATAAATAAATAAGAAAGAAGAGTCAAATCTCGTTTGCGGAAGAACTCCAGATTATTTCTGAAGATACTCCACCTTCGAGAGAGTGCCATAAATTCACACTTTGGAAGTGTGGGCCATGCATAGTGGCTTCTTTCTGAGGACTGGGGTATGGGGAGGGCCACCTTTACAGGGTAACTTTGGAGTAACTTTCCAGTGGGGAAACTGACAAACACTGTCTCAGCCAGGTTGTCTATCAAGGCAATAGAAACAGTAATAAATTATTTTGACTGTATGTATTCTGATAGTATGTGATAAAAATGCCTCTGTGGTCTTCCTCTTAAAAAACTATAACTCTGATCTAATCATGAGAAGAATATCAGACAAATTTAAACATAGAGGGTCTCCTTTAAAATACTTGACCAGTACTTCTTAAAACTATCAAGGTCATCAAAAACTAGAAAACTAAAAGAAACTGTACAGCCAAGAGAAGCTTGTTTTGAGAGCCCCCGGCTGAAATGGGGTTCTAATACTGGATCAGCCAGCAATCCTGCCCTAACAGGAGATGACAAAGAGCTGGACGAGGGTGTTTACAGTGTGGTTTTCACAGGACGGTTCTTTTACCTGGCAGACGGCCTAACACCGAGCTGTCTGATCCACACTCAGGAGGTCCGCCACACAGGAAACTTTTTTATACTGGAAGATGCCCTTGTGGGTCTTGTCTGACCAGAGTCCAGTTTATTCCTACCTGACCATTGCTCTGGCACTGGGAGCCCTACATTGCATTCTCTGTGGTGTTCTGGGGACAACCCAGTCTAGAGTAGCTCCTGGTTCTTTAGATGGAAGGTGAAATTTAATATTCCATCACAATAGGAAACAAGTTCAGAGACTTATTTATAGGCAATAAATAAGTCCTAGGCAAGGGGGGCATGATGAATCAGGAAGGCAGTCCTCTGTCCCCAGGTCATACAAGGCAGGAATGGAGAGTTAGGCAGAGACAGCAAGACAGCCAGTGTGGCAGCTAGCAGTACATACAGGGGAGGAGGGTGTGGGTCACTTTAAGTTTGTGGGAAAAAGCATGAATGGCCTGTTTAAAGCAAATGGCCAAAAAAGCAGGGAATTCAATTTCCTAAGCAGTAGAGATACCTCTAAGTTATTATCTCTGCCTATAGGCTTGAGGCATTTGGACGTGGTATAAAACTAGAAACTGTGTGAAGGGTAATTGCGCCCAGCTTTTAGTCTGAGAAATTTAAACTTCTATTAAAGATGGATGCCGAAGCAACATAAAATTGTAAGAATTCACCACAGAGCTTAAGGAGACATGACAAGTAAATGCAATGTGGTCTCCTGGATGGAATTCTGGAATAGAAAATGGCATTAAGAGAAAACAAAGGAAATCTGAATAAACATTAGTTAATAATAATGTACCAATAGTGGCTCATTGATTACAATAAATGTACCATACTAATGTAAGTGTGCATAAAAGGGGATCTTAGTGGGTGGAGTATACAGGAATTCTCTGTATTATCTTCTCAAATTTTCCATTAATCCAAAACTGTTCTAAAAAATAAAGTCTATCTAAAAAAATTGCAATACAATTTTTTGTATTCATAAATACCAAAACCCCAATAGAAAAATCAATAGAAGTGATGAACAGAAAGTTTACATACATACAAATAGTTCTTTTTAAAAAATATTGTCTCACACATAATAAAGAAATGCACCTAAAAACCATAATACATATTGTATGTTTTTTCACCCTAGGCAATTTTATAGGCAATAAATAAGTCCTAGGCAAGGGGGGCATGATGAATCAGGAAGGCAGTCCTCTGTCCCCAGGTCATACAAGGCAGGAATGGAGAGTTAGGCAGAGATAGCAAGACAGCCAGTGTGGCAGCTAGCAGTACATACAGGGGAGGAGGGTGTAGGTCACTCATGATAGTGGTTTCAAAATACATCCACAAATCCTCTGATACTTCTTGGTTCAAGAAGTTGGGTTTAATTTCTCTTCCTTTGAGTATGGGCTGGACTTACTGACCCACTTCTAATAAAGAAAATATAACAGAAGAGATGGTTTGTGACTTCTGTGACTAGGTCATGAAAGGCATTTTTGTTTCCTACTTACTGTTTCTCTTGGGTTATTTGCTCTGAGAAAAGCCAGTTACTGCATCCAAGGGCACTCAAGCGGCCCTATGAACTCCACGTGGTGAAGAACTGAGGTCTTTTGCCAATGACAGCCAGGAACTGGGGCCTTTTGCCAATAGTCATTTTGGAAGTGAATCCTCCAGCTCTGGCTAAACCTTCAGATGACTGCAGCCCTGGCCAACCTTGTGAGGGAGAAATAACTAGCTAAGGCCGTCTCAAATGCCTAATTCACAAAATCTGTGAGACAATAGTTTTTTTTAAGTTGCGAGAGAGAGAGAGAGAGAGAGAAGGAGAGGGAGAAAGTTAGGAATGCAAGAAGGAAGATTGAAAGGGAGCAAAAAACAAAAGTATTGAAGGAGAAGTTGATAGACATGGAGGATAGAGAATAGAGCTCCAATAGAAAATGATGAGATAAGCCATAGTCAATTATATAAAAGGAGAAACTTTCTTGAGCTTTAAAAGTATCTGAGTATGCTGATTTAAGAACTTAATTATATTTCAAACCCCCCAAAATGAGAACCTTAAGTTGAATCCAAAACAGAGTTATGCAAATGTCCTGGTAGGAAGAAGAAAATAAACAAAAAAGAAAAAGAAACAAAACAAGTTATTTTTAAGGAATACACATGATCTCAGATATTTTGTTGCTGTTTTCTACTGTACTAAATTACAGCAGAAAATTTTAAAATTTATATAGAATTTTGGGGCAATAAGTGGTGGTGCAAGAATTTGTACATAGGCAAGGTAGTCTTTTATTGGGGGAAACAAATAAATATTCCTCAGTGAAATATAGACTCAGTTATTATTAAAAATAATAACTTTACTGAAATTCTTTACTGAAAAAAAGATTGATATTTACTATGGCCATGAAAAAGATGAATTAGGAATAAGACAATTGTGGTATAAAGAGATTAGTGTTTCTTATCTGCTTCTAGGAATGTATTTTTAGAAAATATTATCAAATTTATGCTGCATTGGTATTATTATTATATAGTATTAATGAATATCCTTAAAATGATATTGAGTATTGCCCTTTAAAGGACAATGAATAACATCATTTTAATAATGACCTAGAATACCAATGAACAGAATGATTTGATAATGACATAGAACGCACATTAGATTAAATGTCAAATTATCAAAAATAATGCAAAACTAGAGATGGGAGAAAGAGAGAGAAAGAGAGAAAGTTAGATCTCAATCATTCTTGTTTTTAAGTTGAATATTGGACTTAAAAATATTGGAGAGTATAATATCAAAAGCATAGGTGCGGCCATTTTAGGATAGAAAGATATAGAGCGATGTGTAAGTTAGAGAATAAACTATGGTAATGAAGAAGTCAATAATGTAGTGGCTCAAATGAAACAGAAGGGTGATTATTTCTCATTCAGTAGTCTGGAAGCAAGCTTGTAGTTTAGATTTGGTAGGAGACTGTGCTCTTAAAACTCATTCAGGAACTCTGTTTCTCTAACATTCTTGAGGGTATGGTCCTTGTCCATTTGCTTAAAGCTGGTCCACTGTGCTAATCTGTGATATAGACTATGGGAAGGTGGGATAAATAGATTTCTTATAAAAATGTGATTTAGAAGGTATATATCACTTCTAGTTGGCTACCCTCATGTAGCTACAACAGATCCCAGAGAAGACTGTCTTGAGCTGGGCTTCAGTGTGCCATACTGAAATGCAGTGGATACTAAAAGAAGAAGAAAAAGAACACAGAAGGTGTTTTAAGCCATGTCTAATACAAGAGGACTTTTTGTTATTAATATTTTTCTATAATTTTTAATTTAAAAATGGGTATGTATTCTATTTATAATTCTGAAATGGCACACATGCATGCACACACACATAAACTTGAAAAGAGAAATCCTCACTGGGTTTGTTCTGTAATACCGCTTTTAAAAAGGTCACCCATTATAGGTACCTGCATACTGTACAGATATTTTACTCCTTTATTCAAGTTTCTAATTTAAACATCAAGGAAGGAACAATGAAATGAATGATCTAATAGAATACATAATCTCAGAGTAATTTCTCCAGCGCTTTCTAACAGACCAGAATTTTGTTTTTATTTTATTTATTACGTTTTTACACCAAATCAGCCCTTCTGAATATAGTTGTTAGTTTGAGTAATAAGTTGAGAATAGATTAACTGAGATAAGCCCAGCTTAGATCCAGAAGGAATTGGCTGAAATGTTGTAGGTAGTGGTGGGAAGTTGTCCTAGGTTAGAAATTCCCACAGATTAACTAGAATTTGCTACACATCACTATTTTATATTTGGTTTTGATATCATGCTTTCTAATGGGATGGGTAACAACACTTCTCTTCCTGTGGATTAGAGAGAAATCTTATGAGGTTCTCCGAAGAGTGTAAAAACTTCAGACCTATTTATTTCCAATTATAGGCTTTGACTTTTATATCAAACCTCATGTTCATTTTTAAATTTTGAATCATCAGTGGGTTTTAAAATATTGCTAATTACAGGAGGCATAAATGTTAAAGCGTTAAAAATACTAAAAGTAACAATCTTCCAGAAAAAAATGTTTTCAGTTGAATTTCTCAACTAATGAAAATGACAATGGCAATGTGGGTGTTATTTAGTTGTCTGTTTTATCTGACAAACATATATGATGCAATGACACATGAAACACAAAATTATTGATGAAATATGAAAGCTATTGAATGGAAAACATTGGGCATGGATAGGATGGTTTTATAACTGGTAGAAAATGTTCATGTAGGGAAAAGATAATTGTTCTGCCAATCTAGATCCTGTAGATTTAACAGTCTACTTGGGTGTTTTCCATAGCTGCGCCATTTCCCCCTATAATTATGGTGTCAACTTTTAAGTAAATATAACCACTTAATAATCTTGATATTGGAGGTCAATATTAGCAGCCAGTTATGGGATAAAACGATTGCTTTAAGCTTAAAATGAATGGATAATAAAGTTGATAATAACAGCTAACACTTACTATGGGGACAGGCATATTTGAAGCATTCCCTGCATTAATTCATTTAATACAAGTCTTCTGAGGTACGTGTTATTACTATCCACACGTTACAGATAAATAATTCCTTTCTTTGATTCCTTTAATACTTTTTCTGGGTGTGTATATGTGTTTTAGAATGTTCAGTGAGGATATTAATTCCTTCGATACTTTTTCAGGGTGTATATGTGTTTTAAAATGTTCAGTGAGGATGTTTGTGTGTTCCTGCCATAGAAGGTTAGCAGAGAGTAGATTGTAAAAAGAAAAGTAAGTTATTACAGGAATATCTCCAAGAAGTCAGTTATAATCCCAAATATGTGGCTGTCTCCTAGAAGAGTAGGTGGCACTCCTCTTCTAGTAGGTGGCACTCCATTCACAGGCCAAGAATGGGCTGTGCTGGACAACTAAAAGTGATGTCTTCTAGAAAGGAAAGGCATTCAGGTAGTAGTAATGAAAGAGAAAGAAAAGGAGAAAAAGAAGGAAGAGGCAGAGCAAATAATAGCATTTACTGAGCACCTGCTATGAGGTAGATGCTGTTGAAATTGACCCAGTTGTCCTATAGAGCTGATGTTTATGGTTTCTTTGAATAAACATAGAAACTGATCTTCCCAATCTGAAACTTGGGAAAGTTATATTTGTCTTATCTGAGTTCCCTTCTCAGGAAACCAACCATCAGGCCTCCTAGACAGTAGCAAGGATCTGCAACTCACCAGATCACTGCATTTAGACAATAAGATTTCAGACCCCTTGCCCCCTCATGATTGTCTAACCAACCACCTGCTTCTTGTTGATCAACTCCTCTTCCTTATCCCTCCCTAATTTCTATTTTCCCACAGATGGTTACATTTCCTCCCTGCTATACAGACCACCTAGTTTTAGTCAGTCAGGAAGATGGATGTGGGTCTGATCTCCCACCTCCTTGGCTGCAGCACACAATTAAAGCCTTCTTCCTTGGCAATGCTCATTGTCTCAGGGATTGGCTTTGTGTGGTGTGAGCAGCAGGAACTAGACTGAATTCCTGGTGTTTTAGTAACACTGTATTTACATTACAGTGATTGTCTCTACATGCAGATGAGACATATGAGACACAGAGAAATGGATACCACTGAGGTCATGGCCAGGAGGTGGCAGTGCAAAGATTCCTACCCAAGCTTCCTCATCTGTGAACAGAACAGGAAGGCCTCGGTAAATAGGAACATGTTGACAAGCAACAACCTACTCAAAACTCATCTCTTTGTATCAATCCATGTGACTCCCTCGTTTGGACTTCTACAGGAACATTCCAGGTAGGTAGGTCTTCATTATGTCTTGTATCTGTTGGCATATTCATATTCCATGCATGCATGGCTTGTTTGTTCAGCTACAGCAAGTGCCTCTTTAAAACGAATGTTTTGTTTCTTTCACTCATAGTTTTTGCTATGTAGCCTCAATCAGTGTGGCCTTCAATAAAGTACTTAACAAGGCTTTAGTAAAGTGAAAATAGGCACGTGCAGGCAGGCGCAGGTGAACCAACATGTATTTTCTCTGTTTCAATTTACTGATTGTTTGGACAAGTTCTGTGGGCTCCACTCTGCACGTCTTTGTTCATGGGTTCCTTCCACCTGAAATAGCTTTCTATCCTGTCAATATTCGTCAATGTCCATTCAAGCAACGTTCTCTGATCCTCACATGTGTATTGATCTCTCCCTCTACTGTTCTTCCAACTTCTAAATAATACTTATCTCAGTCTCCCTTTTGTTTTTCCTCCTCCCCTTTCCAGCCAGTGTGTACGTGTTATTTCCCACAGGGGTCTGTGGCAGTCCCCAGCACACTGACTTGCACACCCACCCACCCCAGGGTTTCTGCCTGGGAACATCCAGGTATCTGTGTGACTCATTCACTTGACTCAAGTCTCTCATCAGAGAGGGCTTCCTTTCTGGATTCTGCAGGAGCCGACTCTCAGACAAAGATTAGAGAGGTAAGTAGTTTTATTTGGGAGGTGGTCCCAGGAAGCTTCTGTAGCAGAGATGGGAAGAGGAGAAAGGCAAGACAGGGTGTACTAACAAGCAAGGGGGCAGCTGGAGCCCAGAACACCCCTCAGAGTTCCCCTTCCCCATAGGGGAGCAAGCTAGAGCTTTATTTTCCATCTCCCTTCCTGTCCTTGGGTGAACCTCACTTCTGGGGGCATGACCTCTCTAAGACCTTGACTTCCACCTGGAAAGATGCCCTGTGCTCCCACAGGAAAGAAGGACTCCAAGAGAGCTGCAGATGTTCCCAGTATCTGACCTTTGGGATGTGGAAGACAGTGTAGGTGACATGGGTCTGGCACAACCAAATACACACAGACACAATGTCTAAGATATTTCACCTTGCCTCTCTTTATGTCCTTACTTTACTTTCATTAGCTTCATAGCAGATACCTCCACTTACTACAGATTTCAAACTCAAAAGCACATAGACTTATTCTTTTTAATCCCTTGTGGTACCCCCAGAACAACATCTGGCACATAGTATGTGCTGAATGAATACCAATGAAATAAATGAGTGAATAAATACATGTTAAATTTAAAGATTAATTCATTACATTGTTTTATGTATTTTTAATTCACAAATAATTTTATAACTTTAAGTGCATCATTTATTCAATTCTGTATTTCAAAGATTCTATTTTTTAGTGCGTATTGTTGCTTAAGTATTTGAAAACGACTTTAACTTAGGCAATTGTAAAGTTGCTGCAACAACTTTGGCTCAGTTTAGTTTTATTGTATTTGTCAGTATATTTCATACTTTTCAATAAAATGGGAAGTCTTTAGGTCAAACATTTCTTTATTTTACCACATTTTGGGAAAAAACTATGCTACATTATCACAACTATACGTATCTATATCTTCTATCATCTATTCATGTCTATATCTTCTTTCATCCATCAATATCTTCTATCTATTATCTATCTTCTATCTATATCTTCTATCTATATGAAAGGAATAATCATATCACTATCATATGTAATACATATGTATGCATTGGTCATGGTGATATAGTAATTTGACAAAGAAAAACTCCTCAGATACAGATGTTTTGCTTTATAGATGAGGAAACTGAGACTCAGTGTTTTTGTGAGTTACCCATGGTCATGTTGCTAAACCGTGGCAGACCAGGACTAGGATCCAGGTTGCTCTGTTAGAAGAATGTTTTTTCCACCACACCATGGAGACTTTTTCCATAAACTGCTATATTATATGTATAAGCCACTTCCCTTTTGCATGGTGTGGCTCTTAAAAGAAGAGCGCTTTAAATATTAGTTAATCCCAAGTGAACATTTGAGTTTGAGTGATATGATTATTCCTTCCTTATACATAAAGGGAGACATCTGTGTGAGGCTGAAAGATTGGCCATAGGTCAGAAGAATGATTTGTTTGAATTCAGAGGTTATCCTTGGATATTGGAAAAGCCCTTGCTTATGGCTCAGAGAGAAAAAGTTATGCAAATCAGGCAGCTGTGTTCTGCCTTCAGCCATCTGGGCCTTGATTAAATAAACACAATTTCCCCTGTAATCTTTATTTTAGCATGTGCTCCCTCTCTTAACTCTTGAGCCATTTCTATATAAGGCCAATTCAGCTTAAGTGATTTTCTTTCATTTAGTGGACTTTATTTTTGCCTAGATTGACTGAATATTGGGGCATCATTTACCATCAGCAACATATGAGAATTCTTTGTGTAGGGGAAACATTGAAATCAATGTGTTATTACAGGGGGTTGAATTGCAGTAACCCATAGAAATCATCTTATAATTGTCATTGTCTCCTGTAATCTATTCTCTCCCTTTCTAATACAAAGTATGAGGAAAGTTTAGCCAACCTGATGGTTGTATTTCTGTTTCCAGAAACATAAGCACCAGACTTAAAGCACACCACCCACGCTGCCCAGATGGGAAAATGCTTCAGCCTTCACTAATGTCTTACAGTTCTGCTGAGGCATGTGTCTGTGCTGGCCGGCCTGGGCCTGGCAAATGATGTGCCGTCCTCTTTCTGTCCACAGCGGCTCAAAAACCATGATGAGGCTTCGTCTGCTGGAACGAACAGATATCAATTTAAGCAGTTGGCCTCTGAAATTTCATTCATATTTATGGACATTTCTATTTTTCTACATTTAAACCTCAGGAAGTAGATCAGAGATTGCAAATTTTCTCCCATAAGCAGGGACACAGGTTTCCAGAATGTGAGTGCGTATGTTTATTTCAGATTGAGCATGTGTGCTTGAGAGAGACAGAGAGATAGGAAGAAACACGTCTTTCTACAGGACACTTGGTTGACCCAATACATTCACTTTTCTTGATAGGGTTAGTTTCTTCTTTATTATTGCTTATCTCACCTTATCTTGGGTTTATTTGACCATTTCTTTTACCAAGTTCTTGAAACAAATGCTTAGCTTATTAGTTTTCCAACTCTCCTTTTTTTCTAAGATAGGCATTCAATAGAGCCCACGCATCATCTATGGTCATTAATTCCTGAGCCTTCATTATTCCTGCAAATGTTCATGTGGTTGGGCCTGACAAGTACTGCTCAGGGCTGATTTGTGCCCGTGAAGGTCCTGGCCAGCACAGGTAACCCATTTATGACCCACTGCTGCTGAAGGATGGGAACAGATGTCTAGGTCTTCTTGACATATTGATTCTGTCACATTGGGGCCTGCCCCAGTAGCCAGGTCCATAGAACAGCAGCAGCAGCAATTACCACTCCACGCTGCCACTTATAGTCTCACAGATTGTGCACTGCACAGTTCTTGGGAGTGACAGCCCTTCACAATTGTCAGAGACTTGTGTAATTACTGCTGGGGTCTGAATGTTTCTGGGCCACAGAATTCATATGTTGAAATAATAACCCCAAAATGATAGTATTAGGAGGTGAGGCTTTTGAAGAGGATTAGTGCCTAATCCCAATTCCCACTTTCTAATGGCACCTTGTTCTTGAAATTCTCAGCCTTTGGAACTGTGAGAAACAAATTTCTGTAGCTTGTAAGCCACCCAATTTATGGCATTTTTGTTACAACAGCCTAAACAGACTAACACTTACAACAGGAAATGTTTAGCTGATGGGAGTAAAATGCCCAGAGGAAGTGTCCTTTTTCTAATTTGCACTTGTCACTGGATGGGCTGTTAGTGCAGCTGCCTTCTTTGACTAAGCAGAAAGAACTCTGCAAGCTCACCCACTTCCAGTCCCTTCTGTTGGCAGCCCTGCTCACCTATGACCTGAAGTAGGGTCCCTCCAACACCAGTCTCACTTTTCTTGTTCATGGTAGGACTTTGCCTCTGCTGTGGACAGTTAGTCCTCAGCTCATACCTTCTCACAGTCTGATACATCCATGCATGCACACCCACACCCACACTCACAGCCACCTCCCCCAAAACACACAGTGACATGGTGCCACTGCAGCTCTATGTGGCATGTAAATAAGCCAAGCCCCTGCCAGCTATGCTCTATGATTCCAATAAGAGGTTCAGACTGAGTCCACTACCATGGGTTTTCCTTTGAGAAGTGCTCAGCATGCACTATCCAGGCTATTGGGTCCTCTCCTCTCTCTTCCGGATACCCTTGGACCACCTCAGTCATCTGCACTCCTAAGATACAGGCACAGTTTGGGTTGCAGTGAAGGTTCTGAGCAGGGTAGTGGCATTTTCCCACTCCTTGCAAATTCTTTTCCATTCTTTAGTTTGACATCTCCTCTTTTAAAACCAGTAAGCATCGGTATAAGGTTTTCATATGGATGTATCGAATAGACTCACATAGATATTTGATAAAAAAGAAGAGTGTTTAGATTTATATTCATAAAAAGAAAACAATAGAATAGGTAAGACAAAAAGCCCCCTACACTTCTGTAAAACAGAAAAAATAGAGGCTTAAAAACCATGTTGCTTATGAAGACACTGTGTTGACTGCGATGAATATACCCCACTCATTTGCTGAGACCTGAGGTTACTTGAGGTCATGAAAACCCACTGACAGGGGCTGAATCAATTCTGCTAAAGGCCTTTTAGATTCAGGCTGATGGTTCCACTAAAAGTTACACACACACACACACACACACACACACACACACACAAGAGTGTGGGAGAGTACTATAGAGGCATTGGACATGCTAATCCATTGAGTTCTTCAATGCAAAGGGACACTCTGTCTTCCCATTATTGTCAGCCATGGGCTGAAAAATATTGCATTTGACACATCTTTTATACAACCCTACTTAGCTATGCATTTCTATGGCAACGATCAGTGTAGCACCCAGATCCTCATTAATCCTCCCAATGTCCCTATTTGGTAGGCAGCTGACAGCTAATATAGTCTCCATTCTGTAGATGGAGTGAAACTTTACTGTCATTTGGCAATATTGCTGGGAAGGGAAGAACTGTTTAAAATATCTCTGAGCAGACATAGTCCTGTATTAAAAGTTTTGGCGAACACTTTCTTGCTATTATTTTCTATATTTCTCTCTATTTTTTGAGGGGGACTTACCTGTACATTCACCTTACCCACATCCTGTTTTAGAAGCCTCTGTTTCTTCAGTGTTAAACAGAGAATGGGAGTAGGATTACTCCCAATTTCCTGTGTTTGCAAATAAGTAAATGGAAGTCTTTCCTAGTGTCTATCTCCTGACTGCTTTAGATAAAAATAACCCACTGCCAGGTTTGGGATCCACTTTCTGGTTCTGACAGGCTCTTCACAGAAGCAGTTTATTTACCAGCATCCAGCTGTTCCTTTAGCAATTTTGAAACATTTTATGTATTTAATTTTTAATCCTTACCTAATTCCGTGGGTCAGCATTCAGTCAATAGAGACTGATATCACTCCAAGGGCTTACATGGTCTCTGGCTGGAATCAGGCACTTTGTCAGATGAGCGAAGAAAGGTGGTTGATTTGCTTTCTCTGAGGGTGAGGAGAGAGACAGCTTTAGACATGTGAATGACATTGGGGGCTGCCTAGAAAGCACAAAATGTTTTAGAAAAAGAGAGAGCTTTGAAAGCCTAAGTGATATGGGAGATCATTACCAACTTTCTAGCTTATGTATTAGTTCCAACTTCCACCCTAGTTATTTATTTATTGCACTATTGAGTCAATGTCAATGTTGTTTCACATGTGGGAAGCTTTAGTCAGCACAGAAGATCTGTTCATAAAGGAAAGTCATTATTAAGAACCAGTGTTCCTGGAATTAAACCATTGGCTTTAAGCAAATTGTATCCTTATAACAGTTGGATATGATAAAACATGATTAAAGGTATTGTATATGAGATTTTCTCACAATATATAAAAGTAAGATAAAGTCATTGCATTTCTGCCTTCTCATCAAGTCCACCAGTCTGTTACCAGCATTAATAAGTGATAGAAATAATAATAGACTAGTGTAAGCAATTAAAATACCTGCCAGTGAGTTTGAATATGTGTCTGGCTCAGAGCCATAGAAAGAACTTCAAATTGGAAGATTATAATTACATCTTCCAGTGATTAAGAAAAAATATGTGCATAAAAATACTGCTGTGGTTTGGTTATGCCACCCAAATTTCATGGGTTGGAATTTAATCCCCAAATTCATATGTTGATTGGAAGTGGAGTTTTTGAGAATTCATCAGTATTAGCTAAGGTTATCAGGGTGCAGACCCCATAATATGGTTTGGCTGTGTCCCCACACAAATGTCCTCTTGAATTGTAGCTCCCATAATTCCCGCCTTTTGTGGGAGAGAGCTCGTAGGAGGTAATTAAATCATGGGGGCAGGTCTTTCCCTTGCTGTTCTCGTGATAGTGAATAAGTCTCATGAGATCTGATGGTTTTATAAAGGGGAGTTCCCCTACACATGCTCTCTTGCCTGCTGTCATGTAAGACATCCCTTTGCTCCTCCTTCATCTTCTGCCATGATCGTAAGGCCTCTGCAGCCATTTGGAACTGTGACTCCATTAAACCTCTTTCCTTTATAAATTACCCAGTCTCGGGTATGTCTTTATTAGCAACATGAAAATGGACTAATACACCCCATAATGGGACTGGTGGTTTTATAAGAAAAGAGAGACCTGAACTGACATGAAGGCTTGCTCTGTCTTGTCATGTGATGCCTTGTGCCCTGTCATAATGTGGCATAAACTCCTCACCAGATGCCAGTGTCATGCTCTTGAACTTCTCACCCTCCAGAACCATGAACTAAAGAAATATCTACTCTTCATATATTACCCAGTCTGTGGTATTCAGTTATAGCAACATAAAATGATCTTAGACAAATACATAAAATAAAATTATCCACATTAAAAAAAGATACATTTTCTTCTCTATTAGAATTTTTGCATTTCTTTGTGAAATTCTTATCTTACTTAGTCAAATTACAGCAGGGGAAAACACACAACCGTAAGTAATACCAAAAACGGAATTGAATGACAACTCCACACAAACAGGAGTTACCAGACTTCACATCTTCTATGCCCCACCTCTTCCCTTAGCAGGGCTGCTTTTTTTTGGAAGTCCTTACACTCTCACTTGTAGCCTCATCTCTTCCTCATTCTAGCATACAGTGCTTATTCACAGCTGGTGTTTTGCCCTGTCTGTTCTTCCACTGTACATGACATACTGGGAGCTGCCCGTGCCTGTAGGCTTCTCCCCCATTAGTTATTGAGGCTGTTCTTAGTGAGACAGGAGAGAGCCTCCTTTCCACCACAAATTTCTTTGTATAATAAACTGTGGCATCAATCTTGGCATTGGATCGTATTAGCTCTGAAAGAACTGAGAATAGTACATGCAAGTCACAGGATTTAAATCCTGGATTTCCCCACCTCACCTATGATCAATCAATATCTCAAGATGGAGCTTCTGTCTCCATTAACTCAGGATAGGGTTCTTTACCCAGTAGAACTCTTCCCCCAGAGGCTGTGATATTCTCTTCTTGGTTTGAGGATTTTCATCCTAGTATACCTGACTCCTTTGTAAGTCTCAAATTTGCCCCATTATTTTCCAAAAATAAAAAACCAAAAAATCCTAATTGCTTCTCTAGCATTCAGAGTCCTGGTGGTTGTTATGGGCTGAATTGCATCCCCCTCCTTGTGTTTCATATGTTGAAGCCCTAACCCCTGCTCCCCCAGAATGTGGAGATGTGGTCTTTACAGAGGCAATCAAGTTACAATGAGATCATTGGGGTGGGTCTTAATCCAATTTGACTAGTACCTTCATACAAAGAGGAAGTTTGGCATGGACTCCTACTGAGGAAGATGATGTGAAGATGCAGGGAGAATGGTACCTACAAGCTTAGGAGAGAAGCCTGAAGCAGATTCTTCCCTCACAGCCCTTGAAGGAACCAATTGTGCCAACACCTTGATCTCAGACTTCCAGCCTCTAGAACTGTGAGACCATAAATGTTTTGTTTAAGCCACCCGGTCTGTGGTACTTTGTTATGGTAACCCAAACTGTCTAACACAGTGGCAAACTAGGGCACATTAATTAGGTTTGTTACTCTCTCATAATCTTTATACAGATTCAATATATACAGTTGGATGTATGGTAGTTTGGCTGTGTGTTTGTACAGTGATATAGGCTGATGGGTAGTGTGACTGTGTACAATAATCATACAAATCAGGACATTTTTGAGAGTAACGGGCTACAGTAGTAATTATTCTGAATAAACAGATAATCTGGGGCTCTCCTAGGCAAACAGAAGGATTGGTCACTCACTGTGGGGAGCTCATAACAATGAAACAAAAGACTTAGTGGCCCTTTGTATTCTTCTCCTTCCTTTAATTTATTTGTCGAAGAAACTAGGCCATTGGCCTTGTAGAATTTTTCACAACTAGATTCTTCTAATTTCATCCCTGCATTGTTATTCCATATGATCCTTTAAACCTTTCACTTCCTTGAAACTGTGGCTTAGGTTCCAGAGATTTTGTCAGATTCAGATTCAGAGATTCAGGTTCCTTTTTGTTTTCTCAAAAATATTTCATTTGTAATGCTATGTGTATTTCCCATAGCATACCATCAAGAAGCACAGGATGGGCCAGGCGCCGTAGCTCATGCTTGTAATCCCAGCACTTTGGGAGGCCAAGGCAGGTGGATCACTTGAGGTCAGCAGTTCAAAACCAGCCTGGCCAACATGGTGAAACCCTGTCTCTACTAAAAATTAAAAAAAAAATTAGCTGGGCATGGTGGCAAACACCTGTAATCCCAGCTACTCGGGAGGCTGAGGCAGGAGAATCATTGAACACAGGAGGTGGAGGTTGCAGTGAACCGAGATTGTGCCACTGCACTGCAGCCTAGGCAACAAGGCGAGACTCTGTTAAAAAAAAAAAAAAGAAGAAGAAGCACAGGATGTTCTTCATGATGTTAAGTTGATCAGTGGGTTAATGGGCTAACAGCCTGATCTATCTTCCATAGAATTCTCATCCACCTTTCAGCTAATGGTGTTTTCAGCTGCTGCTGATTGCTACATAGGTCTATTATTTGTACTTGAGTTTGCAAAATGATGTTCTGCCTATTCTTCCTCATTGATCAATTGGAATTCTTCTCCTCGTATATTTTTACTCTGATGCACAGTCATATAGGAAAGGCAAGAAAAATTCTTGATTCTTTTACATTATGTGCCAATTTTCAGAATAGAGTGATAGCCTAACAACCTCCCTAGTTAACTGGAGAGACCGTGTTCATTTACTTTCATTAAGACCCCATGGATTTTGGCACACCTGATGTGTTTCAATTCATCACATCACTGTTCTTTTCAATGCTCAGATTGCTCCAGCTTTGACCACTTGGAGCCCCTAGCCAAACTGTGTGCATCTGAACCCAGGATTCTCTGACAGTCCCTTTTTCTTCAGTTACAACAAGATATTCTGGACTCATCTTGTACATTTACTGCCCCAAACCTAGAATCTGTCATTTTCCAAGGAGCGTTGGTTTTTTTCATTGGGAATTATAGTCATGCAACGCATAACAACATTTAAGTCAACCAGGAATTACATATAAGTTCATGGTCCCATAAGATTATAATGGAGCTGAAAAGTTCCTATGGCCTAGTGAAATCATAACCATCATGCCACAATAGTGCAAGACATTACTCATGTGATTGTTGTGATGCTGGTGTAAACAAACCTAATGTACTGCCAGTTATATAAAAGTCTAGCACATATAATTATGCATAGCACATAATACTTGATAATGATAATAAATGATTGTGCTACTGGCTTATGTTTTTACTATACTATACTTTTTATTGTTATTTTAGAGTGTATTCTTTCTACCTATAAAATAAGGTTAACTATAAAACAGCCTGAAGCGGGTCCCTTAGGAGATACTCCAAATGAAGGCATTACTATCATAGAAGATTGCCCCTGAAGACCTTCCAGTGGGACAAGATATGGAGATGGAAAACATTGATATTATTGATCCAGACCCTATGTAGGCCTAGGTTAATGTGTGCATTTTTGTCTTTGTTGTTAATAAAAAAGTTTGAAAAGTAAAGAATTTGAAAAGTAAAAAAAAATTAAAAATAGAAAAAACCTTATAGAATCAAGATATTAAAGGAAAAAGTATTTTGTGCCAGGCGCAATGGCTCACACCTGTAATCCCAGCACTTTGGGAGGCCGAGGTGGGCGGATCACGAGGTCAGGAAATCGAGACCATCCTGACCAACATGGTGAAACCCTATCTCTACTAAAATACAAAAAATTAGCTGGGCGTGGTGGCATGCGCCTGTAGTCCCAGCTACTTGGGAGGCTGAGGCAGGAGAATCGCTTGAATCGGGAGGTAGAGGTTGCAGTGAGCAGAGATCGCACCACTGCCCTTCAGCCTGTGCGACAGAGCAAGACTCCGTCTCAAAACAAAACAAAACAAAACAAAAAAAAAAGAAAAGAAAAAAGTATTTTGTATAATTGCACAACATATTTGTGTTTTAAGCTAAGTGTTATTACAAAAGTGTTCAAAAGCTAAAAAAAGAGAAAATTTTGTAAGGTAAAAAAGTTACAGAAAGTGACAGCCAATTTATAGTTGAAGAAAGTAAAATTGTTTTAAAATAAATTTAGCATAGCCTAAGTATACAGTATTTACAAAGTCTACAGTAGTGTGCAGTAATGTCCTAGGCCTTCACATTCACTCACCACTCACTGCCTTACCCACAGCAACTTCTAGTACTGTCAGCTCTATTTATGGTAAGTACATATGATAAGTGAGAGGTGACAGTGTGCTGGCAGCCCTTGCAGCCCTCGCTCGATCTCTGCACCTCCTCGGCCTTGGTGCCCTCTCTGACCACGCTTGAGGAGCCCTTCAGCCCACCGCTGCACTGTGGGAGAACCTTCCTGGGATGGCAGAGGCCGGAGCCGGCTCCCTCCGCTTGTGGGGAGGTGTGGAGAGAGAGAGGCACGAGCGGGAACTGGGGCTGCGTGCTGCGCTTGCGGGCCAGCTGGAGTTCCAGGTGGGCGTGGGCTTGGTGGGCCCCGCACTTCCAGCGGGCTGGCCGGCCCTGCCAGTCCCGAGCTGTGAGAGGCTTAGCACCTGGGCCAGCAGCTGCGCAGGGTACGCCGGGATCCCCAGCAGTGCTGGCCCACCTGCTCTGCACTCGATTTCTCGCCGGGCCTTAGCTGCCTCCCAGCGGGGCAGGGCTCAGAATCTGCAGCCCGCTATGCCTGAGTTCCCCCACATCACCGTGTGCTCCTGCGCAGCCTGAGCCTCCCCAACGAGCACTGCCCCCTGCTCCACGGCGCCTGGTCCCATCGACTGCCCAAGGGCTGAGGAGTGCAGGCGCAGCGCACAGGACTGGCAGGCAGCTCCACCTGTGGCCCCTATGCGAGATCCACTGGGTGAAGCCAGCTGGGCTCCTGAGTCTGGTGGGGACTTGGAGAACCTTTATGTCTAGCGAAGGGATTGTAAATACACCAATTGGCACCCTGTGTCTTGCTCAGGGTTTGTGAATGCACCAGTCGACACTCTGTATCTAGCTACTCTGGTGGGGACTTGGAGAACCTTTATGTCTAGCTAAGGGATTGTAAACACACCAATTAGCACCCTGTGTCTAGCTCAGGGTTTGTGAATGCACCCACACTGTATCTAGCTAATTTAGTGGGGAGGTGGAGAACTTTTGTGTGGACACTCTGTATCTAGCTAATCTAGTGGGGAGATGGAGAACTTTTGTGTCTAGCTCAGGGATTTTAAATGCACCAATCAACACTCTGTCAAAACGGACCAATCAGCTCTCTGTAAAATGGACCAATCGGCTCTCTGTAAAATGGACCAATCAGTAGGATGTGGGTGGGGGGTGAGGGCAGTTAAAAGAATAAAAGCAGGCTGCCAGAGTCAGCAGTGGCAACCCGCTCAGGTCCCCTTCTACGCTGTGGAAGCTTTGTTCTTTTGCTCTTTGCAATAAATCTTGCTGTTGTTCACTCTTTGGGTCCACACTGCCTTTATGAGCTGTAACACTCACTGAGAAGGTCTGCAGCTTCACTCCTGAGCCAGCAAGACCACAAACCCACCAGAAGGAACAAGCTCCGGACACACTGCCTTTAAGAACTGTGACACTCACCGCGAGCGTCTGAGGCTTCGTTCCTGAAGTCAGTGAGACCAAGAACCCACCAGTTCTGGACACATAAGTACAGGTGTACCACTTTTTATCTTTTATACCATATTTTTATTATAACTTTTCTGTGTTTATATTTAGATAGACAAATACTTATGTCACAATTGCCTACAGTATTCAATACGGTGATATGCCCTACAGGTTTATAGCCTAGGAGCAATAGGCCATACCATCTATATATCCTAGATATGTAACAGGCTATATCATCCAGGGTTGTGTAAGTGGACTCTGTGATATTTGCATGATGACAAAATCATATAACAATGCATTCTTCAAAATGTATCACAGTTGTTAAAAAACACATGACTGTACTATTTGCAGACCACAATCTGAAAACTAGGTGTGCTCATATATACTGAATAAATCAATGCTCTGGCCCTTTTCAAGAAAAAAATATTACATAATAAGTTCATACTCATGCTTCCGATTCAAACTTAAGGGATACTATACTTTACATATTACTTTTTATTCTATGCTGAGAATTTTGAGTCCTATTATCATTTACATAATTATTTACTTTATCCTATTACATGTAGTTTCAAAGTAGCAATACAACTGTATTTTTAAGAATTTTATTATTAGTTGAAATTTAACATATCATCAATACTTTCTGTCTTCAAATCCATTTAAGTAATTTTGCTAGATACCATTATACCCTTCTCCGGTGATTGATCCAATTTATATATGCATCACAAAATATGAATGCTGTCTCCCCAGACTTCTAGATTTTTTTCAGTCTGATTGGTAAGAAATTCTTTATCAGTTTAGTATTTGAAAAAGTGTTCTCCTTTGTCAACTTACATATTTTATTTCAGCTACTAGAAACATTATTCTGAAAAAAAGACCCATAGGCTTCACCAAACTGCCACAATGAGAGGATTAAAAATGAGCCCCTGGTCGACAGGGGCTCATTTGTGTGGGCATTTTTCACAGCAGAATTCTACCAAGGAAGTAATTGTGAGCAAGGACTCTTCCATGGCAGAGAGTCAATTTTGTTTTAATTTTTTCTTAATTAATTCCTTAATTTTATTTATCTTGTGAGCTAGATTGACATCTTTTAATTTGTTTAAGGCCATTTGCATTTTGTTTTTTGGAATTGTCTGTTATCTCTTGCCCATTTTTCTATAGTTTTTTTTCTTCTACTTTTATAGTTTTCTGCTGTACTTTTAGAAATTTTTCTGGAACTCGCAATACTTTGTGATATGGATTACAAATATATTTTTCTAAATTTAATTTTATTGCCGTATTTATTTTTCTTTTTTCCCTTATGTAAAAGTAATTTTTTGTGTGTGTTTTAGTAGTAAAGTACATCCTTTTTCCACTTATCACTTCTGATTTGTGAGTTATAGGTAAGAAAAGTTTCCCACTCCCAGGTTATTAAGAGATTCATCCATCTTTCTTGTAACACTTGTATCGTGTTAGTCATTTGTATATTTATCTGTTTCTTCATTTTACATTTAATTCTTTGAGCCATTTGGTTTATCAGTATGAGGAATGGATTCAATTTAATTTTTTTTTTCCAAAACACTTTTGCCGTTATTTGAACATTGCTTGTTTGGAAGTCCATCTTTCCTTCACTGATTTGAGCTGTATTCTTTTCATATTGTATCCTATTGCAAGATATCCACGTGCAGCAGGGTCTTCTCCTCGATGTGGTAGTTTGTTTCCTTGGTCTTTCTCTTTGTTCTTGTATTAATAACACTTTTTTTTTTGAGATGGAGTCTCGCTCTATTGCCCAGGCTGGAGTGCAGTGGCGTGATCTCGGCTCACTGCAAGTTCCCCCTCCCAGGTTCACGCCATTCTCCTGCCTCAGCCTCTCGAGTAGCTGGGACTACAGGCACCCGCTACTATGCCTGACTAATTTTTTGTAATTTTAGTAGAGACGGGGTTTCACCAAGTTAGTCAGGACGGTCTCCATATCTTCACCTCGTGATCTGCCCACCTCAGCCTCCCAATAACACTTTTTAATTGCTGTGTTTTTACATTATGTTTTTTTCACCTGGTGGGACTAGCTTCTCATTCAGTGTTTTTCTGGGCACTCTTGCTTGCCCTTCCAGATGGACTTTATGATCAACTTACCTAGTTTCAAAGAAAACAATAATCAGACCGTATTTTCCCCTGGGCTTGCATAAATTTGTAAATTAACTTATGGTATTTTCTATCTCCTCATTCTCCTTGTTCAATTGCTTTATAATTTTGGGAATAAAATTAGCATATGTTCAATATAAAATAATTCAGTCAATACAGAAAACAGAGAGTAAAAAACCATTTAAAGCTCGACATTCATGAATGAATTTATAACGTGAATTGAACACCACTGTATTTGCATGTACATATCTACATATATGCCATACATGAATATCCAAAAATAGAATTAGTTACATAATATATATGTAGATAAAAATAATTCTATTGAAATGGCATATTTCTATTCATGCTGTATACTAAATTTTAAGGACCACATCTCTTTTGTAATTGTAATGGAAGAAAGTGGAAACTGACATGAAACTAAAAACAGCAATGGGTTTGAGAAATATGTTTTGATCAGTAGAAATATTAATTCTTAAATGTTTTCTCTAAGATTAGAGAAGAAATTTCAAACAATATTTAGATGTTAGAATTATTTTTGAAAAGAGATGATCACTTATATAACTGCTACTTTAATGATGAAAAAATTAGCACTCTCATACATCTTCCTAACCTTTTTTTCTGGTTTTATTGTTTGGCTTTTTAGTTAGACATATTGAGCTTTTTATGTCTCAAGGTTTATGCCATTTTCCAACCATTCTGTATTACCTGCAGTTGTTCGATTTTAAGTCTATTTTCAAATAGATTCAATCTGTTCATCCAGTTGTCTTACTATATATCTTCTTCTGGGTTTCTTATTTTGATATATCCTTTTAGAGAATTTCATCATATTTTATAAAAAGGTACTAACTGAGACACAATTGGCTGAGGTCTTTCATATTTGAGACTATGCAGTGGTTGCCTTTATTCTTGGAGATCTTGATCACTCATAATGAGATTGAGTCCTGTTAGTAGAGGCTAGGTTATATAACAGAAACAAACTACCCTCAAAACCTTAGTGTCTTAGAACACCAAAAGTTTCATTCTGCTCTACACAGTCACTGAGAGAGAATGTCAGGAAACAGGGTTGTACCTGTTTTTTCCAGAATACATGGCCACCACATCTGCCAAGGCAGTGGAAGAAAGAAAGCAGATAATTTATAATCATTTTTAAGTGCCTGGGCTTTCCAGTGGCACAGGTTCCTTTGTATCTTATCGTTTAGGCAGCACTTGTCACACAGCCTCAGCCTAACTGTAACAGAGGCTGGAAAACACGTAGCGAGTTTGGAAGTAATTACTACCTACATCTCTGGGTCAGTGTAAACATTGTAGTCATATAATGATACAAAGAAATCTCTAGCAATGATCTTATTTTTCCCTTGTAGTTTATTTCGTTATATTTTCCAGATGTCTTAAAAGATTTTCCTTATTCTCAAAATTTAGGTCTTAATTAGAAGAATTATCATGTAAGTAGTACTCATTTCTCCCCTAAAACAGAGAGTTTTCTTTTGTGTCAAACTCAGATTTTTCCTTTAGTTCAAAAAATTCTTATTTTGTTATGCATTAGAACATTTTCTCCATTTCATATGTTAAGGGTTTATTTTAGCAGCTTTATTAAGATATTGTTGATATACAAAGAGCTACAAACATTTCATGTGCAAAATATAATAATTCTGGACAGTATGTTGAATTTTTACAGCACAAACGATCTTTTCTATATTGTCATTTATTTTCATTTTCCTTGATCTGTCCATGTTTTTCTTGTGAAATCTCCATGAATATTTTATTTTTCTTCATCCTCAATAGATTTGATTTTTTGATATCTCTATTCTGTTTCTATCTGCTTATAAGTTATTTAATTGGTATAAAAGTATTAGTATAAGTCATTTAAAACTCTCAATCCAATTTTGCTTTAATATCACTCTGTTGTTTAACCATGTCTCATTTGAGAACTTTTCATGATATTACGCTTTTATTCAAATCTTGAACATGAAAAACTCAAAGTGAAATTATCTTTTTCTCTCTTGTTTTCCAGATTTTTTATTTGTATTCTGCATGTTGTTTTCTTTTCTCTCCTTTCCCTTTTTATCCCTTCTTTCCCTTCCTTCCCTCCCCTTTCTACCTTTCCTGTCTTCTCCCTTTCTTTTTTTGTAGATTGTGAGCAAATTTGCCATGACATTTCTTTTCATCTCGATCATGCATTAATGCAAGCTTCTCTGTTCAGACTTTCTATTTTCTCTAATACAATACACGTGAATTCATCCTTCTCCACATGGCTACGACTGCAGGCTATTTGCTATTTTATCCATTTTTTTCTGAGACCTAAGTTGTGAGGCTGCATGGAGTTGGGTTGTGAGGAGCCCAGAGAAGTATACTTCCAACAGAAGTATAGTTTCTGTTGGAAAACTGGGCTCTATACTTCCGACATTTTATTAAGGATGTCAGAGCTTGCATTAGCAAGTGGGATGTGTTCTTTATTTTTAAACATGGATGCTTATTGGCTATAGATAATTCCCCCAATCCAGTGATAACCCCAAGACGCTTTGCTTCCTTAAGTAGAGTCAGCCTTGTAGATGACAGCTCTTGTTTCACCAGCTCCCACTGGCAGCATTTCCTATATCCCACATTAAGAAAATAAAAAAGAAGGTGGTATTCTCCCAGGTCCTTAAGTAAACCACAGACTGTTTTACTTGATTAAGAGATGTTAGTCACCATTTTCAAGTTCTGTTTCTCTTCTTAGCTGCCACTTTTGGAAATGTGCAACTGTGGTTGTCCTCCTTATTTGCCTGCTGCTGCACAGGTTTTAAAATGTTGCTGTTGTCATTTTCACTAAGTCCTGGGGAGGGGCTTCTGTGATCTGGATTCATCTCACCATCTTTACTTAGAAATCTTCAAAGATGTGTTTCTGAAAATGTGAACCCAGAACAACGTGCAGCAGAATCTCCTGGGATGCTTAAACGTAATTTTTTCTGGCTTTCATCTGAAATAGATATACTGAAACAGAATCTCTGGGAATGAGGTCTAGTTATATACATTTTAAATAGATTCCCTAGCACATACTTGTCTACTAAAATTTGAAAATCCCTGGCTATAAAGTCCCATTAAAGCTCTACTCCTGTTTCCAATCCATGAAAGAGTCTAAAGGTAATATTTCTTTTCTGTTAATTTTGGAAAGCAGCAAAACTTTATCTAAATAAGGTATTTGTAGCAAGAAATTCTATCTTTGTATTGAGGGATGCCCACAATTCCATACATATCTGCTCAGACTATAAGACATATCCTTATTCCAGACAGCTCTTTAGATGAAAGAGAAATATACATAAAGTGCTGGTGTATGCATACCCAGAGGCCCTGTTAGTGTTAAGTAATCATAATCTAAGTTAATGTCTGGATTTGTACGTAGCAACAGTATGCAATAATTAGTGCCTAGTTTTAAAGCTCTTTTGCCTGTAGTTTTCTTGAGAAATGAAGATGGGTTGTATCACGGTGAGCCACAGGGAGTTCAGAAAGAACAAAATGAAGTGTTTGCCTTTCAAAATATTTATTTCCATTTCAGAAAACTGTAATATTCCTCATCAGTATTTCATTTACAGAGCAAAAATCTTATAATCTGTATTTTCTCACAAAATGTGCCTGATAACATTGTTTATGTAGTTTTTGAAATCCTGTATTAAAATACTAAATATTTACACATAAAACAAAGAAGAAAATACAAATGTAGGTTCTATTCTGGTCAAAATTATGATGGAAGCAATAGCTGCAAAACTGGCCTTCACCTTCTTCCCCTCCATGGATGTTTATCCCCTACACTGCCACTAGGAACCCCTTTATAAAGACTACTTTCCTTACAGAATGTGGCCCTTTCTGTGGCTCATGCGATATATTTCCATGTACCCCTTTCTTAGAAATATTAGAACATAAACCAAGTTTACTTAGGTGTCATTAATCTTTGGGTACAAATGAAGTTAATTTCTTTAAAAAGACAAATGAAAATTGACATACAAATATTCTTACAGTAAAGTGGGTTTTTAATGTATGTAGAAGTATAATATATAATAAGATTATCAGATAGGATGGGTGAATGTAATTAGACTTGGTGATGTTTTATGTATAAATATTAATTCTAAGTACATAGTGATAACTGAGGAATGCATATTTTATTCCACAGAGAAACTTCTAAAAATTAACGAAAAGGGGTATAGCCAAAAAGCCAAGAAAATAAATAAAATGGAAGGCCACCACTACCACCACCACCACCACCAACAACAACAACATTTGATTAGATAAAGAGGCCTAGAAAAGAGGAACAGAGACACAAAAAGCAAAAGCAAAATGAACACAAAAACCAGATGGGACAAATAGTAAACTAGTAGCAAGATGATAGACTTAAATCGGTCAATTATTACATCAAAAATTAATAAATTAACATTTCAATTAAAAGGTAAAGATTAGTCTGAATAAAAAAGCCACGTTTAACTACGGGCTATCTACAAGAGATGTAGAATAAATGTGAAGACGCAGATAGGTTGAAAGTAAAAAACTGGAAAATAACAAATTGGGTACAGTATACACTGCTCAGGTGATGAGTGCACCAAAATCTCAGGAATCACCACTGAGGAACTTATTCATGTAACCAAACACCACCTGTTCCCCAAAAACCTACTGAAAAAAAAGAGAAATCATGCATATAGAAAGCAAATTATTGTGTCTATGTCAAATAGTGCTGAGGCTAAGCCAAGGAGTATTACCACAGACAAAGGTGGGTTATTTAATAATGACAAAAGAATTAATTTAATAGGAATATACAGCAATATTAACTTTATGCATCTAGTAACAGATTCTCCAAATACACAAAGCAAAAGCTGATAATTTAAAGGGAAAAATAGATGAACTCACAACCAGTTGAATATCTTATTGTTATATGTAGGACAATCAGACAAAACAATTTACAAGGAAATAGATGATTTGGACAACGTTAGCTACAAACTGACATAATCAACTTTTGGAGAAAACTGCAATCAACAGTAGCAGAATGCACATTCTTTTCAAGCGCACATGAAGGATGCACAATGAGGGAAAATAAAATGTGAATCTCAAAAATTTCAGTTACTGAAATTTTACAGAATATAATCTTTGATCACAAAAGAAACTAAAAGAAAAAGCAATAGCATATATGGCAGACATTCAAATATTTGGACATTAAACCAGCAATTTCTAACTAACCTATGAAACAAACAAACAAAAACCACACAGGGATATAGAAATGATAATAAAAATGTAACATATCAAAATTTGGGGGATGCTTACAAAGCATTTTGTAGAGAAAAAATAACATTTAAATGCCTGTATTCAATTTAATTTAAAAGGTTTTAATTTAATTTAAAAGGTTTGCTATAAATTTATAAATAAATACCTAAATTTAATTTAATTTAAAAGGTTTAAAATCAATGATTCTAAGTTTCTAAGTTTCTACTCTAAAAAGCTAGGTAAAGAAGAATAGATTCAATGTGAAATAAGTTGAAATAGGTCATAATATGCATAAGAACAGAAAGCAATGAAGTAACACAGGCACACCATTAACTAGGGCTGCTCTTTGAATTAATAAATAAAATTAATCCCTAGTGAGCTCAATCAATAACAAAAAGAAATAAACACAAATTACAAATATCAAGAATTTAAAGAGATATAACCATAGATATTAAAAGGACAATACAGGAATATAGTTAAGCAAATTGTGCCAAGAAATTTTAAAAATTAGAAAATGTAATACTTCGTAAAAATGAATAAAGCCTTAAAAATTCTATAAAGCTGAAACAAAGAATATATGAATATTCCTATATCTCTAAGAGAAATGGAATTTTTAATCAATAAATTTTACTCCAAAAAATTCTAGAATATTTTTTTCAGTGCTGAATTCTATCAAATATTTAAGGAAGAATAATATCAGCCTTATATAAACTCTTACAGAAATTCGAAAAGGGAAGCATGCTTACCAACACACTTTATGAAGCTGATACAAACCTAATACAAACATCTCAATAAAAATGAGCATGTGAAATTCAAGCAAATACAAAATGAATAAAAGCATCATGACCAAGTGTGTCTCATCTCAGAAATGCAATATTTGTTCCACATTCAAAAATAAATCAATATAATTTATCACATTAATCCAATTAAAGAAAAAGTTGGTGTAATTCCTTTGGCCTTATAAATTTCTCTTGAAATTAATCCTGTTTTATAATATTTCATTTTGATACAGTTTTTATACTTTTTTAATACCTGGAGTCAATATGTTTTATAGATATTAATACGTTTTTGACACAATAAATGTCTTTTTCTTTAAAGAGATTGTATCTCCTTTGCTTGTTTGTTCTGTTTTTCGGAGACAGAATCTCTCTTTGTTGCCCAGACTGGAGTGCAGTGGCCTGATTATGGCTTACTGCAGCCTCAACCTCCTGGGCTCAAGCAATCATCCTACCTCAGCCTCCTGTGTAGCTGGGACCACAGGCATGTCCCATCAGGCTTGGCTAATTTATGATTAATTATTATTATTATTTTTGAACACACAGGATCTCCTCATATTGCCTAGATTGGTCTTTAACTGCTGGGTTCTAGCAATCCTCCTGCCTCGACCTCCCAAAGTGCTGAGATTAGAGGCACAAGGCACCACACACAGCTTCCTTTATTTATAATAGAATAAATATTTGATATTAACTCTAAAATTTTGTCTTATATTTTCTATTTTAATATTTCCTTTGTTTTCATCCTTGTCCCATTGAGTATTTTGTGTTAGTGTGTTTCTTTTAAGAACTTAAATGTTCTGTGTTTGGTATCTTGTTGCTTTTGTAGATCAGTCAAGTTGCATTTGCAGAAAACAGAAACCACCCTGGGTAAGGATAAGTGGTTCTAATATAGAAAACTAAGTGCTGGAAAAAAATGGGCTACAGGAATATTCTCTAGTCTGTGTCTTCAGGAATTACTTCTGGAACTGCACCTTAACACTAGCTGACCAAGGACAAACTGACTACTATAAAAGGAAAGTGAGTGGTGAGGACCAACCACAGGAAGTGGTAACTGCAAGTGCACTCTGTCATCACCATGATGCAAGGATCAGGAAGCCCTCTAGTGATAACTGCCCATGCATATATGAGAAGGGAGGAAGAGACACTGCTCAGAAGACACCAGCATCTCCACAAGACCATTCTTGCCAGCAACAACTTCCAAAAGTATAGAAAACTACATTGTAATCAGATTCTATTTTCCAAATCTTGAAAGAGGGCATCTAATTAGTAGATCAAGATTCACAGAATTCAGGGAGATGTAGTTTGCAGCTTCCTTCTGTACCAGAAAGCACAGAGAAATAGTTAAAATGAGTAGCGCTTACAGGGACAGCTCATGAGTTGCTTTCTAATTGGAAATTTACTAATCTTTACAGATGAATATTTTCTGAAGATCCCTCATTTTAATTTGCATGATTCCTCTGGAGCCATGACTATACTTTTGGCCAAAATTATTTATCTGATTCAGTTGTCCAGAGGGTTCACAACAAGTACATTTTCACACCAGGATTCTAGCCTGAATTTATTTAACTGACATTTCAAACTATGTACTTAATGATGTCCCACCAACATATTTCAAAGTTATTGTTAGGTATAACATTTTTTCTGTTATTTCATGGAAAAGGTACACACACCCCATCTATCTTTTCATTATTACCTTAATTTTATTTAAGAAATTTTTAATCTACAGGGTTTGAATTATCTCCTTTGTTAAGACAAGGTAACTCAATTACAAGAAACAGAAAGTTCCCCATATGATACTGGGCACATACAGGTTATTAAAACTGGTACAAGCAGGAAAGGGAGTGTGAATACTTTGCGTATAATCATGTACAATTTGGAGAAAGTGTTCTTAAAGCCCTTGGTTCAGTGGGTACCTGGGAAAAAATAGTGGACTCTGACTGTCAGTTCAGTAGCATAATGAGACTAAGCACATTCTGAGTGCTACTTCTTAAAAAGAAATAAAAAGCAAGAAAATTTTGATTCAGGTGATCCTAAAATGTAGCAAAGGAACTCTGCAGCACTTCTGGGAAAATTGCTGATTGGCATGAAAAAGAATTAAGTGCTTTTCTCGTACCTGCATGCAATTTTAACTTTTCTATGAAGCTTAAATGCCATTAAAAATGCCTCGAAGAGAATCAGGGAATGTTTGTGCAGGCAAGAAAAGATTCTATCAAGCTGAAGAGAAAGCTGCTATTTTGCATTGCCCTAGTGTTTGTTTTAAAATTATAAATTTGGGGAAAAATAAGTAGAAAGAGTCAATAAGTAGAATAAATCAATAGTCTATAATTTCGACTGCATTTTGCAATGGAATCAATACTTCCACTTTCAGTAAATAGAAAACTCCTGATCATAATCCTTTCTTTGGAGTGTTCTGTAAACTATGCAATGCTTAGTTAGCATGCATTTGTTTTTCTCTACAAAAGCCTGATGACAATTATATGTGTTTTATGCCCTCTCAAAAATTAAGCAAAAATAAAATATCTACCCAAAATATTTTATTTTAGAATTGCTTAATCTTTACATCTCAGTAAGTGTTGATTATACCTATGCATTAAATTGTCTTAAATTAAGAACAATAATATTGCTGCCTATTTCAAATACTATACAATTGAGCCTGCCACAAGAACTGTTATTGGCCAGTAAGAAAATAAGATTCATGATAAATACATGAATAAAGGCAGCATCATAATTTCTATTCCATTATAGACAGACTGAGTCAGTGACAAGAGGAGCTAAAGTACAAAATGTGGTCAGGGGGCCCAGCTAGCTTAAAACCTAGTTATTTTTCTTTGCTTGAATGGTCAAGATTTCTTATGACAAATTTTGAATTACAAGAGAATGTTCAGTGTTACCAGTCTTATCTGTTATTTATTAAGTTCTTTGAATAGATTTTTAAAAAAATTGACTGGTGTGAGTCTCAAAGAAACCTGAGGGATAGTTTAGGGTACATGTAAGAAGGTATTGAAAAGATCTGTATTGAATGAAGGATAGATTGGAATGTTGGAATGAGGAAGCAGAAGTACGAATTCCAGGGAGGATTACATACTAGTAAAATGTCAGTTTCCAAAGGTCAGTGCCATCCAGTCTTTCCATGAGCCATTTTCTCTGCAATAAGCATGACTCCTGGGCATGATAGAATAGAGTTTTATAAGATTTCCTTTCTCTCATGCATCATATTTAAAGTTTCTTTTCTAAAAGGGAAGAAAGGTGCATATCTGTGCCACAAGGAGTGGCTGACTCCAGCACAGTAACCTCAAGGGTAGCACCTTCAATGTTGATGAGGTTGGACTTAGCTGCTGGTTCTGGAAAGACGAAAGTGGACTAGAGGCTGTTGATGAGTTGGCTACTCCTCCCTTGTTTTTACTTTCATTTCAGGTCAAGAAGTAGCCATTGGTCACCACGTCTGTAACATGCACTGTGCTGTGTGTTGGGTGTACAAAGAAGGAGAATCTGCAGTCCTCCTCCTAAAGGAGTGCATAGTGATTTCAGTCCCAGGCGGTAAAGGTAGAGAAGTTTGCTCAGGGCTATACGGAAGGTCAGAGACAATCCTCTGGCTCACCTGAGAAGTTCAGAATAAGCTTTGAAGAGGAGATGGTGCTGAGCTGGGTTTTCCACAATGAGTTAACCACGTGAAAAAGCTGACAAAGGGCCAGGCTCGGTGGCTCATGCCTGTAATCCCAGCACTTTGGGAAGCCGAGGTGGGTGGATCACATGAGAGCAGCAGTTCAAAATCAACCTGGCCAATGTGGTGAAACCCCATCTCTACTAAAAATACAAAAAAATTATCCTGGTGTGGTGGTGTGTGCCTATACTCCCAGCTGCTTGGGAGGCTGAGGCATGAGAATCACTTGAACCTGGGAGGCAGAGGCTGCAGTGCGCTGAGATTGCACCACTGCACTCCAGCTTGGGTGACAGAGTAAGGCTCTGTCAAAAAAAAAAAAAAAAAAAAAGCTGACAAAGGCAATCAGTAAGATCAGTAAGAAACAGCAGCAATAGAAAACAGGTTTTACAAGCAACTTGGTATAACTAAATTTAAAAATGTAAGGTGAGAAATGTAGGTGACAAAGGCCAAGTCTTTAGTAGCAAGCTATTTACAGTGTTTTATCTACAAATTCTTCCAACATGTCACGTTTGCTACTTTATTGAAATGTTTGATTGCGTAACATATGGAGACTGTGCAGTGTGAGATGATGCCATATTTTCACTCTCTAAGACCTCGGAAGACTAAGCAGCTTTAATCACCTAGAGTTTCAGTCATTTCAGTGAATATTCATAGAAATAGAGGTGACCGACCAGCAGCGAGCTCAAGTGGCTGCATCTACAGAGTAGGTTAGCAATGTGGTGAGGTGTGTGGCAGTGGAGCAGTAGACAGTGTGGGCAGTGCTATCTGAAAGGTTATCTCTCTAGTCTCCATGGGGATACATGAAAAACTAAAATATAAATAATAACATTCATTCATTCATTAGTTATTCCTTTTTTTAGAGACGGGGTCTTGCTATGGTGCCCAGAATGGAATGCAGTGGCTCTTCACAGGCACCATCCTGGCATGCTATAGCCTCAAACTCCTGGGCTCAAGCATCCTCCTGCCTCAGCCTCCCAATTAGCTGGCACTACAGGTGTGCATCATTGTGCAGAGCTAATAATGTCCTTTCTGTATGAATCATCGAGACCCCAGAAGGCATTTTGATAGGGGAAATGAATACACTGGGGACAATTAGTGGGTGGATGTGTCTGAAGTGAGAGTAAGGCTCTCTTCAGGTGCAGCATGAAAATAAGGTGACCAATTGAGGTCCTGGTTTTCCAGCTGAGCTCTCAATCTCATCTCATAGGGCTGATAAAAACATTATCTTGAGTTTTCCAGGACTGGCTAGAAACAATGCAGGGATATTATCAACATCTCGCTATTTTGTTCTCATAACTATTTGATTAATGATAATGACTGAACTGCTTTGTAATACTATGTATATCTTTTATTAGCCTTATACTTCCCTTAACAGTATAGGGACCTTGATTTCTTAATTTTGCCAAGAGAGCAATAAACTCACAGTCAAGTTATTTTTTTAAAATATGTATAGTTCCCAGGTGAATTTCAGTTCACTTAGATACCCTTTAATTTTCACATTCATTCCAGCCTCATTTCTACTCTGCATATGTCCCCAGTATATTTTTGCTCATGACACAGAAATATCAGTTCCATTCTTTGCTGGAATTAACAAACAGCAAAATATCTTGCCTGCTGGACAGAATGCATTGATCTGCTATTGTCTATCTGTCCTAGCACCTCTTGTAGCACCATTGTTTAACACATTCTTGGATTCATATTTACAGCATCAGGCTAATTCATGTTTGCCGATTTGCATATGAAGACTAGATGTTAAAGTAGAATTTAAAATATTTGGTTATATCTACTGTTTTTACCCTCTAATTTAGTAGAACCTTTCTGGATGTCATATTGTGTGGTTTAGTTAACTATTATGCACCAATTATACTAATGTTTAAATAATAGTTTAACATATTTTTAACGATGTTTAACTTATTATTTGTAGTATATAACCAGGAGAAAGTCTTCAGTTATACAGTAATTTATCTTACTTTCATAAAGCTAAAACGATGTTAATTTGCATGATTTTAGCTGAGTTTTCAGTGTGGACTTTGCTTCTGAATTGTGTCCAAGGCTCTGAGTCAGTTTTAAGACCTTATATCTGCATGGTGCTTTGCTGTTTAAGAAGGAATTCCACATTAATCTTCAGCTCCGATTATTCAAGTTCATCCGGGTTCCTGTTACAGTCACTGCTTGAATAAATGAATGAACCAAAACCAGAATTGACTTTGGTTTTCATAACATTGTGAGTTTGTTGGAACAGATATCATTATTATTGAATAATGTGATTTTGTAATATTATATAATATAATTATTGTATTTTTCAGATAAAACAGCTGCTAAAATTTATTCTTACAGTTGACCTTGGAACAACACAGGTCTTAACTGCATGGATCCATGTATACATGGATTTTTTTTTCAATAAAATTACACTAACTGTGCCTGCCTCTCCTGCTTCCCTTTCCACCTCTTTCATCCTTTCTTCCTCTGTCACCTCTGAGATAACAAGGCCTACCCCTCCCTTTCCTTTTTCTCTTCATTTGAAGACAAGGAAGTTGAAGACTTTTATTAGGACCTGCTTTCACTTAATGAATAGTAAATATATTTTCTCTTCCTTTTGATTTTCTTAATGACGTTTTCTTTTTTCTAGCTTACTTGATGGTAAGATAAAGTCTATAATACATATAACGTACAAGATCTATGTTAGTCGGCTGTTTTTGTTATTCCCAAAGCTTCCGGTCAACAGTAAGCTATTAGTAGTTAAGTTTTGCGGGAGTCAAAAAGTTACACGTGGATTTTCTACTGTGCAGGGTTCAGCACCCCAATTCTTGCATTGTTCAAGAATCAGTTGTATTACACTTTCTAGTTACAATGCATTTAACATCTTGTGCTATTTAAAACAACCCTGTCAGGCAGGAGGAGAAAAATGATTATCTCTGTCTAGCAGATAAGAAAAGTGAAATTCAAAGGTCAATGACCATCTCCAAATCACAGTGCAACAGCACTGCTAAGACGTGAATTCAGTCTGTTTCATCATAGTTCGCTGCTTTGTTCAATATTCAACGGTGCCTTTTAGGGCATATTAATCACCATGTGTGGGAGTGGGTGGGAGCTGTCAGAGGGGCAGCATCTGGAGTTTTACCTGGTCAGGACAGAAGTGCTCCTTCCTGCTGGAATGATGAGCCCTCTATGCTTTGTTCCTTCTCTGCAGTGTGGCCAAGGTGATAGGCTTTTACAAAAGGGCACCATGGGGCATTTTCGGGGTAGCTTGGGATGGTGATTGGGAGTAGCTCACATGACACGTTAGGATGTTGCCAAATTCATTTTGGCAAGGCTATTTTATGGTAAAAGGATATAACACTAGCAGCCTCTGTTGTCCAACACCAGGGAGATCATTCTTCTGTTCTTATCCAGCACGGTGCCAAGCTCTATGGGAACAAAATGGAAGAAGGAGGAGGCAGAAAGCGAAGCCCTCAGGTCCCTTAGGTCCAGGAATGCACATAATTAATGCCTTCCTTGACCCTTAGGAAAGCCAGAGCGCTAAGCATTTGGAATATTTTACATTAACAAAACCACATTTGTTTAACGAGTGTTCTGTCCTTTTTTTATTGCCACATCCTGGGGAATTTTTGAATTTATTCAAAAAATGTCCTACAATGTTAGTACTGAATCTAATGGCTGGGCTGCATTGCTTCCTGTTACTCTCCATCTGGCCGTTTGTACTAACGCAACAGTTAGGGGAATACTTTCTACGTAGACGTCCATGCCCTGGCACAAAGGAGAGACTTGAGACACTGGACATAACTTTGTAAAAACTATCTTGAAGAATTAGAATATTGAAACATGAGATATCTGACTGGAAATACATACTGGATGTCACAAAATTAATTAGCTTATTTAAAATAATGATATTGCCCTTTTTTATTTTGTTTTGCAGTTTATAAAAATGTCACCTAATTATTACTAAATGTTAGATTAATATAGTTAGTTTAAAATGTGGGTTTTTCATCGTTAGACCTGAAGTGTTAAGCAACATAAATGAAGTGGTTGACTTTGTGACACTTACTTCTGATAAAGAAAGCAAATATCTCTCCTAACTTTTTTGCTTTATGAGCAGAAACAAGAGCCCCAGATTTAAAGCTTCAAGGATTTCAGATAATTGCAATTTGAGACACATAATATAGAAATCCTATGTCAGAAATCCATGTAAAAGAATGGAATCACATCAGTTAGCAAGCAATAAAATACTTTTAAACATAAGCAGGCAGATTTGGAAAAGAACCAATGAGAACTTTGAGAAAAGGAAAATACAATTGGTTAAACAAGCAAAATCAGTGGGTGGTTTAAACAGCAGATTTGACATGACTATAGAGATAATTAGTGAGTTGTTGAAAAAAGGACAAAGAGATATTAAAAAGTTACTATGGTGGATGCCTGGTGCTTAGTATTACTAGAACCCCTCTGAGTAACTGTTGAATGTGCATTGAAATAATTTCTCAAAGGACTATAGGCAGGAAGCTTTACCCACTGGTTTTCATTCTCCATTATTTAAAAGTCACCTTCCAGTGTTAACTCCCCTGTGTCTCTAGGCTGTGCAGAGAGAATCTAGAGGTTTGAGCTTGTGGGTGCCAATGGTCTGAAGGGAGCTGTCCATGGGTCCGATAGGCCAAAGGATTATGGCGTGGGAAATCAGCCTGATGCAGACTGAAGAAGATTCACCGGAAACAATAAAAGTTAATGATACGGGTGCCTTGGCTGCATCTCAGGCTTGGAGACTCAGAATCTTTGTAAAGGTGACTTAGGAATCCACATTTTTAAAAAGCAAACCTCCAGTGTGTTTTATCATATTCACTAAAGTTTGAGAAATGTCCTGATGTCCTTTATCCATAGAATTTAAAATTGAAGTACTTCTTCTCAATTTTAGTTTGCCTCAAAATATTGCTATAGTGATAGCCTTGGGGAAAAATACCAGATTACTATTTGTTTTGACCAAAAGAAAAAAATAAGAAAAAGAGCTTTTATGACTTCAGGACCTGAGTTCCAGTAAGCACTTCTAATGATGCTCCTTCCCCACCTTAATCCCTTTGGATTGCAATAGGATGGGGAACAAGTAAGCTGGAAAGTGTTACATTATTATTTTAAAATAGGGAAGATGTCCTCACATTTATTTTGGCTTTTCTGATCCACTTAACCATTTACACACTGACATTTCTATCCAATGTCGTAACATCCTATACCAACCTCAATATTTCAGAAAATGTGAAACTACCTAGAATTATTTATTTTTTGGTAAAAACTTTCAATCAAATGTAACAGCTTCTTCTCTACCTGCTTTCTCTGTAGGCAATTGGTTTTAGTGATTCCTTTCTTCTTCTGCCACTTTGTCAGAATACCCTGGGGTGTTTAGCCTCTTAGCTCATGGAAACCTCATCTCTTCTACCCAAAGACAATTGAACCTAGAGATATATGACATAAGAGAAACCAAGCATTGCTCCTATCAAATTTATTATATACACTATTTACACACAGGGGCCTTTTCTAGCTTACTAAATCCTGTCTCAATTGCCTTGTTTCAATTGCTCTGAGACAAGAAATAAAGACAAACTGATGTATTGCATGTCTCAATCCAGACATAGCTTGAAAGAGGTTCTCTGTATATGCCCACCTATGGCTCCTTAACTGTGGGTGAGTCCCGACATTCTTCCACAGGACCCAATGCCCTCTTTCATTGAACCTCCGCCAATTTCCTCTTGTGTTCTATAGCCCTTGTCTTTTGATGACCTTCCTTTGGATTCAGTGTTTGTGGTGAAAACTTCCATTTTAAAATCTTGTTAGTACAGAAAATGTTACAAAGATTAATGATGTCTTCTTAAAAAAAAGATAACTTCTCAAATACCTTCCAAAGAGGTACTTTATGAAAAAAGAACACTTTCTTTCTGAATTATTTTAATTTAATTATGTTCTGCTGATAGAAAACATTATGCAGGAGGCCATCATTCCAGAGGGCTCCTCACAGTGGATGTTTGTATAAACACAGTTATACCTTTCCTCTTCCTTTCTTCCCTTTTCCTTCCCCTCACTCCTCCCATCTTTCCCTCTTTCTTTTCCTCCATTCATTCTTTCTTCTCCCTGTGTGTTTCCTTGTTCTTTCTTTCACTCTTTTACCTTTTTCTTTTTTTTTTTTTTTTGACATTTCTTTTACTTTTGAGAACTCTCTGCTAAGGGCTAACTCAGGTAAAATATTAATAGATGTCAAGATGTTTGAAAAAACTAAGTTGGTAATTATAGGGGAAAGGTATGTAGCATAACACAGGGCAATGTCACTGCCAAGCTAAGAATAAGACTAGCAAACTATAGATGACGTGTGCATAGTGGGAGCTGTACTAAGTAAACTTAGCAGCGGTTAGAACAGGGAAGTCTTTATATTTTGACTTCAAAGCAGCAATTTGGCTACTTAAATACTGCAAAAGATGGGATTTAGCAAGCTATAAAGGATAAATAATGTAGATAAATAAAAGGTAAATAATGTAGATACATCTTAATGTAGATAAATCTTGTGGCTTCTTTTATACCATAGATTTGTAGGCTGACCATATGTCCTGGCTCATGCAGGATGGTTCTTGTTTACACTTGTCCTAATTCAATAATAGTGGCTCCTTTTATTCACAGTAGTGTTCTAGTTTGGATGGTAAGGTATATGTTCACATAATATATCGGCAAAATGTTTCTGATAGATATTTTTGAGTCATTTTAGAGTTTTGGCAGTCTTGGGCTCATGCTTCCTTAACCTGTACATCTGTAGGTTGAAAAAAAGGATTTCAGGAATCTAATTATGCTTGAGGCTCTGCTTACATAGCATACAGCTGAAACTGTGTCTCTCGATACATTATAAAGTAATATCCTACACACTGTAAGCTGACAGACTAGAATAACTGTTGGACAACGTCCGGACGCAGGAGGAGTTTTGTCTAAGGAAAGCTATGGTGTTCTGTGAAAAGTGTCTGGATGAAGTCATGGACAAAATAAGGTAATGAGTGGTGATTGCACAAACCAGTTTCCTTGCCCTGATAAATAGAGAGAAAAAGTAATTTCTGCATCATCAAACTTCGGCTGAACTTGACAATATATAAAAGTAGAAAATCAGCCGCCATTGTTAACCAAACTAATCCAAATGTGAAAGGGAGCAGGGAAAAGAGAAATTTAAGTAATTCAACAGTTCTGAGATCTATGAATAATAGGAATTAGAGAAATGGAAAAATTTAGCACAGTGTTAGGATGAGCGATTCATACCTCCAGAGTTCACATGCAGTATTATCATCATAAAAGAAATATGTGTAATTTTTATTTAAAAAAGTATCATATAAGCTTCAGAAAGAGAAATTTTAAGAAAAGGGATTTGCAGAAATTCAGTCTTCATGGTTGTAAGAAAAATTAAAAGTTAGGGTCATGACCGACTTAAATGTTCAAAGTCATATTTCATATGTTCTTGTGTCAAAGAGTGCTTTCAGTCATCATTATGGAACGTGAGAACTTGGCAAGCTGAAGCCGAGAACATTGTCTTTTGTGTCATAGTAAAGATGTTCAGTTTTAGACCCTGAGCTAACATTCAGCTCAGTAGTCTCTCAGTGAGAGCTGGGAAAGAAAGCAAAACATTCTGAGAAGCTTAATGTCAGGCAGGTATTATTTGTTGTATTTTTAAGAATCTGTGTGTGTGTATGACTATTTCTTTTCCCCGCTAAACACTGTACTCAACTGTGAGTAGCAATGAGAAATCTTGTGTTATAATCACAGTTGATACAGAAAATTTAGTAACTACCATTAAGGGTATCAGAGGTAACTGCATCTGTCACATGGATTTGGTAGCAATACCAGGAGAAAGAGACGGGTTCATTGTCACTTTATCAACTGATGTGGCAGTGTTCAATATAATCTTCTTTGATATATTCACCAGGAATCTTTGTCAACTGTATGAAGGTGGTCCCTGACTCATTCTTGTTTGGAAAGGGGCTAAACAGCTAACATAATAATATCAAAATTTGAACTATTTTTAAACCCCAGGACTGGCTAAATATTATTCAGTCAAAAAAGAAATTTGTTTAAATTTTTTGGTTTGGTATTTTAGACTGTGAGTAATGTGGCAGCCTATTTCAAAATCTGCCTCTTGACATTGGCTATACAGACCTATAAAGCCATAAAGGCTAAATCATTCTTAATTGGACAAGCAACAGTGCCCTGCCCCAAGCCAACACACTTAATGAAAAATGACTGGGATCGTTTTTTTGCAAGTATGGTAAAATAACTCTGGATCAAACAAAATGTTCTGACTCTTTATTTCACTTAAGAATATTTGATGTTCTCCACTGAAATAGTAGAAGGAAAATGAATTAGGAATTTCTAAAAAGCTATCTGAAAAAATTTACAACATTTTCTGCCATGAGTGTTACATCTTTGTTGGCAGACAGTGAACTCTCCAGATCATTGCTCTTCATTAGCAATTTGTAGAGCTAAATCTGGGATTATGATGTAAAAACCACCAGATAAGGAAGAAAATGTGAAAACAGGTTTCTGTGTAACAGCTAAAGAATGCCACAAATTAATTCTTTTTAAACACAAGCATGCTTCCACAAGAGTGTTTTCACTTGATTCTAGAAGGTGTTTTAGCACAGTGCAGCTCAAAGTGTGGCCTATGGCCTGGTGCTGGTGTACAAACTGTCACCATTCTGAGAGAAGATAAGCAAAAAAATGAGCCTAAGAAACTTTTACAGCCATTTGAATAACTGAGACTAATTTTTCCATCTGTTGAATCTACTAAATAAATGACGTTTTATTATATTTTTAATTTTTTTCCAGAAATTTCATTTTTATCTATTTTATATAAATGAAAAGAAAATTTAAATACTGTCATTTCAGCATATGTAGCTTGAGAAACATTGTTCTAGAACTCAAAAATTACTTCTCGTTGGTTTTCCAAACAAAACAAAACAAAAAAGTCAAAAAAGATGCCCAGTGACATCCCAATACCTTTGGAGATCATGACTCATTTAGATGAAAATGAACATCAAAGTCAGTAAGCTTAGCGGTATTTATAACTTATCCACGCGTTACTTTTTTAACAGAAACAACAGAAATACAAAGGTATCAAGAGTGTATTTTGACAGATCTATAGTTGATAATCTCACATACATGAAACTCGTTAACAATTTAAGGCCATGGAGTCCACAGAGCAGAAAGAATAAAGAGTAACTCAGTTAAAACTAAAGTTAGGGACTCTAACTCCAGCTTCATCCAGAGGACTTTCTTTCAGTGTTCATCTAGACAAGGCTTACATTTCCTATCCCCTTGTGGTGTAGCTAGGCCTGTTAACCAGCATCAGATCCAAACAGCAAGGGCAAACGGACTTGTCCCACACTCGATCTCTGCCTGTAAAGTACCTCTCTTGAGAGTCCCGCAGGATGTGGCTAACGACAATGAGCTCACAGAGGTTAATCAGTAGGTCTCCCTCCATCATTCTAAGGAGAAACATCCCTGTTCAACAAGCTGCACCAAGTTAAATTCAAGAGTGATTTGTTTTCTCAAATTTTTCAAAGAAAAGAAAACTTAAACACTTTTCCGTTTTAAGCTTTCCATTTACCATTATTTAAAAGCTCTCAGTGTCTTCTTTCTCTCTGAATCTGCCTTCCAGCAGTAATTATAAAATACATTGATGGACAATTCTTTTTTCCTTTAAATGTGATTTCTTAAAAATATGTCATGTACTAAAAATGTTAAGATGAAGAGATACATATTACATGGAGCTACATTTTTTTGCAAGAAAATTGTCTTCTTAGAACATAAAAAGGAATAAGTTGCTTTATGCTAATGATCAACATGGCATCAAGGTATTACGCATCTGAATACATTTTGAGGCTGATTGGCTGAGATCAATGCATGACAAATTCTATTCGGGGCAGATGGTCCATCTTACAAATGCAATCTACAGCTATTCACTTCAGTGCCTGGGTTGTAAGGGAATTTTATTACCTCCTAGAATAATGTTCTTATACAGAGCCACCTCTTTACTTTATAGCTAGGTAATTAATTGGATTTGTCCATTCATCCATCATTAAATATTTATATCATCTATGTGCCAGGTGGCCAGTGGTCACTAGGCTAATTAAACCTAGTGTGGTTAATAAAAAACCAAGATCCCAGATCTCATGTAGGTAACAGTCTAATAGGAGAGGCAGACAATGAACAAAAGGATAAATATTTAATTATAAATTGTGTAAAGTGTTAAGCGGGAAACATGAATAGGATGCAGTGATATAAAAGTCATGAGGTACTCTCCATCTGCAGTTTCAGCGTCTTCATCTGTCCCTAAGTCCTGGCCTAGAGATGGTGTCCGTTTATCTTTTCTCAGCTCATGGCTCAATAGTTCTATGAAAACCTTTTCATAATCAATCCTTGTGACTCTATGGGACACTTATTTAAAAAAATCTCATTTGTAGACCTCATCTTGGACTAACTAAATCAGAATCTCTGGGCATGAGGCTACAAAAATTAGCTGGGCATGGTGGCAAGCGCCTATAATCCCAGCTACTCAGGAGGCTAAGGCAGGAAAATCGCTTGAACCTGGGAGGTGGAGGTTGCAGTCAGCCAAGATTGTGCCACTGCACTCCAGCCTGGGTGACAGAGCAAGACTCCATCACAAAGAAAAAAAAAAAGTTCTGAATTTGATTATAATGCTTAGTGAAGGTTGAGGAACTCCATTCCCACTGAGGCAGAATTTCGTGAGTGGTGCCACCATGAATACCCCATCTGCCTGGTTTTCTCTCTGGACTGCTGGACTCACAAGGGACTCCTACATCAATCATCACAGCCAGCTGTGTGGCCTGGGGTAGTGCTGATGCTACGGCCTGCAGAACCCTGGAGCTGTGACTAGTCTCTCCTGGAGCAAAAGTCCACCTAACCTTCACAGGAGAGCGCTGTCTCTCAACCGGCTACAGAAATAATGGGGGGAGCTACAACTTGCCAAAAATGGAAGTAAAAGCTGTTTCCCCACCTTTCAAAAATATTCTCCGAAGTTTCTGACTTTTCTTCACATCACCTCCTTCCTCCTGGCCTTTGGATAGGAGTCTCAAACTTCTCCCTTACATTTTTCAAATTCAATCCATTGTGCATTTCTGTACAGTGTTTCTCTGACACACCCCTTTCTTTCCACTCTTGCTGCTCCCACCTCAGGCCTAAGTATGGTATCTTGTTTGGACGTGCACAGCCTGCAAACCGATTATTCCCAAATTCGTTTCTGGGAAGACACTTTCTAAAGTGCCTTCACATGTTTTCCGTTGTAAAGTTTCATTTTTTTTTCCCCATGTTGTTTTTCACCCTGGTGCCTCTCCCTCCATTGATTATAATTTCTTGATTTCCTGAAGCAGTTTCGATAACAAATATTCTTTTACTTCATTTTCATAGAATTAGACAAATGTCTTAATTCCTGTGTTAAAAATTCAAACTGCATTAATAAATGGGTCTTCACAGCAAAAATAGAAAAGAAAACAAACAAAACAAGTCAACAAATCTCACCTACCTCTTCCATTGTTATCTGTTGAAATCCTACTCATTTTTCATGGTCCAGCTCAGATGCAATTTTCTCCATGAGGACTTCCAAGGTCAGACCTGTAAACAACAACAACAACAACAACAAAAAACAAACCTCTACTTGGTGAATCTGCCTCTGAATTTCGAAGGTATGCCGTCTGTATCTTTTAGGAAGTCATTACCAACTACCTCTCATTAGAGATATTTTCATAGGTATAGGACTCTTCTTATCCTCCCTACTTTGCTCAAGCTTCATGGAAGCCTTCATTTTCTGCCCTTTGCCAGGATTTGTCACTGTCTTTTACAAATAAATATTTTTGAAGTAAATAGAACAATAGATAAGTCAATAAATGAAAATGTTAATCAGAAACATTATTCTACCAAATCATTTTTTCAACCAAGTCAATCACATATTTCAGAAATATACAAAACTCTCATTGTAATTGCTTCTGGATTTATTATTCATAAAACTCTTCAGGTGCTGAGCCAAGCAGTATTATTAGGCAGTTACTATGTGCCAGAGACTATGATATAACTGTGGGACACTATGGTGAGAAACAAAACCAAACAGAACAGTAATTATCCTTGCTTTTAAGAAACGCATAGACAGTGGGTGAACTAGACATTCACCAGATTAACACATTAACACACAAATGAATGAATAACTGCAGCAATGTAAACTACTTAGAAGGAGACTCGCTTCTTTTTTGAAAGTCTACTAAATAGGGAGAATTGATCCAGCCTGGCGGGTCAGGCAAGGCTTTCCAGAGTGTGTATTGCTTGAGGTGAGGTCAAGATGGGAGAGAGGAGAATTACCGAAGGAGCATGTGTACGGTCCTTGAAGGAAGAGAGAGCATGGAGGTGAATAGAAGCTGCAGGAGTGCCAGTACGGCTGGAGGGAATTGCGATAGGTGCAAGAAAGTTGTGGACAGGGCACTCTTTGGGATGATAAGTGATCAAAGGTGTGTTTTGTGCAGAACTCTCTGACCATGGTGGTAAAAATAGATTGAAAGGCATAGTAGGTTACGTAGCTGTAAAAGGACCAGTTAGGAAAGAAGCCCATAGGTAAGATGTGATGCGGTTTAGACCAAGGTGGTGGTGATGAAGGGAACTGGATAGAGTGGGTGATGTTGAGGAGATAACTGTGATGTAAGGTGGTGAGGTTCTGACCTGAGAGGATGAGGGCCAGGGAGGTGTCCAGGAGGCCTTCCAGGTTTCTGGCCAGCTCACTTGTTTGGTGTTTGGAGGTGCTGACATTCACTAAGACAAGAAACTAGATGGCAGGCCGAGAGGAGGTAGGTAATATCTCAGGAGTGTCAGACATTGCGGACATTTATTTAAAATATTGCTTTCTCTTGTTGCATTTATTCTATTTGCTTTGTATATTCACTAGGCTTTGGCTGCAGAACTGAAATAGTCAATCTCAGAAAATCTGAAGAGAAAGAATTAATGTAGTGTCTGTCCCACTGGTATTTATTATTTCAGTCAGAGCTGAGGCTTATATCTCCTGTGCTTACACACCTTAGGTGTTTTCAAGAGGGCTCATAACCTTGACCAGGGAGAGGCTGAGAGAGAACTTAGAAGCTTAATTCTGTAGTTAGAGGGAAAAAATGCTCCTGAACCTCTTCATTGTTGAAGAGGCATTTGAGAGCACAGGAAAACTACTCATTGCAATGTAATAATTCTACATGATTTGACTCTGATGCAAGCAGATTTATTTCTGAGTCCATTGGAATTTGAACTTTAAAAAGTAATGAAAGTAGTCAATGCTGGAAAAGACCAGATGTTTTTAAACCCACATTTTAATAATGCTTTTGTCTCTTTAATGAGATTGCAGGAGAACTGTATGTGGGTTTTTATAAGTTTCAAAATCTTAAAAAATAAACTATTTTATTTGTGAATTAAAAAAAACCTTTTTAAGTTCATGACTTTATGTTCTTGATTAAGGTCTGCATAGATTTTTCATTGAAGAGATAAATGTGCTGCTGTAGGAAATGTGCAATGGGAGGGGTGATGTCCAATGCTGACGTTTGGCATCTGCTTTCATGTTAGGGATTACACTGGAACTTGATGGAGATGCTATCACAGCAGCTGTGCATTCACAAGGAATAAGAAATAATGGAACTGCTTATCAGTGAATGCCTGGGCTTGCAGAACAACTGTTCATTAACTTTGCTGAGCCAATAAGCAATTAGAGGATTGTAATGATACTCAAGGTCCTATGGCTAAAAAATTCCCTGCATGCTCTGGGCTGACACAGTCCAACAACTGTTTTATTTTTAGCACAGGAGAGTGCTTTGTTTCAAAGTTGGCATGCCAGATTGCAAGCCTATGTGCAGTGTGCTGTATTAGGATGCTCACTTTGGTATTTGTATTGCTGTGGCTGCTGTGTACTAGTATATTTAATGACCTTTTATTAGACAAGTTCCCTAAAGGTCTTTTTTAAATGGAAGGCTCAACTTTCAAAATCTAATCACTATATATAATCAAATATATGCCCTGAGAATGAAAGACAGGGTAATGTTTACCACCTGCTGTAGTTCTTCCAGGTGCTGATATTTGCATTTGTCATAAAATATCACCAGCATTTCCTTATCTGGTGTCTCCTTCAGCTTAGGTTGCCATAACAATACCATACATTGGGTGACTTAATCACTACAAGATTATTTTCTCACTGTTCTGGAAGCTTGAAGACTGAGCCCAGGGTTCCAGCATGGTTGGGTTCTGGTGAGGGCGCTTTTTCTGGCTTGCAGACAACCACCTTCTCACTGTGTCCTCACACAGCAGAGAGAGAAAGAGAGTGAGCTTTCTGATATCTCCTTTTATAAGGGCACTAATCCCATCATGAGAGCCCCCTGCTCCTGACCTCATCTGAACCTAATTACTTTCCAGAGACCACATCTCCAAGTACCATCAGGTTGGGAGTTAGTATTTTGCAGGGACAAAATTCAGTCCATAGCACCTGGAGCCTGCTTCCTTCTAAACATTCCACCCTGGGCTAGAGTAGAGAAACATGAGGAGATCACAAAATGTGCACACACACACACACACACACACACACACACACACACACACACAAAAACCCACAGGATGCTTTTACAGCAGTGGGGCCCATATTTCAGTCTTTCCAGGTCACCTGTTTTGGTTTTCTTATATGCTATATTTTATACTTTCATTTTAGTGTTCCTTGCTTTACCTAGACTTTTTGGTAATAGATATGCTTAATTTTATCATTTGTTACTAGGCAAGCAATTCATTTTTCAATTGATTTTTATTTCTATAAGTGCCTCATAAATTACTCTTGTCATTAAGTTTCCAAGTTGTGACTAATGGTATTGGCAAGTCTCCCCGGGTGTGACTAGTGCACGAGCAGAGAATTGCTCACGGGTTGACGCCTCATGCAATTTGATAAGTTCTAACGTCTGTCCCTGGACATTCACAAAGTTGCACATTGTAATTGCTGACTCTTCTGTGAACTACTGCATCTGTTTCTTATTTTGCACAGCACATGGGTTTTCTTGAAGTATTTGTTAATGCCCAATTAAACAAATTCTGGAGATGAAAAATCCTGAAATAAAAATGTTTTATCTTAAAAGCTTTGAAATTCCTTGTACATACATATTGAATGATTAAAACAGCAAAATTATGAAAACATATTTATGTGCAAAATTAAGAAACCTTCACTCTTGTCTTAAACTGCAGGGGTGCTTGTTTTCTACCACAAAGCCTGTGAACAAGAGTAAAGATTCAGAAAGTTATTAACACACTGCCATTTATTTCCTCAATTCAATGACCAATGACAGTAATTGATTTTCCCCCAACTTTATGTCTTGAAATTTCAAACCTACAGAAAAGTTGAAAGAATAATTCAGTAAGTTTTTGAGATCTATTGCACGGCATGATGACCCTAGTGTATTATTATTATAAGGTAGGGTATATTTCAAAACTGCCAAGGGATTAAATTTTAAAATGTTCTCACCACAAAAAATAATAAGTACGTGAGGTAATGTATATGTTAACTCGCTTGATTTAATTATTTCACAATGTATGCATACATCAAAACATGACATTGTGCCCCATAAATATATACCATTATTGTCTGTATTAGCCCATTCTCATGCTGCTAATAAAGACACACTCGAGACTGGGTAATTTATAAAGGAAAAAGGTTTAATTGATTCACATTTCAGCATGGCTGGGGACACCTCAGGAAACTTACAATCGTCATGGAAGGGGGAGCAGACACATCCTTCTTCACGTGGTGGCAGGAAGGAGAAGTGCCTAGCAAAGCAGGGAAAGCCTTTTGTAAAACCATCAGATCTCATGAGAACTCACTCGCTATCACAAGAACAACACAGCGGAACTGCCTCCATGATCTAATCACCTCCCACAAGGTCCCTCCCCCAACATGTGGGGATTACAATTCAGATTACAATTCAAGATGAGATTTTGGGTGGGGACACAGCCAAACCACATCATTGCCTATGAAAAATAAATAAGATCAACTTGCCTCTAAAAATAATACAATAAACACTCAAATACATTTTGTTTATATTTAATAAGTATTAACATTTTGTCAGATTCTCAGGTATGTGTGTATGCATGGGCACTTCTGGATCATTTTGAAAGTAAGTCAAAGATATGATTCTTGATCATTAAATACTTCATATAAAAATGTGTCTCCTAAGAATAAGAATATTCTTGTACATAACCCTAGCATCATAATTAAGAGATCAAAAGGTGATAGTATATGTAGCATATTAGCATATGATATGAAATCATAATTCATGTTTCTTCAGTTTTCTCAAGAAATAACTTCTATAGCTATTAATTTTCTAGATCCGGGACATAATTATTGCATTCCATCTAATACCATTTAATCTAAGACAGTTTTCTTGCTTATTTTGTTTTCATGCCATTGACATTTCAAGGAGTCAAATCCAGTTAATTTTTTAGACTGTCCCCAGTTTTTTTTGAAGTTAATGTTAAACACTTTGGGCAATAATATCACATTGGTGGCAATGTATCTTACCTGGAAGTATGTGATGTCAGCTATCCCCTTCCTGTAAAATTCAGTATAATAACTTGTACTGTTAATAATCTTTGTACTCAAGTTATTGTACTCAGTATAATAATTTGATCTCCTTATAATCTTTTAGATTCCTATTATAAAGGTACATATTCTCTTCAAAATTAATGAACAATCTCTGTAATTGATAAGTAATGAGTGAATATTTTTTCCCAAAATATTGAAGAAAATGCTCATAAACAAAAGCAATTAATTTAAGAATTCCTTTCCTCTTTCGCAGTTGATAATTTATGAAGAATGTTTCTGATCTCCAGTGGCCACTGTTGGGTGTGACGATTCTAGGGGACTTTCAGTTCTCAAATTAACTGTGGTTCACAGCAAGAATGTGGAATTGGGTAGTATTTCTTTATCAATATCAGCAGCATAATGTCTTAGAAATGTGGAGATGTAACGGAGTTTCAATAAAGCAAAACCACAACCCTCCTACACGTATACATACTGCCTATATTTAAAATAGGTATAATAATAGCACCTAATTCTGTAGGGTGGTACCAGAAGAGAGAAGCTGGGTACCATAATAATGCCCATGGAAAATGTTATCTGCTCTTTGGTTTTGATAACTATTGGTCGTGTCTCAAGGAGAGCATGCCTGAATAAACTGCAAACTCAGAAGAAGCTTAGAAATAACACTGCATATTTAGAGCACTTGATGCAGTGCAGATCATTATTCAGTATACTTCTAGGAGATATACAGGTGGCAATATACTCGTCCAGTTCTTCTATCTGAGGGCTGGAGAAAGCTGGATAACAGAATTGTAACCTGTTACATGAAGCCATTTGGGTCTCTGTGCTGGGAATCGGGATGTCTTAATGCTTTGTCTGCTGTTTTTTCTTTAACAGTAATGAAAGGTGGATTTTTTTTTTCATTAAAAAATGCTACGAGCTAAATGGAAGATGAGGTCAGCTGAGCTTCCCACTTAAAAATTGCAGTCACATCTACTGAGACACTTTCCTAATTCTAAAATCATCTTAGGTAATAAGAGTAATTTAGGCAAAGACAATGAATTAGTGCTGAGGAGTGGAGAACAAAGAAATTATGAAACCACTCAAAAATATTTCAAGGATTTAGTTCAGAAGCAAAGCTGGAAATTTAGAACCTTATTATCCTGGTTTCAAAAAGGATTTCAAAACACTAATTAAAGGCCTAGCTCTCCTTGGAGGCAGATTGGTTTATTCAAAGGCCGGTTAGGAAGCAGAATTAAAAGTAAAAAGAAATATTCTCTAGGCCGCTTCATTGGCTCTTTTTCTTCCTCTCACTTAAAAACTTTAAGATGGGAGAACATCAAAGTTGGGAATAAGTTGTATGACTCAGTGTTAGAAATAGAGTTCCTGGGGACTGTCGATTGCATCTAGATCAAGCTGCTTAGACAATCTTGTCAGCCCATAGCAGGTGGTGGGCAGTAAAATGCTGAAGAACACTGCCATAGTAGTCAAACTCCATGAAGACCATATTGGAGTACTTTGAAACTTTTATCAATTGAGTCTGATATAAGAATAAATGAAACATTACAGTCCAGTGTTGGGACAACCAGCTGCAGCTCTTAGACCCTCCGATTAGAGTTAGGTGCCTGGTTTTCCATCTGACCTAAGGGGCCCCCCATCACTGCTCCCTGAACTCATGTGTCTCTGCCTTCACAGGGGGCTCTTTTATAGTACTGCAAGTAATTTTCCACCATGAACCATTCAGTCTCCAAATAATACATTGGCTGTATAGTATTTGTTGCTGTCTGCCCATCTTAAGTGATTTGGATTTCGTATGCATATAATTTCTAATTCAAATTGCATCTATATGTGGCCATAAAATTCACATCAGTTCAGGTGGAAAGTTGATCAGAAGCTTGCTCAGTATCGCTGGCTGAGATGTGAGCACCATCTTTTTGATGACTTTCTTATTATAAAATCTGGGAAATGCCTTCTTTGCTGGAGGATACTACATTCTCTCTTAGTTTCTGCAGCACCCAATGCCAAACAAATCCTTCTGCAGTGACTCGTAAATTGGGCAATACTGGAGCCAGGACTGACACATTTAGAGGGAGTGCCTGGGCTCAGTAGTGTAACTACAATGTTTTATGGGGTTTCAGAGGCTTCTGATTATATACCGTAATTTGAATTACTTCCCAAAAAGTAAGGGGCCATTTTCTGAAATAATGCCTCAATTGATTGATTGATTTATTTATGTTACATTTTCAGAACACAAATCATCCCTCAGCTATAGATTTTAGCCATGCCCATGGTTGTCGAATTTTTTTTTTAAATTCATCTTTTGAACACAGAGACTGAGTTGAAACTGACTTTTCAAATATGTTTTTGTAGGGTTCATTCTTGAAAATGATAAAGAAGAGTACTGGAAAGTAAGAAAGGAAACACCTAGCAATCTCTTCATAGGGAATAACTTTTTCCTGTTATTTTCACACCTGCATATCCTATGTAAAAGTTAAAAATAGACTTTTATCAACAAGTTTATATTCTGGAACATGTCTAAAAATACAAATGCATCAATGTGAGAAGTTTAGATTTACACTCTTAAGGAAAGGAACACATCTATTCACTCAGAGCCTTTCAAATCTGCAGCTCTGATCACAGTTTGTCTTTGTCACTTGGAGAGCAAATATGTTATCCTTGTGGGAACTGACATTTGTACTGATTGGCTTGTAGATAGTAGTATAAACAAAAGGGATAATATAAGAATCTCTACCACTGCAAACTCAGATATAATTGAGGGAAGAGAGAAAATATTTCCAGTATGTGTAGAAGCCAAAATTGGAGCACAAGAACAAGATATGAAGAAATGACTCAGGAGTGGGCAAGATCTAATCTAAGAGCCTGAATGATGAATATTTCCTGGAACAGCTAACATCATTATTAAGATGTGTATTAGTCAGAGTTCTCCAAAGAGGTGGTTTATGAGATTATGGAGGCCCAGAAGTTCCACAATCTACTATATGCAAGTTGAAGAACCAGGAAAAGTGGGGTCATAATTCAGTCCAAGTCTGAAGACCTGAGAACCAGGGAAGCCAATCATGTGAGTCCTAGTGCAAATCTAAATGCTTAGGAACCATGAACACTAACATATAATGGTAGAAGAAGATAGGTGTCCCAGCTCAAACAGAGAGAGAAAATTCACCTTCCTTATGCCTTTTTTGTTCTATTTGGACCCTTGATGAATTGGAGGAAGCCTATTTCCCTTGATGAGGGAAATTTTTACTCAATCTACTTATTTAAATGAAACCCTCACAGACACACCCAGAAATAGCAGTTTATCAGCTATGTGGGCATCCCGTAACCCAGTAAAGTTGACACATAAAATCTACCATCACAAGTCCACCCCTTGTAAACTTAGTACCCATATGCATTTCCTGGAACAGCAATCAACCTCCAAATAGAGAAAATAACAGAATCATAATTCCACCTGACATGATAAACTATCCCACATGCAACCAAAAGTGTGCTAATTCTTTCCCAAGAAGAGGCATGATGTTTACTCTTCTTCCAATATCCAATATTTAAATAATATGATGTAAAATTAACAATATTTAAACACTGATATAAAGTCAATGTATCTTATGTTATATGATGAAGGAATAGAGAGGAAAGAAAAGAAAGACATTTTGCATAATATGTGTATGTATACGCAAATGTATTCATAACAAAATAAAGAGAAAATACTCATGAAAATTACAGTCCTCATTTCTGTAACTAGACATATGGTCAAGGCTTATCTTTCTACTACCTTCTTTCACTACCCCTTCTGTATTTGCTCTTTGCCTTCAGCAAGCACTTCTGCTGGCCAGGGTTCTTTACCTAGCAGGATTACCCAAACCTTCATTCTTGAAGGATCTGTGCCATTCATAGTCCTATTTGGATTGAGTTATTGTAGTTTTTCATTTGCCTTAGTAACAGGCTATGGTAATATTAAATGTTTTCTGAGGGATCTTCAGTATTCCAGGCATGTCTTCCTCATCTCTATTGTGGAGTAGTAGTTCAATTTCTCCTTAGTATTCTGGATCAATCACCTCAGCTCAAGCCACAACTCCCTTCCTGGCCTGTTAACTCAGAGTCATGAGGAGCCCAAAATGACCAGACAGCAGTCTTTACTTCTAGTTCAATAAAATCATTACAGTGTCTCCTGGTGGAATCATTCCTCTCTTTTCAATTTAAACCTCTAGGCCAGCAGAGCATAAAGTTAGTATCTTAGTCTGTTCTGTTCTGCTGTAACCGAATACCAAAGACTGGGTTACTTATAAGGAACAAAAATGTATTTCTTATAGTTCTAGGAGCTGGAAAGTCCATGGTCAAAGGACATCTGGCAGAACCTTCTTGTTTCATCATACCATGGTGAAAGGAGGAAGGTCAAGAGAGCACATGTGTCTGCATGCATAGAAAATAGAGTGGGGAGGTAGAGGACAAAACCCATCCGTTCATCAGGAACTCACTCTCCAGATAACTAATCCATTTATCAAATAATGACATTACTCCATTCATTAAGGCAGAGCCCTCATAACCTCATCAACTCTTAAAGGTTGTACCTCTCAACATTGTTGCATTTGGGATTAAGTTCCTGATACATGAACTTTGTGTAACACATTCAAACTATAGCAACCAGGGAACAGGAAACAAACTTGTCTAATAGTTCAGTAGGGGTAATTGTGAATGGTGCCACTCCTATTTCAACCCTTTGATTTCTGGACCCATGATCCTTGCAATGGGAGAAACAGTTACATATATACTGGATGCTGATTTAGAACATAGCCTTCTGGAGAAGCTTGCCCAGCCTGGGAAGGCATTGCCACCCAGCTGGCACTGCCATTGAGTGTTCAGAAGTCCATTCAACCATTCTATAAAATTAGCTGCTGCAAGATGGTGGGGAACATGGTAAGGCTAGTGAATTCCGTGAGCATGGGCCTGTTGTACTTCTTTGGCTGTGAAGTAAGTTCCTTGTCAGAAGAAATACTGTGTGAAACACCATAATGGTGAATAAGGCATTTTATAAGTTCATGGATGGTAGTTGATATGGTTTGGCACTGTCCTCATCCAAATCTCATCTTGAATTGTAGCTCCCATAATTCCCACATGTCATGGGAGGGACCTGGTGGGAGGTAATTGAATCATGGGGGTGGGTCTTTCCCGTGCTAGTCTCATGATAGTGAATAAGTCTCATGAGATCTGATGGCTTTATAAAGCAGAGTTCCCCTACACAAGCTCTCTTGCTTGCTGCCATGTAAGATATCCCTTTGCTCTTCCTTCATTTTCCACGCTGATTTTGAGGCCTCCCCAGCCTCAAATGAGCTGTGAGTCCATTAAACCCCTTTCCTTTATAAATTACCCAGTCTCGGGTATGTCTTTATTAGCAGCATGAAAACAGACTAATACAGTAGCTTTGACAGAGCATTGAATGCAGGGAAGGCAAATCCATGTCTAGGGTTAGTGTCTTTCCAATAAGTCAAAACACTTCTCTTTCCATGATGGAAGTAGCCCAGTGTAATCAACCTGCTACCAGACAACTGGCTGATCACCTAGGAAATGATCTAACATTGGGGGTTCAGTCCCTCTTGCTGGTAAATTTCATACTCAGTAGTGGCCACAACCATGTTACCTTGATTTATGGAAGTCCACCTTCCTTATCCCATCTCTGCCACCATGGCTACTTTGTTCATGGCAGTGTCAGCTGGAGAAAAAAGCTGAATTGTATCCACAGCAAGGCTCATTCTAGCCACTTGATTATTAGAATCATCCTTAGCTGAGGTCACCCTTTTGTGAGTATTCACGTGGGACACAAATATCTTCATGTTCTTTTTCCATTCAGAGAGATCTACCTCCATATATATTCTCAAAATTTTTTGTCACCAGTTTTCTACACATATTACTTCCAAGTCTCTGACCCATTCAGACCAAACCATTAGTCACAGCCCATAAGCTGGTATATAATTGCACATCTGCCCATTTTTCTTTCCAAACAAAGTGAATACCAGGTGCACTGCCCAAAGTTCTTCCCAATGGGAGGATTTTCTTCACAACTGTCCTTCAGGGATGTTGTAATGCTGCAGCTGCCCATGTTCAAGTGGTTCCTGCCAATTGTGTAGAATTATCTGTAAACTATATCCTCAGACCTAAAGCTACTAAGCCTTGTAGGATATGTCATCCCACTGGCTACAAATATTGGTTCAAAAGTGTATATGCTACTTAGGCAACTTCAATTCCCAGAAGTTTTACTGGGAATGCTGGAACAAATAAGTTAGCTTTTAATAAGTAATGCTAAACCCAAACAAGGAAGCAGGGAGCTGCCGGCAGCCAACTTGGTACAATGAATTGATGCTGGAAGGCTGAGTGGAGATACAGAAAGAAACAGGAGCATGCTGGCATCCATGTCATCCAAATTGTACTGTTATCAGAGCATATTAATCCCTTTATTGGTCAAGCTAATCTGGGTTTGGATTTGTTTCTCTCTGTGCAAGAAAAATATTCGTAACTTAATCAGACTAAAAGCTCATCACAAATTTCAAAGTAATAGCAATAGTGAAATCATTCTAAAACCTTCCAAAAGAAAAATAGAAAAAGTCAGCTACAAAACCTACACAAAAGTGGTGATCAGACTGGCAGCTGAATTTACATCAAAACTACTGGGTGTTACAAACAATGGATAAACATCACCCAATTTTCCACTGGGTGCAATGTCTCATGACTGTAATCCCAGCACTTTGGGAGGCTGAAGTGGGTGGACTGCTTGATGTCAGGAGTTCGAGACCAACCTGGCCAAGATAGCAAAACCCCGTCTCTGCTAAAAATACAAAAATTAGCTGGGCGTGGTGGTGCGTGACTGTAATCCCAGCTACTCAGGAGGCTGAGGCAGGAGAATCGCTTGAACCAGGGAGGTAGAGGTTGCAGTGAGCTGAGATCTCATGACTGCACTCCAGCCTGGCTGACATAGTGAAACTCCATAACAAACAAACAAACAAACAAACAAACAAAATCTCCCAAGTTTCAGGGGAAAATTAGTTCTATCCTAGAAATGTATGTAGCTAACTTTTTCTGAAGTGTGAGGTATTGACATTTTCAGATTCACTGTATGTTTTAAATTTACTTCTCAGACACTCTTTCTCAGGAGGTTACTTACGTGCTTTCAGAGAAATAAACAGCCTGAACAAAGGCTAGAGAATGGCATGGAATTTAGGCTGAGATCCAGTCAATCCAGTCAGCGATGAAGGGATGTCCCAGTACAGCAGCTGTGCAGTAGCTCATAGGCAGCAAGGCCCAAGTGGGACAGTAAAATGACTCAAGGATGGACATTGCTGTAGGGAAGGTGACTCATGAGGAAAGATGCTGTAATGAGACAGATTGGAAAATAACATGCAGAGAGAATTATGCAAGTAAAAAGGCAAGCAGTTATTCATCATAAAGAAAAAGAAAATGCTTTATAAAAATTTCTTAATGCACAATTATTATCAGAGTAAAAATAAAGTGAACTCTGATTTTTGTTCAATCATTAAGAGATAGAGGACTCTACAGGGGGAATGTGGCTTTTGGAGGCCCAAATTTACATAAGATGATAAAATTCAACCACCTTAAATATACCATATAAAAGGTTATGAGTATGTTTACTGTAGTCTAGTTAACAAATATTATATTTTATAATCAACTAGGCCATTATAAATTTTATATTTGTGGTATATTTTATCTCTTGGAAAAACTTTTTTTCCAGGTGTCAAACATAAGCACTTGAAAATCCTATAAATCCTAGGCTGTTGTCTGTAGTGCCTAACAGATAATGTAGCATGAGATTACTGCTAGGACAACACATTCTCTGTTGTTATAAAAGAAATTAACTAGAAAGAAAATGAAGTTGTGATTAATGACAGTATCAACAACACCTAACATGTAGTGAGTGCAAACTATATGCAAAGTATGTTCTAAGCAGTAGTCAATGTGTTATTTCATTTAAGACTTTCACCACAGCCTGGCCAACATGGTGAAACCCCGTGTCTACTAAAAATACAAAAATTAGCCAGGAGTGGTAGTGCGTGCCTGTAATCCCAGCTACATGGGAGGCTGAGGCAGGAGAATGGCTTAAACCTGGGAGGTGGAGGTTGCAGTAATCTGAGATCACGCCATTGTACTCCAGCTTGGGTGACAGAGTGAGACTCCATCTCAACAACAACAAAAAAAGACTTTCACCAAAAATATGGTATTGGCATTATCTCTTTTACAGATGATTAATGGATGATGGATGTAGAGAGATGGTAAATCACTAGCCTAGAGGACCCATGCAATCTCCTCCTGAACCTGCTAATATCTGAAACATAAATCAAGAAATAACAGAGAAGCATGTCATTTAGAAATGTGAAGGTTAATACCAGAATATACAAATTTAAAAATTTTAAGTAGTCATTAGAGAAGTGGGTTTGGAGGTGGGGTGCAGTCAGAAAGAAAATTGCTAATTTTCATTGCACACATTTTGGTACAGTTTTGTCTTTGAGCTGCATGCTTATATTGCTTCACAAAAGATTTAAACATTTAAATTAGCAAGGTATGATGACTCATGCCTCTAGTCCCAGCTACTCAGGAGTTCGAGGCAAGCCTGGGCAACACAGTAAGATGCCATCTGGATTGGTATAATTCAGGTCCTAATAAGCTTTGTTTTCATTTTGTTTTCCTTATGTAGTGCAAGCATGGGTGAATGTTAGACATCGTAGTACTTGATGGTAGCAGAATCCTCCAATAAGACTGCTGTAATTTTCAAGGGCTGACTCTCCTCTGCCTTCAGACTGTGTTTTACCTACTGCAATGCTTTTTACTCAACTTTAGAGTACAATAAGACTATTATTAATAGAACTGAAATAGTGACATAGAGAAGGAGCATGAAGAATCTCAATAAAACATTTGCATTCTGAGTCATAGGAGGACATGAATAAGGTAATTTACTTTGCTAAGTATCTCCCTCTGTGTATATATTAAGATTCACATTTCTTTGTTCATTTGCCCAATAGCATTTATTGAAAATGTTGGCAGATATTAATTTTGTTATATTAGGTACTATTGCTGGAGAGACTGCTAGGTACCTTTGAGCTAAAAGGGGTGCAAAACTACTACTAGAAGTCTCAAACACTAAGCTGGTGGTGCCTATGTGTGTGTGTGTGTGTGCGCGTGTGTGTGTGCGTGCGCGCATGCTACGGGGAGGTGGTTAAGCACAGAGATGCTAATCTTACTGAATTTATCTTTCTTCTGAAAGCTCTGACTTTCTTGCTTTGATACTGTTAGTCAAAATATCCCTAACATCGTTGCATCTTGGTACTCAAAGACAGATTTGATCTAGACAATGCACTGTAAGGAATTCAATTCATTCTTTTGCATAGTGCTGAAAATTTTGTCTCATCTTATAATGCAGTGTTAGAACAATGATATTTTGAGTCAGTCAGCCATTGTTCAGTTTTTCTCAGTACACTATGTCCATGTCAAAACATTTCTCTCAGTGGGGCATCATCACTCACTGCCACTGGCGAACACATAGCCGAAGAGTTACAAAGATGTAATGCAGGTAGGATGACAAAAATCATGATAAACATGATTGACAATATCTGTCTTTGTGGCAGGATTTATGGAGACTGAGAATCTGAAAAGATGTGGCAAGATTGGGTGAAAATTAAGATTTTTAAAGTGTGATTCACTTTCAACAAAGGAAAGTGAGTTATTACTTTGGTGCAAAAGTAATTGCAGTTTTTGGAATTACTTTTAAAAGTAAAGACCATAATTACTTTTGCACCAACCTACTAAATAACCCTTAACACTTTAATGCACACAATGAACAAGTCAGATCACACAATAAGGAAACAACAGAAAACTAGTCATCTGAGCACACAAGAAAAGAAGGAATGGGCATTTCTCAGATGACAAGTTGTGGAAAACAGAGGTGAGAAGATGATGTATGGTTAAAACATGAACATTGAAACAAATTCTAAAGGCTGGTGGTGCCAAATAAGTTTATCAGTAAATTGTGTAAGATGGACTTAATTATTCTTAAAATTATCCATAAAGCTGTTCTCAAAGACATTATCAAGTGCCTAGCTGAAGTCAAGGCATCTGTCTGTTACACTTTTGTGTCACCAGATGAGTAACCCAGTCATAAATAAAATGAGACTTTCTTTCTTTAATCTTAGTGAATATCTCATTCTAGTGAAATATTCTCACTAGATATTGCACCCCACCCCAATATCTCATGCTAGTGTTCTTTGATTTTGCATCTATGTTCTCACAAATAACTTGGAATATTTCCCAAGTCTGTCACCAAGTTCACTGGTCTGCAGTTGGCAAAATATTTCACTTATCTTTTGAAGCCAAAAGACTTTGCTAGTTCCAGTTTGGTGATGGCTTTGCTCTGTTTTGCATGTTTTATTTCCCCAAATATTGTTGAATAACCTTTAGGTAAAATACCCATGGTGATTTGTGAATGGAAATTTCATTTGGGTTATTTGCCTTTTAATAGAGATAAGGGTAATTTTTTTTTTTCAGAGCCTTGGAATCTGTTTTTTTTTTGCATATACCAAGACTTAATATCTACCGAGACATAGTTACACATCTGGAGCAGTGGCAGTCGTTGCTGTTACAATCATAGAATCAGGTTTATGACTCTGCTTCCAAATGTTGTCTTACCCACTGTTTAAATGTTACTGGAGTTTCCTCATTTACCTGTTGGTGTGTGACAGGGGAAATAATAATCTTACCAACCATTTTCTCTATTAATATATTAAGGAAATATGTTGAGCCATAAAATTTTAGTCTTTTCTAAATTGACATTTTTTTGCCTTATTCTCTACTAGGAGAAGGTGGAGTTCAGTAGTAAAGCTGCTGAGTGGCTTTGAAGTACAACAAATATGTTTTGTTAAATAAAGACTAATTTACTTAGATGAGTTCTATTGTTTATTTAACAAGAAGATTTTTTTAATCTTTATTTAACATAAAGATTTTCTTTGTGTAACTCCGCCAACTCTTTTAAGCCATTTAGAAAGTGTTAATACATGAAACAAAAATGAAATGAAATGATTTCTACACCAGAGGTAAGTCTGAAACCTTCAATCTTGCATGCCTCTATGTCAGTTGAATACGCTTTAAGAAATTCACTTACAAAATCATTCAGTTGAACTGAAGAGTTTTTTCCCTGTGGTTTTAATAACATGACTTTGAGTTCATAAATATGAAAAGTTTTATACAATTAAAGACTCAAATGGAAAATTCAGTTTGAGAGTATATGCCCAGTTAGGAGCTATTATAGTGGATTCCAGCATTCCCAGACCAGTAACACTTTGAAAACACTTTCAAATAAGGTGACCCAGATTACCAACATTTTGTTTTATCAAGCAAGCAAAATTAAATAAAATCACCAACCAACCAAACAGGCAAAAAACTCTTGTATGAATTCTCAATATTTATTTATAAAAATAAGCATGGTTTTAGAATAATTATTTAAATTAAATGATTTTAGCTACATGAGAAATGTAGTATATTTTTCTGCTTTATTTTATAAGATATTTCTTCACAGATGAAAACTTTATAACAAAATAGCCCAGTTTTTGTTGTTGTTGTTGTTGTTGTTGTTTTTAAGTCGGAGTCTTGTTCTGTCACCCAGGCTGCAGTGCGGTGGTACCATCTTGGCTCACCACAACCTCAGCCTCCTGGGTTCCAGCGATTCCCCTGCCTCAGCCACCCAAGTAGCTGGGTCTACAGGCGCATGCCACTACACCTGGCTAATTTATGTGTTTTTAGGAGAGACGGGTTTTCACCATGTTGGCCAGGCTGGTCTCAAACTCCTGACCTCAGGTGATTTGCCTGCCTCAGCCTCCCAAAGTGCTGGGATTACAGGCGTGAGCAACAGCGCCCAGCCATAGCCCGGGTACTTTTATGACTAGGTGGAAATCACCGATTTAAACGGCTGGCACTTCACTCTATAGAAGCAGTTCGGATAATGAAAAAAGCATCTTCATTAGACTCTCTCTACTTTTCCTGATGAATAAATGAGATCACAAGGGATCAGAAAAGATGAAGTGGGATATATTTGCTTCCACCATGCTTCACAGAAACAAAAATCTTGAAATGAATATATACAGTAAAAAGGTAGATAAACGTTTCCAAAAATATAGAGCATGTTACATACAGCACTACTTTTGGAAGGTATTCAGTGAAAAGATGACTTTTAGAGTTCTGTAATGCGTAATGATGTGTTAAAGTACTGAGCAACCCTGCTGTGTTCCAGCAAGGAAACCCGATTAACTTCGTTTGGACAAATATTGTCCACATTTATTTAACCTCAGAACTCCCTTTGTCATAACTATGAACATGGAAGGCATGCAATACTCTCTACTGTTTCCAGCATCTCTCTAATCCACGCAACACTTATATGAACTCTTTCATGAAATTAAGCTGTTAGTATAGGCATGGAAACTCTATTTTTGTGAATGGTATAGAGTAACTTGAAAGGGATTTGTTCCTTCATTCACTCATTAATTCCTTGTTTGCTGAGCAGCAACTGCATGTTTAATGATATTTTAAACAAGGTAAAAATGGAATAATAAATGAGTAAGAGATATGATATCTGACTTCAAAGATTGAACTTTTTGAAGAGAAATATCTGACATTCAAGATGCAACAAGAAAATATAAGCTTATTAGATAAAACTAAGGGTACATTATTTAAAATCACTGAAGGATGAGAATAGGGAGATGAATGGGCTGAAGATATACAAATAAAATTTCTGAAGTTTTCTTTCTGAGCTAAATCTTAAATAATTATTCATTTTATAAACCTGAAACAGTAAGTTAACCCCTCGTCTCACACTGCTTTCTTTATCTGCTCTAGGCCTATCTGAGCTAAACCCTTCCTTTCTGCTCTAAAGGTATGGATACTATGATTTTATGACAGAATTTCTGGTCAGGAAAAAAAAGGATTTGAAGAAAGACAGAAATTTTCTTTTATCAAAACAAGTAGACAGTTCTCCTGTCACTCACATTTAGATCTCTAGAGATTATTCCAGATGAAAAATTCCATATGGCAGTTGTGAGAAGTGATGTACTTGACAAATAGCTCCCAGTACAATTTAAGGGCAGAAAGGGTATGCCTCTAATTCATGCCACACACTGATGCCAGATTAATCTTCCCATAAGACTATTCTGGGCACGATAAACCCTGACTCTAAATATTTCCCTCACATTCTACTGCATACAGAAATGCTATGAACCCTCCGGTGTCTCATCTCAAACTGCCTCAAACTTGTGTTTCATGAATCCTCTCTTAGCTACCAGTTATTAGATTAGAAAGAAGAGGCCGGGCATGGTGGCTCAGGCCTATAATCCCAGCACTTTGGGAGGCCGAGGCGGGCGGATCACAAGGTCAGGAGATTGAGACCATCCTGACTAACGCGGTGAAACCCCATCTCTACTAAAAATACAAAAAAATTAGCTGGGCGTGGGGGTGGGCGCCTGTAGTCCCAGCTACTTAGGAGGCTGAGGTAGGAGAATGTCTTGAACCCTGGAGGTGGAGCTGGCAGTGAGCCGAGATCACACCACTGCACTCCAGCCTGGGTGACAGAGCGAGACTCCGTCTCAAAAAAAAAACAAAAAACAAAACAAACAAACAAAAAAAACAAAGAAAGAAGATAACTTTTCTAAGTGATTATATGCAAACAAGAAATATCTTAAAAGGATGCAGGGATATCCTTGAAACACAGGGCAACACGTACAGCTGCCTTCATGAAGGCTGAACTGAGGAAGGGACATCATAAGGAAACAAGATATTTCTGTGCTTATTTATTTTTATTAAGATATAATTTTAATACCACAAAAGTCACCATTTCGGTTGGTTCCAAGTCTTTGCTATTGTGAATAGTGCTGAAACATATGTGTGCATGTGTCTTTACGGTAGAATGATTTATAATCCTTTGGGTATATACCCAGTAATGGGATTGCTGGGTTAAATGGTATTTCTGGTTCTAGATCCTTGAGGAACCGCCACACTGTGTATCCAGAACTTAAAGTATAATAGTAAAAAGAAAAGTCACCATTTCAAACTATACAATATAGTGGTGTTTAGTATATGCACAAAGTCACGCAACAATCATCACCACCTAATTTTAGAGCATTTTCAGCACTCAAAAAACTCTACCCTCATTAGTTTGCATATGGTATATTTTTTCCATCCTTTCATTTCTAACTGGTTTTTGTCTTTGAATTTAAAGTGTCTCTCCAAAATATTCTACAGCATATAGTTAGAGCTTGCCTCTTTCCATTCTGCCAATCTGCATTTTAATTGAAGCCTTTAATTTATTCATGTTTTAATGTAATTACTGATAAATAGGATTTACATATGCCATTTTGCTATTCATTTTCTATACATATCTTACGTTTTCTTTGTTCCTCAGTTCCTCCAATACTGCCTCCTTCTGTGTTAAACAGATATTTTCTAGTGAACGATTGTAATACCTTTGCCATTTCTTTTACCGTATATTTCTGAGTTATGTTCTTAGTGGTTCCTCTGGGGATTACTGTTAATATCTTAATTTATACCATTCTTGTTTGTATGACTATCAGTTTAATTTCAATTACATATAAAATGCATTTATTTAGATCTGGTCTTCCATCCCTTACTTACTGTCACAAAATGTATCCTTATACACTATTCTCATCAACTTATTAAGTGAATTAAACTATTCTAGGTCATTATCATTAACAAATATTTGTTGATCATCCAGCAACAACTTGTATGCCTACATTTGCCTTTTAAATAATATTTAAAAATGGACTCACAAATAAAAATACATTTATACTATCTTTAATATTTATCTATATAATAGTCTTTACTAATGCTCTTTATTTCCTCATGAGTATTCAAGTTACAGTCTAATGTTCTTTTATTTTGGCCTAAAGAATTCCTTTTAATATTTATTGTACTACAGTTTGGCTAGCAATAGACTCTTTCCGTTATAGCTTTTAGGGAATTTCTTAATTTCTTTTTCATTGTGGTAATAGCTTTGCTCAATGCAGAATTCTTTTTTGGCAGGATTTTGTTTGTTTCCTTTCAGTACAGTTAATAAAGCAACTACTGCCTTTTGGCCTCCTGGCTTCTGCCATTTTCACTGACATCTTAGCAGAATCAAGATAGTTACACCTTCTATTTTTGTTTCTCTCTCTTGTGGTCTCTTTCCTTTTCTCATTTTTTTCCTAACACTTATCACATTATTTTAGACCCAAAGTAAAACTTAGAATTCGTAAATTTGTACATACTCATATAAAAAATGTGCATTCAAAGCAATGTGAGCCCTATAGAATTCTCAAAATTTTTGCTAGCCACAGTGAGAATTTTTAATGTCTACTGACAACTTCATATTCTAAGGTAACCAAATCCTTAGAATCTGGCTGGGTCCTCTCTCTTCTCTTCTGTTTCTTCTCCTTATAGACTTCATGCTCAATTACCCCCCACTGTCTTCTAATTATTCTGAGAAAATGTGATCAAATATTCAATTCTCCAGCTTTTATCCAAAAATTCAGCCCCAGGCTTCCTGTTACAGATCCAAACCTATAAAAATATGTATAGAAATAAAATGGCTTTTATTTAATGTGATCTAATCCCCTTTAGAGGCAATTATCAAGTTCTTATTGGTTACCTCTTCCTTTAGCTGCTCATATTCATATTTCTGTACAAAAATTCCCATTGTTCTTCCACCTTACATGTAGTACATTTTGACTTTACTGTGGAGTACAATTCACTTGGTAGGTCACCACTTAACTTGTTTCCCCAACTACACCACACACTTCTTCTGAGCAAGAAAAAGGTAGTCAACAGTTGCTGGACGATCAACCAGTAATTGTTAATGCTAATGACCTAGATGATGTCTAATTCACTTAATAAAAAGTAAGTGCACACCAGGATTTACTGTTGGGGCTGAATGGTGCAAGAAGCCACTCTATCATATCAGCAGTATTTACAAAAGAAGTAAATAAGACAACAATAGGGTACTTGTTAAATATTTAATTAGCTTGATGCAAAGTGTCCAAGCCATTGAACAATGTTCTAGTTCCTAGTGATCCTCTTTATTCACCTAGAAATGCTAGGTATAACTTTGCCTTTCCTATGCTGCTATAGTTTGAATGTCTTTGCCAAAAGTCATGTTGAAATTTAATTGCCCATGTAACAGTATTAAGAAATGGGATATTTAAGAGGTGATTAGGTCATGAGGGCAGTGGATTAATGCCACTATCATGGGAATGGTTTATTTAGCACGGGAGTTTGGCCACCGTTTTCTCTGTCTCACATGTGTAGTGTACTCCCTTGCCATGTGATTCTCTCTGCCATGGGATGACCCTTGCAAATGCCAGTGCCATACTCTTGGACTTGTCAGCATCCAGAATCATAAGCCAAATTTTCTTAATAAATTCCTTAGTCTGTGGTATTTTTCATAAATTACCCAGCATGTTGTAGCAGCAGAAGAATGGACTAAGATTGCCATCAAGAGTGGAGTTGTTGGTATAACAAATACTTGAGAATATGGGAAGGCGACTTTGGAACTGGGTAATGGGTAGAGGCTGGAAGAATTTGAAGGAGAAGGCTGGAAAAAGCCTAGATAACCATGAACAAAGCATTAAGGGTAATTCTGGTGAGGGCTCAAAAGAAGAGAAGGGCTGTAGGGAAAGTCCGAATCATCTCATAGGTTACTTAAACGGTACTGAAAACTGGAGTAAAGGTCATCCTTGTTACTAAGTAGCAAAGACCTTGGTTGAATTGTGCCTGAATCCTAAGACTTCATGAAAGGCAGAACTTAAGTGATGAACTAAGGTATCTGGTGGAAGAAATATCTAAGCAGCAAAGCATTCAGTTGCTGCATGGTTACTTTGAACTGCCTATGGTGAGAAATGAGAAGAAAGAAATGTCTTAAAGATAAATTTATCATTAAAAAAGAAACAGAATGTGCAGCCTAAGGAGTGAAAAAACATATTCCGAAAAGAATACTAAGGGTATGTCCAACAGGCAGTTTGCTAAAGGGATTAACATGGATAGAAGAAATCCAGGTGCCATTCATTACGACAATGGGAGAAAGACTCTAAAGGCATTTTAGAGACCTCTGAGGCTGCTCCTACCTTCACAGGCCCAGAGCTCTAGGCAAGGACAATCATTTTAGGACATGAGCCCAGGGTGCTCTCCACAGTCTCATTGCTCAGGGCTGTCTTGGGGCTCTGCTGTCTGCATTCTGATGTAGCACTCCTCAGCCACCCCAGCCATCACTCAAGCAGCCCCAGATACAGCTTGACCCACCACTCCAGAAAGTACAAGCCGTAAGCCTTGCGGCTTCCACAGTGTTAATTCTGCAGGTGTGCAGAATGCAGGCATTCTAGTAGCATGGCTTCCTCTACCTAGATTTTAAAGGATGAAACTGCTACAAAAGAGTGTCCCAACTAAGGCAAAGCCTTATAGAGCTGTGGGAAAGGACCACCTCAAAGACTCCAGAACTATAGAGTCACCAGCATCCAACACCAGCCTGGGAGAGCTGCAAGGACTGAGCCCAGCAAAGCCATGGAGCAAGGCTGCCTAAGCACTTGGGGACCCAATCCCATCCAAGTATATCTATGAAGTGGGGATATGGAGTCAAGAGAGATTATTCTCCAGCTTAAAGACTTAATGTTCCCCTGTTGGGTTTTAGAATTACTTGAGGCCACTTCCTCCACCACACACACACTTTCTTGGCCTATTTCTCACTTTTGCAATAAGAACATCTATCCTATTCCTGTCCTACTATTGTATTCTAGAAGTCAATAACTTGTTTGATTTCACTGGCTTACAACTGAAGGAAATTTGCCTCAAAATAAATTGTGCTTTGACTCCCGCATTAAGTCTTTCTCCCATTGTCGTAATGAATAGCACCTGGATTTCTTCTATCCATATTAATCTCTTTAGAAAACTGTCTGTTGGACATACTCTTAGACTCTGGTCCACTCTAGACTTCAGACTTTTGAGTTGATGCTGGAATGAGTTAAGATTTTGGGAGTTATTGGAATGGAATGAATATATTTTGCTCTGTGAGAACATGTGTTTTGTTGGCACAATGGCTGCATTCTGTGGTTTGAATGTCCCCACCAAAACTTACATTGAAATTTAATGCCAATGTAATGGTATTAAGAGGTGGGACCTTTAAGATGTGATTAGATTATGGAGGCTATGCCCTCATAAATGGACCAATACCATTATCATGATCATAGATTAGTTATAGCAGGAGTTTGGCCCCCTTTTTCTCCCTTTTCCATGTGCACGCTTTCTTATTTCTCTATAAAATGACCCTTGCTAGACACCAGTGCCATATTCTTGGACTTCCCAGTCCCGAGCTAACTAAGTCTTTCTTCATAAATTACTCAGTCTCTGGTATTCTCTTACAGCAGCAGAAAAAGGTCTAAGACTTGCTAAGAAACAAGGTATTTCATTATTTTAGCTGTTTGTTCCCCTATAGTACTTATAGCAATTTCAGCCCTATAGATCACATGCAGACTAAATTACCTGTCCTTTTACTTAGGGTTAATGAGTTTTTCATCCACAGAAGGAAAGATAAAGTTTTCAAGATAAAAAATGATCTCTAATGCAGCTGATTTGTATTCAAAAGTGAATCCTCCAAAATCCATTATACTGACTTTTAATCAAAGGCAGATATGATGAAACTTTTTGCTACAGGGGACATTTCTTTCTAAATAGACTATCCTACCATAGCAATAAGGTCTTGCAGAGGGACACTATTTCACACACTAAGTCTTGTTACATAAATAATTAACTCATTTATTCTAGATCAAACCATCCAGGTAGGCAGAGCAGCCTTTATAGTCTTTTTTTAATTTAATGAAGACATTGAAATACAGGATAGTTTTATTTGTCTTGGTAACACAGTAATTATTAGAAATAAATTCCTCTGATAATGGGATTGAGGGTGATTTTCACAAGGTCCACAGTGACTATGGAGCAAGGGTAGGGACTTGCCATAAGAAAGCCAGGACACAAAGTCTAGCTAACTCTCAAAAAAAAAAAAATACTTGTTTTAAACCATGAAAAATAATCTCTAAATAAGAGAATCTCTAAATAAGAGCCATTTCTGCCACTCAGAGATGTTAATGATAATGTGACAATGCAAAAATAATGATGGTGATGAGGAAGACAGAGTTAATCTGGAGTTAATCTTGATCTGGAGTACAGAGTTCATTTGATAAGATAAGATTGCGACGCAAAGTTCTTGAAGTTCATTGTGCTGTCCAGGCCAGAAGTGAACCACAGTTACAAGACAGAAGGATGCTACCCTCTAGGGCTCAGGAGAGTGTGGTTGGTGAGCAGATATGCAGACTGAGTCCTACTTGTTCTCAGGGTAGCATTTTCATGTGATCTTTGGTGCAGTGTCCATCTAGCAAGAGCTGTGGAAAACACCCTCTGGGGAACAGGTGGGATGAGGAAGGTGGGAGGTATGCAAAGGGAGTGGGGTTGCTGCTAGGACAAAGACTGGACTATACCCATGTTCGTTACCAGTGAGCTGAAGTGATCTATCACCAGATCTAGGCCAGGGTTGCATGGTAACTGAGAAACACCATGCTCTGGGGCACAGTTGGGGCAGAGCAGCATGGGATGTGCCCATACACACTCAGTTATGACTAGGTATGAGGCACAAGAAAGAGCAATGTCCCAGCAACCCCAAAACAGAAAGAGCAACTCCCTTCCTCCCCAGTGTCCCTTTAGCACTACCTGTGAAGTTTCACATTGTGCTAACAACGGTAAAGAAAAAATGCTTAGCTGCAGTCCATTATACCAGAGCAGGTACTAAAGGGTGACTTTCCAGCTGAGAAGCTGGAATCTAGCTTCAGCCTCCCATGTAGCTGTGACAACAGGTGTGCACCACTATTCCCAGCTAATTTTGTTATTTTTATTTTTTTGTACAAACAAGTTCTTACTATGTTGCCTATGATGGTCTCAAAATCTAATTAACTGACACAATAGGAATGCTCTTTTTTTTATTTTAAAGATGAGAAGCAAATTTAGAGGAAGTAAGTAACTTGTTCAGATCATGTGCCTAGTAGGTGGAGGAGCTTACAGACTCATCCAGATGTTTCTATCCAAAGGCACTGTTTGGATGTCTAATATGATAGATGCACTCTGTAATATGGACTTCTTGTTGTCCATCAAAATCTCTTCTCACATTTTTCCAGGTAGCAACTATATTTCCCAGCACCACCACCCTTGCTGCAAAATATAGGCATATGTTCAAATTCTCTGCACTAGAAAGTGAGAGGAAATGATGTGAACCATGATTTTTTTCTCCTTCAACCAGCAACACAACTAGAATAACAACGACCTAAGTATCCTTGGAAGCAAATATGTTGAGGATTGCCGAACCCAGCTTCAGTCTGATTTCCAGTATCACTCTGAATGTGGAGCAAAGCTACCCATGAGGAACAAATATACTCCTGTTCTTTAAGCCAGTTTTTAAAAGTTTATCCTGATATATTCATAGACGGAAAATTATGTATATCAAATATCAAAGTATATTGAAAGTTGTTGCCAATTTTACTTCCTGAAACATATGTAATGCTCACTAAATATTTGTGGAATGAGAAATCAAAGAGTACTTGCCTTAATTTTAATTAAAGCTGGTAAAGCCTTAAGGACATTCCTACTGTGTGTGAAATAGTATTCGTGACAATCATCACTTGTTCATCTTGGATTTTGCTTTGAATTACCTTTTCTTCTTTTTGATTGCTGAAAATTAAGTGTAATCTCATTATTTATTTCTCTCTCATTTTAGTTACATTATCTTAATGCACAAATATTCTCTGAGTAGCTCCATTGAGTTTGTCTTGCATTGATTTTTAGTTGCTTAGTATATTTCTCTTTAGGGACTGAGACTATATGATGTACAGCCATACATAGGTGGACACACTGGGAAGCAGCATGGGATAATGAAAATTATTAGGAATTTAGAGGGCTTAAGGCTTCATTCTCTCACTCTCTATTTCTGTATTTTGGAGCTAGTCCCCTAATATCTCTGGCTTTCTGTCCCCTACTGGATGAAATCAGGAATATATGTTGTTTCTGAGGCTTATTTAAAGATTATGACAATAAATACAAGTAAAAATGCTGCAATGATACTGGTTCTTATTATTGTTATAGTATAGCAAGTGCTCACTCAGTGTTTGATAAAATCAATTGGAATGAATGGAAGCCATCTATTGAGCTTGATAGTCATTGTGCCTACGAAATTTCCCAAGAAGATGCTATAACTTTTAGATCTATGCATTGAGATCTAGTGCACTGAGAAATTATTAACTGAATACACTAGAAGCCGGAGATAATCTTCTGAATATATCCAACTATTACCAGAGAATGTATTAGACCTTGGAGAAAGAAAAACTACAACGAACTGGGGAATGGTAGGAAATGGTGAATATGTAAGTTTAATATTTTAGAAGACACACTGAAGCTAAAGTGAAATTGGTTCAAAATTTAAGCTGTCAGACACATCCAGCAAGGAACAAGTAGGATTTCATGGCAGGGCTACTCTGACAGAACTTCCACGATGTTTATATAAAGAAAAGACTGGTTAATGGGAATATAAATAATAGATGCCTTGAATGTCACCTTTCATGTGTTTCTCCAAGAAGTTTTGATGTCACTTTAACATCCTACTACAGAAAATATGCAAAAATTGTTTATAATTGTTTGGTACCCTACTCACTCCACTAAAGTATAGCTTAAAAATATGGCACAGGCCTTTTATTGGTTTATTTGGTCAAATCATGCTATTGTTCAAAAAGCATAATTTCATTGCAAGAAAAAGAGACCAGGCTGGGCACAGTGGCTCATGCCTATAATCCAGGACTTTGGGAGGCTGAGGTAGGAGGATTGTTATAGTCCGGAAGTTTGAGACTTGCCTGGGCAACATAGTGAGACCTCATCTATACAAAAAATAAAAAATAAAAAAAAATTAGCCAGGCATGGTGGCGCATGCCCTTAGTCACAGCTACTTGGGAGGCTGAGGTGGGAGGATCATTTTAGTGTGGGAATTTGAGGTTGCAATGAGCTGTGATTGTGCCACTGCACTCTAGCCTGGGCTATAGACCAAGACTCTGTCTCCAAATTAAAAAATAGAAGAAAGCAAAGAAAAAAGAAACTCATTTAGGGTAGCCCAAGTAACAGAGATGTGATGCCAGATATTCAGAGCAGTCCTATGAAAATCCAGAGAGGGCTGAACAGCCAGGCCTTGTGAAGGTCTGGAACTGAGATGCTAGTGACTGATTCCTCATTCATCCTTCTCTCTTGTTCTAGTGGCCTCTCTGGCCCAGACTGCCTTTTCTCATCTCTGTTTCTCATTGTGCCTCAGTCCTGTTCTCATTTTCATCTCATAATCAAGACTCTGCTGCATATTTATCTTGCACATGGGCCCACAGGAGCACCCTTAGAGCACCAGTATCTGCAGCTCTTCCTCAATTTCCCTCTGTGTTGCTTACTTCAAGTTCCTGAGAAACAATCTGTTTCGCCCAAGCCCATTTTTCAAATCTAGCATACACTGTCACTAATTCAATCAGCCATATAGAGCGGGGAGGATTAGGTATTTTATTGCCCACTCAGTAGAAGGTCTTGGTAGAGCTGACTTTCTAAGGCAAGGTTTGGAATGGACTGGCAGCACCAGAAACCTTGCTAGAACAGACATTATGATGGAAATGCACTGGGCTGCAGGGTGGGAATGTGTTTCATGCTACTTCTAGAAATGCTACTGTTTAGTTACAGAATCTTAGGTAATCCCAGGTTTAGGTCCCTTTGTTATAAGTGAAACTAGCTAGACTACTAGATGACTATTAATATCTGTTCCAGCTCTAATTGACTTGACAATAGGAATAAATTACATTCATATAAGTACCAGGACTGAATGTAACCATTCTGTAATGGCCTGGTTTGTCTTATTGACACCAGAGAGTAGAGATGGCCTCTCAATAGGTTTGGCCATAAGTTTAACAAACATTGCCATCTTTGTTATAATAGATTCATGTGGCTGGACCACTTATGTACAAGAGCACTCTATTTAGACTTAGAAATATGGTTCAATATTTATTTATGATTCCCATTGTTTGTTTGTATAGGAAAATATTTTCTTGTGAAAATCTCACTTCACATTAGCAACACTTTATTCTATTCATACCTATGACTATAGCAGAAGTAAGGAGCAATGTACAGAAACAAAATTCAACTCTTCCAGGTCATATTTAAACATATGTAAAACATATAAATAACATAATTTATAAGGTAGAGTTAATGAATGTAAAACTATGTTACGTATAAACATAAAAAACAACTTTATATTACCAACACAAATTCATCCATTCATGCGCATGCACACATGCACAATGTTCTTATATGGTCACATAAAAACTGCAATAAAAATGAAATAACTCAAATACGAAATAAGCATTCTCTGATCACAATGCAATAGAACCAGGAAGGAAGGAAAGAAGGAAGGAAGGAAGGAAGGAAGGAAGGAAGGAAGGAAGGAAGGAAGGAAGGAAGGAAAGAAGGAAGGAAGGAAGGAAAGAAGGGCACGGAAGGAAGAAAGATAAATTTCCTTACTAAAAATAATCAAATCTCTTCAATGACTATTTTGTCAGAGTAAGGAAAATCTAAATTTTTAGTTTTCCAGAATGTAATTAAGTAATTAGTTACAACGCTGCACATTAAAATATACACTAATTCAGTTAAACAGGGCTCAGAACAAAAACATTTCTTAAATCCTCATGTTTTTAGAAAGAATGAAAATAAATTAATCGAGCATTTTGTTTTAAATGTTAGAGAAACAAGTAATAAAATCCCAAAGAGAACATAAAAATAAACGAAAGAAGAAAGCATAAATAAACCAAACAACTGCTTCTCAAACAAAGAAGACAATGAACTAAATAAAACAGCTAGTTTTATAAGAAAAACTTATACAAAGCGCATAGACACAAAAGAAGAAATTGTAAGAAGACAAGAATGACAGAGAGGAAATTTAAAAAAAAAAAATATATATATATATATATATATAATAGTCTACTTTGCTCAACAAAATCTGATTTGATACAGGAAATCTATGTGGCAAAAATAATTTTCAAAGAAAATATAATTTATCCCAAATTACTCCAGATAGACAGATTCTAAAAGACAATTAGTTCAGCTTCAACATCTAAAGAACTTGAAAGCCATCATTCCTGTACTTACAAAAAGAAAAAGAAAATGAAAGACTAACAATTAATATCTTTTCTTAGAGTCATCAGAGAGAACTGAAGTTGTAGGGTGAACAGCCACCGCAAAAGCTAGGGGCAGGAGAGTAATACAGAGATCTGAGATCAGTTTACCTGAAGCAGAAGCTGATGGAGCCATTAACTAATAGGAACACTAATACAGTAAATTTTATAAACTTTTGGGGGCTAAATGGGGACAAATTTGAGAATGAAGAACTGGTAGGGGCCCAGTCTTGGGGAGGATTCTCACACTTTCATGGGTTTTGCCTCCAGGGACTCCACCAAGTTTTCATGGTAAAAATTGGAAGAATAAGAAAATACTCTCATCTCAAGGAGAGGGAAAAGTAGCCATCTTCAAAGAGCCCAGACTATTCCTAATAACAAAACTGTTTTCCAAGAAATACTACTGTAACAGAGACTTATCTGACATCAGGGGACTATACTTTGCCAACATGAGCCCCCTCTTATCTTCTCTCATATAAAACGTATGGGAAAAAGTCTAAGAAATGCTTCTGAAAATCATAGCCCAGAAACTCAGTCAGGCTTGGTCTTAGTCCATTTGTGTTACTATAAAGGAACACCTGAGGCTGGGTAATCTATAAAGAAAAGAGGTTTATTTTGGCTCACAGTTCTACAGGCTATACCAGAAGCATGGCATCAGCTTGTGCTTCTGGTGAGGGCTTCAGGCTGTTTCCACTCATAGTGGAAGAGGAAGGGGAAATGGCATGTGCAAGATCACAGGGCAAGACAGGAAGCAAGAGAGCAAGGGTGAGATGCCAGGCTTTAGAAAACAACCAACTCTCAGAGGAACTAATGGAGCAAGAACTCACTCCCCTACCCCTGGGAGGACAGTGATCTATTCATAATTTGATCTCCAACACTGGAGATCAAATTTCAACATGACGTTGGGAGAGGTCAAATATCCAAACCATAACATTCACCAAAAAACTGAAGATAAAACATAATATTGTAGGACACTTCTGTCCAAATTCTTACTACAGCATTGACAGGGATTCACTAGATTGCAACAGATACAAATTACAGACTGTATTTAACAAAGAATTCTGAAACTCATAAAGGGAACTAGAAAAAAAAAAACAGAGAAGCCAGGTGCGATGGCTCATGCCTGTAATCCCAGCACTTTGGGAGGCCGAGGCAGGCGGGTCACAAGGTCAGGAGATCGAGACCATCCTGGCTAACATGGTGAAACTCCATCTCTACCAAAAAAAAAAAAAAATTAGCTGGGCGTGGTGGTGGGCGCCTGTAGTCCCAGCTACTCAGAAGGCTGAGGCAGGAGAATAGCATGAACCCAGGAGGTGGAGATTGCAGTGAGCCGAGGCCACTGCACTCCAGCCTGGGTGACAGAGAGAGACTCCATCAAAACAAACAAACAAAAAAACAGAGAAAGAGCATTATGAATAAGTAAAGGGAATATTAAATAATTTATTGTTCTTTAGTCTAGTAATAATATCAACAATGCACTGGGTGATTATAGCATATAGATACGTGAAACAAACAAAAATGATGTCATAAGGGATGAGAAGGAAGAATTGGGAATACTCTGCTATAAGGTACCTGCATAAGCCTTGAAGCAGCATAGTATGATTTAAAACAGACTTAGATTAGTTGTAAATACATATTGCAAACTCTAGGGAAACTACTAAAAAAGGAAGAAAAAGTGATATTTCTAATTGTTTATTTTGCCATGATCTTCATTATCCTTCACAAAAAATGATATTGTTTACAAAAGGAGAGGAAATCAAATGATACAAAATGCTCAATTAAAACCAGAAATACAGAAAAATAGCAGTTAAAAAAGAAATGGTACACATGCAACAAATAGAAACAGTTATGAACATGGAAGACATCAATTCAGCTATATCTACAATCACTGTAAATGTAAATGGTCCAAATACACCAATTAAAAGTGAAGGATTGACAGAGTTGATTAAAAATACAGACTCAATTATATATTATCTACAAGAAACCCACTTTAAATATAAAGACACAGATAGATTACAAGTAAACAGAGAATGATATGTCATGCTAACACTAATCAGAAGCAAGCTGAAGCAGCTGGCTATATTAATTTCAGACAAAGCACAATTCAGAATAAGGAAAATTATCAGGAATAAGGAGAAGCATTATTTAATGATAAAGAGGTCAATTCTTTAAGAAGATACAACATTTCTTATGTGCGTGCACCTAAGTATAGAGTGTCAAAATAAGCTTGGTAAAAACTGATAGAACTGCAAAGAAAAATAGGCAATTTCACTGTTATAGTTGGAGATTTCAGCATACCTCCACCAGTAATTGATGCATCTGGCAGGCAGACAATCACTAAAAATATAGTTAAACTGAACAGCACCATCAATCAACTGGATATAATTGGCATTTATTGACTATATATTTCAATATCAGCAGAATACACATCCTTCTCACCTCACATTAAATATCCACTAAGACAGACCATATTCTGGGCCATAAACAAAGATCAAAAAAATTTAAAAGAATATAAATTATACAAAGTTTTCTCCCAGATCACAATGGAATTAACTAAAAAATAATTACAGAAAGATAGCTAGAAAATCTAAAAATATTTAGAGCTTAACCAATACACTTCCACCTTAGGAAAATAGAGAATAAAGAGAAGATTAAGACTAAATAATGCAGAAGAAAGGAAATGATAGATATTAGAACGGAAATCAATGTAATTTAAAATACAAAATTAAACGAGAAAATAAATGAAACTCAAACTTTCAGACTGGGTCACTGGAACTATCTATCTATCTATCTATCTATCTATCTATCTATCTATCTATCTATCTCTGCCATTATAACTAACACAAAAGAGATACAACACAAATTTCTAATATCAGAAATTGGGGTCATTATTCCTCATTATATGATCACTGAAAGAATATTAAAGAAATGCTACAAACAATACCATATGTACAATTTTGATAACTGAAATTTACCAATTCCTGGATAGAAACAACCTGAAAAAGCTTGTGTGACAAGGACATAAACTCCTTCACACAAGAAGATAATCTAAGTATAGATATATAATTAATATATATATAATCTAATTGATCTGTATCTATTACAAATTAAATCATAAATAATACTGCTACCAAAAAGAAAACACATAGGTGGTTCAGAAGTGAAATCTACCAAATGTTTTAAAAACGAAATGATACTAGGTTTCTCTATCAGACGTCCCCAACTCTTTGGGCACCAGGGACTGGTTTTGTGGAAGACAATTTTTCAAAGGACCAGGGTGTGAGAATGGTTTCTGGAAGATTCAAGCACATTACTTTTATTGTGCACTTTATTTCTATTATTATTACATTGTAATATATAATGAAGCAATTATACAATTCACCATATTGTAGAATCAATCAGTGGGAGCCCTGAGCTTGTTTTCCTGCAACTAGAGGGTCCCACCTGAGGGTGATGAGAGACAGTGACAGATCATCTGGCATTAGATTCTTATAAGGAGCATGCAGCTTAGGTCCCTCACACGTGCAGTTCACAATAGGGTTTATGCTCATATGAGAATTTAATACCACCGCTGATCTGACAGGAGGCAGCGCTCCGGCGGTAATGCCAGGGATGGGGGAGCAGCTGTAAATACAGATGAAGCTTTGCTCACTGCTCCCTCACCTGATGCTCACCTTGTGCGGTGTGGTTCAGCTTCTAACAGGCCACAGAAGGGTACTGGTCCTGGGGGTTGAGGACCCCTGCTCTATCTTCTTTCCTAGAAAATAGAAGCAGATGGAACACTTCTTAACACATTCTATAAGGCAAGCATGTCCCTGCTAACAAATTCATATAAAGACATTGCAAGAAAGAAAAAAAACTACAGACTTATATCCCTATAAATATAAATGCAAAAATCTCAACAAAATTTTGGCATTCAATCTAACAAGGTATAAGAAGAATTGTATACATCATGATCAAGTGCTATTAATTTTAGATATGCACAACTGGCTCAAGATACAAAATTAACATAATTACATCAAAGGGTTAAACATAAAAATTATATAATCATATCAATAAATATAGAAAAAGAATTTGATTAAACCCAACTCCCATTCATGACAAAAACTCTCATAATGGTGGATGTGGTGGTTCATGCCTGTAATCCCAGTGCTTTGGGAACACATTGATTTTTGCTGAAAGAAGAGTGCTGCACTGCCTCCTGCTGAGTTTGTCTACAGGATTACTTGCTGTAGGTACCAAGTCATGGTACTTGATGACCATCAATTCCTGTGAATCTGTGCCAGAGTACAGCAAAAATCTCCTTTCTAAAATGCTCATCTTTTTTCCAGAATTGGGGGAAAAAACAAATCATTCTTGTGAGTTGGACACTTTTATATTTTAAATAATAATACAATATATGGATGGAGTCCTTTTATTTTGGGTATCTGGAACATTTTGCTTAGTTCTATTCAACATAAAAATCATGAATGATACTCTCAAGCAAAATTCTCAGAATGCAAAGCTTGCCTACATAGGATCAGAGAAGAGAGAAGATGGCTGCCTCCCTTCAGGACTTCACGACTATTATCATTTCAGCACATCCTCAGACCACAAAATCTTAGACCAGGGTTCCTATGGGATTCAGAGGAAGGATTGGAATTAATCTGTTGGCAACACCAGCACAAGTACAAATAGTAAAATTATGAATTGATTTGACTACAAAAATAGGTCCATCAAAATGCCAGCTGCCAGAGCTTACCTCTGCTGAAATCACAAAATAGACACTGATGGTTTGTTCAGTTAATAAATACTTAGAAGACATAACCATGAGTTAGAGCCCTTAACAAACTGAGAAGACAAACAATTTAGATCCTGCCTAGAAATGGATTTCCTTTACAGAATCTTCTCTTTTGTTTTGTATTTAAAAATAAAGGGTATTAGTTTTGTTTCCACACATACTTAATCAAATAAAAAGCAGAGAAGGTGGGAGGGTTGGAATTAAAGATGCTCCTGTAATCAGGTGCCCTTTTTTCTTTTTCTTTTTTTTTTTTTTTTTTTTTGTTTTGAGACTGAGTCTTACTCTATCACTCAGGCTGGAGTGCAGTGGCATGATCTCAGCTCACTGAAACCTCTGCCTCCTGGGTTCAGGCGATTCTCCTGCCTCAGCCTCCCAAGTAGCTGGGACTGCAGACACATGCCATCATACCCAGGTAATTTTTGTACTTTTTTTTGGTAGAGATGGGGTTTCACCATGTTGGCCAAGCTGGTCTCAAACTCCTGAACTCAAGTGATCTTTGATCCATCAGCCTTGGCTTCCCAAAGTGTTAGGTTTACAAGTGTGAGCCACCACGCCCAGACTAGTCATGTGCTCTTATAACTCAGTATGTATTCACACTCCTCTCTTCCATCAGACTAGATATGCCTGGAGGGCAGAAAACATATTCTACAATCCCTGAGTATCCTGCTGCTAGCAAAGTGCCCCAAACAGAGAATTAATAAATGCTTATAGAAAGAAAAGTGAATACGTATGAAAAGAAAGTATTTGATTCAAAAAGAATAATCTGAAGGGAAAAGACAGATTCAAGGGCAAGATCATTTGAACTGCAATATGGACATGTAAACGTGGGAATCAGAATGATTCATGCTGGGGTGGAGTGGCCACAGCCAACGATATAGTCCATGCTAAGCTCCACAAGTGTGATCATCTTGAAGTAATAGGATTTTTAGTGATCGTAATGGGATTTCAAAGTCAGATTCTAATTCTGCCACCACTCACAGCATGCTCCTTGGATCACAGGATCCCTACGAGCTGTAGGTGTCTCTGTGGATGGAAACAAATATTATTTGACCCTTAATAAATTGCTACAATTATTTGGATTTTGGTACAGAGAAAAGACAGCAAGCAAGGAGGTTGAGAGAAGGAATCTCCTCTGTGGTGAATGAGAATGCAATGTAGCCCTGGGAATTTACAGATATAGCTGTCCAGCAAGTGTGCTGGGATAGAGGTGGAGGGGAGTGGCTTTCTTCTTCTTCTGGAAATGCAATAATGTGCTGCAGGCCCAGAGTCTCCAGGAGTTGGACAGTGGGCCTTTCAGTCAATCATAGAAACAACTGGCACCCAAGTCCAGATTGCCTGGCCACTAAAAGTCTATTTCTCCACTCCAAAATTTGCTTTCTCAGGCCTGTAATATAAAGAAGGAGATCTCCAGAGGGAGTGTTCTTGCATTAGAAAGCAACCCCAGCCATGCCGAGCAGATGCCGTGAACTAGTGTGCACCTCTGCGGAATTATGAGAATCCAGAAGGCAGGGAGGGTGGTGTACCTACATCTCTACTTTGCAGACCTTGGCCTGGTGAGTTTTCTCTTTTCCCAACAAAGCTTTTTCTTAATCCATGCTTAGTGCTGGTGTGATGTTGAGTAATATTTTCTGCCCTCTTTTATGACAGATGGTACTCCCTGGAGGGACCCACCTAATACAACATCTGTTAAGTCTTCCCCAAGAGCTGGAGTTGTCAGACACTGAGTGGTATTGTCTCTCTGTCTCTCTTTCATCCTTCATCTTACTATGGCCTGCCTCTCTTGCTAGTGTCTGACAACCTGTGGGCATCTTACTTCTGTAGGTAGCCATTCATTAGATTATACAAGTTCTGTCCACAGATCTGCATGCTGAGAAAGGAGCAAAGGCTCTTGGATATACTGATTACATGGCCTGCATCTGGATGGAATTTAAGGTGGAAAGCTCATATCTTTTCTGTCCTGATTGTTTTTGAGGTTTCCTATTACTTGGTGGGTTGTTTAGTGAATCTGTGAGTTGAGTTGAACAAATATTCATTTATTTAGTTTAATAAATAATATAAAGAAGAATATGTCATCTCTACCTGCCTTTCTGCTATTCTGTCATTTGTGTTTTATTTGGATAAGTATAAATTAGCATGTTAATGCTAATGAATTGCTACATTTGAGACTTAGAGTTTGAGAGGTGGTTTATTTCATTATATTGTAAAAAAGGATAACACAATGCTAATGTGGCCATCACCAGTTTTCTTCAACAAGAAAACAATGGAGTAGTGGCTCCTTTAGAAAATCTGCAGATAGGGGTTTGAAACTTTTGTCTTTCAAGATGTAATGGAAAGAATCCACTTTTCTCTTTGATCAATCATGGATGACTTAGCCCTTTTTAGTTAAAGTCTTTGAAAATCCTTCAGTGTAATTTCCATTATGTTCTTAATATCTTTAGACATTAAGGGGATTAAGAGAAAGAGAAAGACAATTTTCTTTCTTCTCTGTATCAAGCACGTTAGGTTGTTTGGAAATAGTTTAAGAGAAAATAACTGGGAGAGGCTGCATCTACCCGAGTTTAATAGCTTTGCCATGATATAATTTTCAACAATGAGATTACTTAAATATTTTTCAGATTACCATAGTTATAAACCGGATTTAGTGAAAGATAGAAAGATATATAACCCAGTAATAAGATTCACTTCCCAATGAGAACTCATGGACACAGGAAGGGGAACATCACACTCCGGGGACTGTTGTGGGGTTGGGGGAGGGGGGAGGGACAGCATTAGGAGATATACCTAATGCTAAATGACGAGTTAATGGGTGCAGGAAATCAACATGGCACATGGATACATATGTAACAAACCTGCACATTGTGCACATGTACCCTAAAACCTAAAGTATAATAACAAAAAAATAAAATAAAATAAAAGATTCACTTCCCAGGTAGACACTTTTACTCCCTGGGGCAGAAAGAAAATCATGAAGATAGCATTTTCCAGAGTTCTAGGAGACATAGTTCATATTGTCTTTCCAAATTCAAAGAAAGCATCAACTTTACAGAATTAAAGATATACCAATTCATTGATTATCTGTATTCAGAAGCAGAATAGGAATTTAGATTTGTTCCATAAACTTTAAAGTAAACCAAGGCAGAGCATGGCTGGTTTACTGCTTTTCTTTCTTTTTTCTTCCTTTTTAACTCTTTTCTCCATTGGTATATCCATTTTTTATTCTCGTTTTTATTTGCCTTTTGCACTATTTTACCTAGTATATAATTTTATTAAATATGACCAAATAGAGTCTTTTTTATATTATTCCAAAAGCAAAGTAAATTTCATTCTAGTGTTTAACAACAAAACTCCTGCAGGAGCATCTATGTAAATGTAAGTAAATGCATTCCACGTTTTGCCCAAACTAAATTAAATACCAACAGAAATCTTGTCAAAAATAAAAAGAAAGTGTTAAGACTATTTTCTATTAATCTTTTTATTACTCCTTATTATAATGGTATATATGTACAAAGACATACAGAACTAAGAGTACAGCTCAAAGTGAATAAATCTGTGTAACCACAAATTAAGAAACAAACCAGCACCTCAGGAGAAACATTTGCCCTCCCAAGATATACCCTCACCTCTCCCCAAAGGTAAACTGAATCTTAACTTTTCTTACATTAGATTAATTTTGCCAGCTTTTGGAATTATAATGGAGAAATAGAGTACATATTGCTTTGTTGTGGCTTCTTTTATTCAATATTAAACTTACATAAGATTCATCTATGTAGGTGTTTGTAACAGTAGTTCACCAACTTTTGTGATCTGGAATATATAGTATTCCATTTTAGAATATACCAGAGTTTACATATTAATTCTATGGTTAATGTACATTTTGGATATTTTTAGCGTTGGGCTATTACGAGTCCACAAATGCATTGTCATCAGGTATACATCCAGAAATGGAACTATTGGGTTATAGATAATGTATAAGTTCATTTTTCTGATATTCCCAAAAGCTTTTCAAGTAATTTTACTAATTTACACAGCAAACCAGCAGTATATGAGAGTGCAATTATTTCATGTTTTCAACACTTTATATTTTGATTTTTTTAAATTTTAGCTATTCTTTTGGGTTTGTAATGGTATATTTCATTGAGCACTTTTTCATACAATTATTTAGATACGCCAATCCTTTACAAGTTCTTGTTTAAGTCTTTTGCCCATTTATTTATATTACCTTTATTAAATTTTTATATTGATCTATAGGGGTTGTTTTAGATTCTATGAGTCTTTTCTTCTATATATATTGTGAATATCTTTCTTTTCTCACTTTTTGAATTGCATTTTAAACCTTTTAATGGTGAATTCTGATAATAAGAGATCTTCATTAAGTTCAACTTCTCAATATTTCTCTTTATAATAGTGCTTTGTGTGTTCTGTTTCAGAAATCTTTCCACAACCCCAGGCCATGAAAATACTCACTTGTGTTATTTTATAGCAACATTGTTTTACCTTCTACCTTTAAATCTCAATTCACATGGAGATTACTTTTTCATGTGTTTGATATGAGTAGTGGTCAAGGTAAATTTGTTAAATAAATTAGTACATTTTATGCTTTAAAGCAGTTTTAGGTTTATAGAAAAATTGAGCAGAAAGTACACAGTTCTCATACACTCCTTTGCCTCCCCCTCCCTTTCCCCTATTAACAACTTGCATTAGTTTGGTATATTTGTTACAATCAATGAGTCAATACAATATTACACTGTTGTCTCCTTCTGGCTGTGCACCAAGCTTGGCTCCCATCTTCACTGCTTCATGTCATCCTCTCCAGGAGGCCCTAGTTGACTCTGCCACATGCAGATACTGGGAGACCCAAAGGAAGATGCTAGAACACCTGGAAGCTGCTAAATGATTACTCAAAAGGTGAACCAAAATCTTTTATTATACCTTACTAATATTTCACACATAAGAGCCAAGATGGCCGACTAAATGCAGCCAGGAAGAGCTTCTCTCACCTGAAGATCAGACCATGAAGACCAGCATGCTCTCAGAAAGACAGCTTTGAGAGTGGACAAAAGGAGGGTGCAGGCCATGGACTGATGCCGGAGGAAGATGGGAACCTTGCATGGGGTTTCCGAGCAACAAGACTCCTCACAGCCCTCAAGTGGTTCCTGGGGAAGGTGTGAGCTAAATAGGCATGGAGTGGCCTACTGTCACCATGAACCTCTGGAATCCTAGCTGCAGGAGACCTCATAACCCCCACAGACATTTAAGCTGGCAGAGAAAGCTGCTTGGAAAGTTGGCAGAAATCAAGCCTTTAGGGAGCCCAAAGGGTTTGGCATGAATACAACTGCAGTGGAGCACAGCTAGGGATGCCCATATGCCAAGGATTGCCATGCTCCTCTAGGTGGCTTTGGCTTTTGTTGACTGTCAGATCTGAACAGAACAGGGCCATCTTGCCTGTAGGACAGGACAGCCACTCTCATAGCTCTTTTGCTGGCAGATACCACCTTCCTATTCAAATTCACAAAATCCAGGTAACTCCTGTAAGATACTACTCAAGATGACCATCCCCAAGACACACTCCTCAGATTCTCCAAGGTCAATGTGAAAGAAAAAATATTAAAGGCAGCTACAGAGGAGGGGCAGATCATCTACAAAGGGAACCCCACCAGGCCAATGGGGGGATCTTTTATCAGAAACCCTGCAAGTCAGAAGAGATTGAAGGCCTGTGTTCAGCATCTTAAAGGAACTAAATTCCAATCCAGAATTTTATATCCAGCCAAGCTGAACTTCAAAAGTAAAGGAGAAATAAAATCATTTTCAGACAAATAAATGCTAAGGGAGTTTGTTACCGGCAGACTTGCCTTACGAGAAGTCTTTAAGGGAGTGCTAAACATGGAAACAAAACACTGTCACTGGCCACCATAAAAGCACACTTAAGTACATAGACAAAAGACACTCTAAAGCAACTACACTGTCAAGTCTTCATCACAACCAGCTAATAACACAAAGACAAAATGAAGTCCACACATATCAATACTAACCTTAAATGTTAACAGGCTAAACCCACAACTTAAAAGACACAAAGTTGCAAGTTGGATAAAGAAGCAAGACCCAACTATATGCTATCTTAAAGGGGCCCAAATAACACGAAATGACATCCATGCATATAAAAGTTATGTTTACACTATATTATAATCTATTAATTGTAGAATAATATTATTTCTAAAAAGCAATGTTCATATCTTAATTAAAAAATAATTTATTGCTAAAAAACTACGCCAGGTCATCTGAGCCTCCAGCAAGCTGTAATCTAAATTTTGCTGGTGGAATGTTTTACCTCAATATCGATGGTTGCTGACTAATCAGAGTGGTGATTTCTGGCAGTTGGAGTGCTTGGGACAATTTCTTAAAGTAAGACAATAATGAAGTTTGCTGCATTGATTGTTCCTTTCATGGAATATTTCATTGTAGCATGAAATGCTCTTTGACAGCATTTTACCCACTCTAGAACTACTTTCAAAATTGGAATAAATCCTTTTAAATCCTGCCACTGCTTTTTAAAATATGTTAATGAAATATTTAAAATCATTTGTGATCATTTAAATAATGTTCACAGCATCTTCACCAGGAGGAGATTCCATCTCAAAAGAAACCAATTTCTTTGCTCATGCACAAAAAGCATCTCTTTATCCATTCAGGTTTTCTCGTGATATTGTAGTAATCAGTCACACCTTTAGACTCCATCTCCAATTCTAGTTGTCTTGCTATTTTTACCACATCTGAAATAGCTTACTCCACTGAAATATTGAGCCCCTTAAAGTCATCCATAAGAGTTGGAATCAACTTCTTTCAAACTCCTGGTAAGGTGGATATTTTGACTTCTCCTCCATAAGTCATGAATGTTCTTAATGGCAACTAGAAGAGTGAATCCTTTTCAGAAAGTTTTCAACTTACCCTGCCCATCCCCATTTGCAGAACTGCTATCTACAGGAGCTATAGCCTTACAAAATGTATTTCTTAAATAATAAGACTTGAAAGTTGAAATTACTGCTTGACACATGGGCTGCATAATGGATGTTGTGTTAGCAGGCATGAATACAAGATTAATCTACTGTACATTTCCACCAGCATTCTTGGGTGACCAGGGGAATTCTCAATGAGTAGTAACGTTTTGAAAGAAATCTATTTTTCTAAGCAGTAGGTCTCAATGAGGGCTTTAACAATTCAGTGAACCACATGGTAAACAAATGTGCTGTCATCCAGGCTTTGTTGTTAAATGTACAGAGAAAAGGCAGAGTAGATTCAGCATAATTTTAGGGGCTCTTGGATTTTTGGAATGGTAAATAGCAATGCCTTCAACTTAAAATCACCAGCTGCATTAGCCCATCACAAGAGAGTCAGACTGTCCTTTGAAGCTTTGAAGGTAGGGCCATGCTTGAAAACCAATGATGTAGATTGAAGCTTGATTGAGTCTATTGGAAATTTTGTTTGTTTTTAAGTAAAAAATGCCTCTACTGGTGATGAGGAAGAGACTTGGACATACATCCTTAGATTTACATTTGTATTTGGGCCCTGTGGTAACCCCACTTCCTTACCCAGATGTATCAACATGTAACATAGAAGGGCTCTTAGGTCTCCTACTGCTTTGGCTTTTCACAAATAACTTTTTTTTTTTTTGAGACAGTGTCTCGCTCTGTCACCCAGGTTGGAGTGCAGTGGCCTGATCTCGGCTCACTGCAAGCTCTGCCTCCCAGGTTCATGCCATTCTCCTGCCTCAGCCTCCTGAGTAGCTGGGACTACAGGCGCCCACCACCACGCCCAGCTAATTTCTTGTATTTTTAGTAGAGACAAGGTTTCACCGTGTTAGCCAGGATGGTCTCGATCTCCTGACCTCATGATCTGTCCGCCTCGGCCTCCCAAAGTGCTGGGATTACAGGCGTGAGCCACCGTGCCCGGCCCACAAATAACTTTTAAATAACATTTAACAATGGGGACTCAGTAGGTTTGTAGTTCTTAAACATTTTATATCTGGAGAACTTAGGTTTAATCCATACTTCTTTGAAGATAAGAAGTGAAGACGAGGGGTGACAAATTCAGGGAAATATTTTAAAGCCTAAATTAAAAGAAGATTTGAAAAAAAATTAACCTTCAGTAATACATCTAACATTTGTGAGTAACCAAAAATGTCTTGAACAAATGAATTTTTCCCAAACTCACAATTTGTTTTTACCATTAATAGATGGGGCCCTTTTACTATACAATATTTCCTCATTAAAGATTCTATTATTTTTAAGTACTGCCTTTTTCTAGTTTAAAATTAAGAATTCCGTTCTTCATTGAAGGAGAAATTTTCATTTATTTTACATTTAAACCAAATGTGCTGTGCTAGGTCTATTTAGGAGTTCCCTCAGTGACTTAGTCATAATTGATTTAAATATTTTTTTGCAGAGCCTGATCCAGGCTAAGTTTGGCAATGCAGTGAGTTACAGAACAGTTCCTCTTGATCTAAACAGTAGTCAGACTATGAAAATCAGTGGAGCTTGAGGCTAAGTTAGATCAGAAGATTAATGCTCAGGCCCTTAACTTTGTGGACTTCATGACTCAGAGAATCCTGGTGTGATAATTAAAGGCAAGGCCGGCAATCTCAACAGGGCACTTAGTGAACACTCTTCTGGGAAATTGAATATTTGTAGGCATTTAGCCCCTGGAGGAAAGGGTCTGAAGGGCCCTTAGAATGCACCTTTTATTGGTGGCTGAAGCTCAAGCTGGATAAATGACTTATTCTTAGTTCCAAAGCTGGTTGGTGGAAATAATAGGGTCAGAATGTATATTTTCTGACTTCTAGTCCATGTCTCTTTCCACTAGACCTTGCTACAGCAGGGCATGAGAGGCCGTCTGGGGGTGGGCCACTCACAGACAGAGGAGTCAGAATTAAGGGCGTCCTCAAGCTGAGAGGTCCAGAGCCAGAAAAGGCCAAGCAGAGATCTCTAGGGTGTAGCATCACTTTCCTACACAAAGTTAAAATGGAAAAAATTTTGTCAAGAAAATGAAACTTTCTCTGGTAAGGGACTAAGAGAAAAGGAAGATGGGTATGGCTAATGGGGAGGAAATGAGTTAGGAATTAATATCTGAGTGTTTGGAAATGTCAGAGGATAAGAAGGTAAAATCTGGGCTGCTGTGATTATCATTTAGTAATCTGAAGTAACAGAGAAAAATACAAGCTCATGCAGAAATCCATTCAGTAGGGGATTGTGGGCAAATATTAATACAAACTGTTCCTGTTTCAAGACATTTATATCAAGGTCTTGGTCAGTCTAATAGAAAATGGAGAAATAACAAGTAATTCCAAAAGAAAAAATATTCTGCTAAATCTATGGTTAAAGTGGATGTATTTTTCAGTCAGAACAATTATATTGTATGAAACACTGCCAAAGTGTTATAATCCTTAGAGGAGGATTGTGATTTAAACAAAACTATTCAAGAATGTTGATTCTCCAAAAAACAAAAACAAACAAACAAAATAAATAAAGGTGTTAAGAACTTTGTAATGAAGCAGAAAGAAAATAATCTCATGCTGGGTTTCTATAATGTTGTATATCTTGTGTGGGAACTAAAAGTGGCTGTGCGTACCAAACAAACACAAATCATATCAACAAAAAACATTCCAAATGTTTCCAAAAAACTGAACATTTGATCAAATATCTGGATGTTTGGCTATATTTTCTTAACTGAAATGTGAGATATGGCAACGCAGGTGTAAACTGTTCACATTTTTAAAAATATCTTGATAACTAAACGTATTAATCACCAGCCATGAGTGCCTCATCAATCCCTGATATCAAGGTCATTAAGGCAATTGGTCTTTGGCAGGCTGTTGATTGATACAGCTCATTGATAATTTTTTATCTGGTATTAATTTGGCTATTAGAGCCACCTTAAACATAAGTATGTTCAAATTTCAAGGGTAATATTTGGGAGACTTTTCTCCCAAATGATGATGGGAGAGTAGGGGAAATAAATGTCAGATCAGAAAAATTAAAACTATTAAAATCAAATCTTTTACCTCATTATGGCCATTACACTTGATAATGGAACAGGACTGCTGTTCGAATGCAGCATATTATTGAAAATAACCAAAATACGTGCATCATCTCTTACATCATCTCTTACATCATTTCTCTTACATCTCGTGCATCATCTCTTACATCATCTCTTACATCATTTCTCTTACATCTCGTGCATCATCTCTTACATCATCTCTTACATCATTTCTCTTACATCTCGTGCATCACTCTCCAATAGAGTACCTGTTTAATATTCTCTATAATCAGGTGTAGTAGTGTGGTATATTCCAAAAATGTGTTTGTTTTTTGTCCCTGATTCCTGGCACGGAGCTCCTAATACTCTCAGGATTTCCTGGGCAATAAAAGTATCTTCTGTTATTCATAAGGAGCCCCCTTTGAGTACATCTGAATTTATGCTGATAAGATGACTTAGGGTAGGATCCCCAGCTATTTTCAGGACCAGGCTGACTACCAGATAGACCAAGTGATTAAAAGAGTTGGTACTTTCAGCCCCATCCCCACCATCTAAGGAGGACCCAGGGATTGCTGTTTGAGTGCTGTAAAATCTTTTAAACAATTAGATTCAAAAAGCTTCCAGGTTGGTGACATTATGTACTGGAAGGGTGGCACACCTGGAGAGGGCTTGACAGCTCCATGCCTTTACTGATATAATTCTTCCATCTGGATGTTCCTGAGTTGCATTCTTTATCATAAACTGGTAACAGTAAGTACCTTTTTTTTTAGTTCTATGAGTTATTCTAGCAAATTAAAAACGTGAGGAGGGAGCAATAAAAACCCTCAATTTATAACTGGTTGGCCAGAAACACACGTGGCCACCTGGGACTTGAGAGTGGCATCTGAAGTGGGGGTAGTCTGTGGGACTGAGACCTTGGCATATGGGGTCTGCATGGATGCCAGATAATTAGTGTCAAAACCGAGTTGAATGGTGGGACAACCAGTTGGTGTCTAGAGAGTTGGAAAATTGACTGGTGTGAAAAAAAAACCCACAAATTTAGTGTCAGACTTGACAAACTCTGGCTGATGGTGTTAATGACATCTTCTTTCAAATTGCAGGTGGCAGGTGTGTGTGCGTGTGTGTGTGTGTATTTGGGGCAGGGTGTGGGCAGTAATAGGAAACAATTCAGAGTCAGGCTAAATATAAATAGCTATACTAAATGGTAGCAAAAAATACCATGGACCAAGTGGCTTGGATGTGTCAAACTCACGAATTACTAGATAATTACATCATGAGGCAGAGTCATCTTAATGCAGTGGTTGAGTTAAAAATGAAACTCCAAGCTGTAAGGAATGCTTTAGATCACAATTAGAAAACCTGAAATGGAAAATCCCAGTGATTTTCCTCAGACATTTTTTATTGTAGCTGCTTTTTAAAATATGCAAATATTTTCTAATGATACTAGCTTCATCTTACTTAGCTCATCCATGTATGATACATTAAGTGTCATCTTACACTGATAAATCCGGGCTACGATTTCAACACGGCGGCCCCTTGTGCATTTCTTTCCTTCGGAAATGATCTCAGAGAGCTTCAAATGGAACATAACTCTAATGGCAAGTTGAATAGATAGGTTCTGTATTCATTTTCAAAATCTGTAAATCCTGGTGGATGGCCTTCTTTGATTGCTGTAACAACACACCAAAAGTGCAAATTTGACTAACTGTTCCTCGTAATTTCCTTAGTGCTTTCAATACATGTAAAAGGGTTACATGTATTGGTTAGCTCCAGAAGGGCCTTCATTTTCTGCCCCATGTCCAGTCTTGAGCTTCATCGCTGTCTCTCCATCATGGTGCAATCAAAGCATATGGAGCTAATTGCATTCCCGCATCCTGCTATGCTCCCATATGTTCTCAAGTTGTGCAAGAGTCATTAGATTGTGTGCCTGGAATAAATAGCCTCTTCCACTTCTCCACCTGGCTGACTCCCACTCATCATTCAAACCCAGATTAAGTGTCATGTTCTCCCATCCTCTGAGAAGCCACCTCTCTCTGCCAGGCTGTGCTCTTGCTCTGTCTCCATAGCTGTTCTTACTTACCATTATGATTCTTACATGGAATTGATGGCATCCTTGCCCCTATAGACTCTGAAAAACAGACACTATGTTTAATCGTATGAGCCTGGTGCCTGGCAGCATGACAAAGAGCAGTCAATGAATGGTTGAGTGAATGGATAAAGCCAATATGAAAAAAAATTATAGCCTTCTTTCCTAACACAAATATATTAGTGATACGTTTTTCAGATATGTGGTGACCCAGGTTATTTGTTTATTTTATTTTTTTAGAGGTGGGGTCTCACTCTGTCACCTATGCTGGAGTATGATGGCGAGATCATTCCTCACTGCAGCCTTGAACTCCTCGAACTCAAGTGAACCTCCTCCCTCAGCCTCGCTAGTGGTGTCTTAGGTTATTTAAAAGCAATGTTGACCAAGGATGGAAATGACCTAAGCAAATTTTACAAATGTCTGTGGCAAATGCCAACTGTGTATGGCACATCTAATTTAGCAGAATTTAAAGGCAAAGCATGGTTTGGTGGAGAGTAGCATTAATTATTATTGTATTCTGCCAATGTTTTCAGAATATTTAATTCACGCATTTCAGATAACAGAAAGGATCCTGAAATTATATTTTTACTTTTATTTCTGTGCTTCCTCTATATTAGAGCAATTGTGTGGAGTGGTAGCACAGCAAGGGCTAGTAGAAGAGCTGAAGTGTTGATTGAAATGGTCAAGATTGTCTTTAAATAAAGGTGCAATCTCTACAGAACCATATCATGATTTGACAACTTTGCAGCACACTTCTATGGTACAAGTGTTTTCACAACTGTCTATTCAAACTATTTTATGACTTTTCTCTTACACAAATGTCATATGTCCCCATTTCAGATGATAATCTTGCCTTCTAAGAAAACAGAGGCAGGCCGGGCACGGTGGCCCATGCCTGTAACCCCAACACTTTGGGAGGCTGAGGTGGGTGATCACCTGAGGTTAAGATATCAAGACCAGCCTGGCCAACATGGTGAAACGCTGTCTCTACTAATAATACAAACATTAGCGGGGTGTGGTGGTGCATGCCTGTAATCCCAACTACTCGGGAGGCTGAGGCAGGAGAATCACTTGATCCCAGGAGACGGAGGTTGCAGTGATTCGAGACTGCACCATTGCACTCAAACCTGGGTGATAACAGCGAAGCTCTTTCTCCAACAAAAAAAAAAAAAAGAAAGAAAAGAAAGAAAGAAAAGGAAACAGAAACAACCCACAACCCAAGGGGAACTTCCTTCTCTTCCTTCTACAAATCTACCAAGCCTCCTGCATCTGCTTTCCCTCCTGTAAAAATGGAGAAAGTACCCACATGGCTATCATTTTTCACTACATGGTAGAAACCATCCCCTTTTACCTTTTCATTAATTTTCTTCTACATTAATTATGTATTTTTATTATTAATGTCTTATGTAATAGACTGTTTTCTATTGGTTGATTCCCATTGTGGTGCACTATCTCCCAACTTTAAGTAAATGCATAAGCCCTTCCTAAACCTAAAATTCTTTCCAGGTATTGCCCCATTTTTCAACAGCACTTTACAGCCAAACTTCTTGAAAGAATGATTGATTACTGCTAATTCCTCTATTACATCTCATTTATGCCCAACACACTGCAACCAAGATCTTGATCCCCCCGCCCTAAGTCTTGTTTGGTAAAACAGTCAATAATCTTTGTGCTGTATTTGTCAGCACAACTGACTACTCTTCTTAGAATTCTGGGAGAACCCACACTCCTGGTTTCTATCAACTTGATGGACCTCCTTCTCAGTCTATTCAGCTGGTTTCTTCTCTTTTCAATCTCTAGATGATTTGGCTAACAGGCTTACTCTTGAGCCCCCTCCTCTTATCTAATCATCATTTCTCTGTATGTAATTTTAACCATAGCATTTTAAAAAACATATTACACATTTGTTGATGATGCCCAGACTTGTATTTCCAACCTTCAATGGGAATCTCTGTCTCATATACTCAACTTGCCTACTTGAGCTCTCCACTGCATGGAGACAAGTAACTTAATGTGCCACAAATAATCACTTGATTTCATACTTCAAACCTTAAAATTACCTCCCCCACAGTCTCATCTGTTTCAGTCAATGGCCCTACCATTTATCCAGTGGCTCAGTGCAGAAATTCAGAAGTCAACATGCTTTTTCTTTTTCCATTGTCCTCTCCATCAAATCTATCAACAAAGCTTGACCCAGAAAATATGTATCATACATGATAGCTTCTCTCCATCTTCACTGCTACCACCCTAATTTAAGCCAATATGGGGGTTCTTTTTTTTTCCTTTTTGCAGCCTCCTAACTTATCTTTATTAATTGGCTCCACACAACTGCTGGAGTGATATTTTTAATTTCAAATCAGAATACAGTCCACACCTGTTTAAATTGTTTCAGTGGTTGTCTCTGCACCTGAAGTCAAAATCAAAATTTTTAATGTAATTCCAAAGTCCTCCATGACCTGGCTTCTACCTGCTTTGTCAACAGTGTCTCTAACAACTCTGTCACAGTCTGGCCTTCTCATTGTTTTTATCAAATACATCAGACTTGCTACCATATTAAGGCTGTGGCACAAGTGGTTTCCTCCTCTATGTGGAGTCTTTTTCTACTAGATCTTTACATGGCTGCCTCCTTCAAACATTCATGTCTCAGATCAAATTTAATATCAGTGAGGTCTTCCTTGAATATCTGATTAGAATCTTCCTCCCTTCACCTATCCATACCTAACACCTACTATACCTCCAAGTTTCCTATTTTCCTCACACCATCGTCCATATGTGTTTATGGGTATAAATATAAACACAAACTTAGTGAATACAGATAAGTAACGCATACACACTCCCCAAACAAAATTTAATCTTGGTTGGAAAACACCCAGACCTTGTGCTTTTTTTCCTCTAACCTCAAATATTAAGTCTCCATCTTCTATATGTAGTAGTTGAATCAGGTAAATGACATAATAGATAGAACTAAATTTCACATCAGAGGCAAATATAATTTTTAAGACACACAGACATCTCTGAGACTTGCTATCTGCTCAGAGAAAAATTACAGGCTGAGAAGATGGAAGGGACAGGAACTTCAATAGAAAATAACAATTAAAGCTTTTAAGAGCCAAGCAAATGGAGAACGGAAATAGCATAAAGAATGCAGAGAAAGGCCAGGTGCAGTGGTTCACAATCCCAGCACTTTGGGAGGATGAGGCAGGTGGATCACCTGAAGTCAAGAGTTCGAGATCAGTCCGGCCAACATGGCAAAACCCCGTCTCTACTTAAAATACAAAAATTAGCTGGATGTGGTGGCACACGCTTGTAATCCCAGCTACTTGGGAGGCTGAGTCAGGAGAATCACTTGACCTGGGAGGCGGAGGTTGCAGTGAGCCGAGATCATGCCACTGCACTCCAGCCTGGGCAATACAGCAAAGACTCCATCTCAAAAAGAAAAAAAAAAAAAAGGAATACAGAGAAAGGCTCAAGGAGGAGGACAGTCTCAGTAGAACTTGGACAACTGATATGGAAACATCACAGATGCCTGCAGAGAAAAACTCCTTTTTTTTTTTTTTTTAGCTGTCTTTCTGTTTCTATTTCTCCTTGACTGTAATTGAAAGTGGGTGGACATGTGTACATAAACTGCTCAAATCCCTTGGCTCTGATGACACGTGTGAGATGAGCTGAAAGTGTCCTCCAAACTAGACTGAAAACCAGGACACAACTGGTGTTCTACTTTTCTTGCAACTAATTGGCTATTTGCAAGAAATAGCCATTTCAAGCATGATTCTGCTTTCAAACTTTCCTTAATTACTGAATACCAATAGACACTGCTTTGTTGAGCATTCCCAAACTGAAGACAGAGGGACCATTTGTTGGCTTCCAAGAGGCTGCTTGCCAAGGGCAATGTTAGTGTTCTGGAAGTGTGCATTCTTCCGATCAGAGTGAGCAGAAGAGAGCATTTCAGCAGCCAAAGCACAGTAAAACATTAAGCTGATAGAAGACAATGAGGATAGGATGGCGCATTGGTTCAATACACTGTGGGAATTCATGGATATGCACCAATTGCCTCTTTAGCTGTCCCTCAGAGTGCCCCAGAAATCAGGAAGTATAAAGTCAGGAAAGCACGCAGTAAATAGTTAGACATTAGATATATTACAGAATGAGATTGCATTTCATATTTTTTGCCCAGGAGCCAACTGCAGTTTCAACAATCTCACGTAAACTGCTTTATTTGTGCACATCTGAAATCAAGGCCATTCAGAAGCAGCAAGAGCTGATCAGCACCTGATAGCCTGAAATGGAAATGCATGCACTTTCAGGCTCCAAAATAATCTGATCTGCACAACCTGGGAAAGCAACTCCTCGTGGGATGAGGAATGTTTATGTAGATTGGTAAAGTAGCACACAGAAGCTGCAAAACCTCAGGAACAGGAAAAATCATGATCAGAGAATAAACTAGTGTTAAATTAGTGAAGTGCTGGGCTATCAGCATGAACACAGTGCATGCAAATATGCCTCAGGTAATTTAACACTAATTACTAAAAAGCTGTGTTTTTCTGACCTTCTCTCCCACATTCCTCTCTGCTTACGCATATTTGGCTTTCCTGTATTTCTTTTTCTCGGTTTAGTCTTTATTAGGTCAACTAGGAGAGTGCAACACATGGCTGTGACTGTAATATAAAATGTTGGGCTTACTTTGGGATTTCCATATAGACAGCTTCAGCAACTCCAGCAATTCCCACAGGAGGTATAGAGTCTTTTAAATATATGTGTATGCTTAAATATATTCATGTGTTTATTTCTACTACTACCTACATGGTATGACCATTTCAACTTTGCTCTGCTTGTAAAGCTAATAGAACAAAATCCAAAAAAAAAAAAAAAAAGGGAAATCAGAGTTACAGTTTATTTAAGCGAGATCTCCATTACAGACTTAAGTGGCCTCTGACCTTCAAGGAGGAATTTCTGCCAACACAGAGCTATGAAAGGCAGACAAGGGATTGAAAAACCTTGCTAAGTTGTCTCTGAGAATTATTGTAGATAGATGCTATTTGAAAGACTGAAAAGGATTTAAATATGTAACACTGTTGCAATAGTTCTCACTGGATTATGCAAAAGACTTCTAGCTGACTCTTAAGCACAGATTCATTAATGCTTTGTTCTGTTTGTTTACCTCATCTTCCAATATACTATCTGTTTGCGTTTAGCTGGGGTTACCCACTGCTTCTGAGTCTCTCTTAATCATCTCACACTAGATAACACCTTCATCGTGTTGGAAAATAAGAATACAAACTGAAATCCAGTGTTACATTTTTCATCATCAATTGTTGTCAAAACCCAAGTAAGAAGAACATGAAAAGATAATCATTGGCACTGAAGAATATAGCATTCTATTATTCCATAATATAGTAATTTTTATTTTTGGCTACCTATTACTTACAAGTCTCATCTACTACTATACTATATAGTCCATAGGGACAAAGACTGAATCTTGGTCATATTTTTTTCATAGCACCTAGCAAATGTCTGGCACATCCTTGGCTCACATTGAACAATTGAATTTTTTTTTTTTATAAAAGGTCATTGGAAGAGTTCATGGCCAGGCATGGTGGCTCACATTTGTAAAGCTGGCACTTTGGGAGGCCGAGGTGGGAAGATCTCTCGAGTCCAGGTGTTTGAAACCAACCTCGGCATCATAGCGAGATCTCATCTCTACAAAAAATAAAAAGGTAGCTGGGCATGATTCTGTGGGCCTGTGGTCCCAGATATTCAGGAAGCTAAAGCAGGGGGATCAATGGAGCCTGGGAATTCAAAGTTACGGTGAGCCATTGTGTCCGGAATTGGTGGGTTCTTGGTCTCACTGACTTCAAGAAAAAAGCCGTGGACCCTCACGGTGAGTGTTACAGTTCTTATAGATGGCGTGTCTGGAGTTTGTTCCTTCTGATGTTCAGACGTGTTCAGAGTTTCTTTCTTCTGGTAGGTTCGTGGTGTCGCTGGCTTCAAGAGTGAAGCTGCAGACCTTAGCAATGAGTGTTACAGCTCTTAAGGTGGTGCGTCTGGAGTTGTTCATTCCTCCCATCCAGAGTTGTTCGTTCCTCCTGTCCAGAGTTGTTCATTCCTCACTATGGGTTCATGGTCTCGCTGGCCTCAAGAATGAAGCTGCAGACCTTCTCAGTGAGTGTTACAGCTCATAAAGGCAGTGCAGACCCAAACAGTGAGCAGCAGCAAAATTTATTGCAAAGAGCAAAAGAACAAAGCCTCTACAGTGTGGAAGGGGAGCCCAGCGTGTTGCCACTGGTGGCTTAGGCAGCCTGCTTTTATTCCCTTATCTGGCCCCACCCACATCCTGCTGACTGGTCCATTTTATAGAGAGCTGATTGGTCTGTTTTACAGAGAGCTGATTGGTCCGTTTTGACAGGGTGCTGATTGGTGCGTTTACAATCCCTGAGCTAGACACAAAAGTTCTCCAAGTCCCCGCTAGATTAGCTAGACACAGAGCATTGATTGGTGCATTTACAAACCTTGAGCTAGACACAGAGTGCTGATTGGTGTATTTACAATCCCTTAGCTAGACATAAAGGTTCTCCAAGTCCCCACCAGATTAGCTAGATACAGAGTGCTGATTGGTGTGTTTACAAAACTTGAGCTAGACACAGAGTGCTGATTGGTGTATTTACAATCCCTTAGCTAGACATAAACATTCTCCAAGTCCCCACTAGATTCAGGAGCCCAGCTGGCTTCACCTAGTGGATGCCGCACCAGGGCGCAGGTGGAACTGCCTGCTAGTCCTGTGCCATGCGCCCGCACTCCTCAGCCATGCGCCCGCCTTCAGCCATGTGCCCGCCCTCAGCCGTGTGCCCACACTCCTCAGCCCTGTGCCCACACTCCTCAGCCCTGTGCCCGCACTCCTCAGCCCTTGGACGGTTGATGGGACCGGGTGCAGCAGAGCAGGGGGCGGTGCTCGTCAGGGAGGTTCCGGCAGTGCAGGAGCCCATGGCAGGGGAGGTTCGGGCAAGGCGAGCTGCAGGTCCCGAGCCCTGCCCCGCGGTAATTCAAGCGCATTGCCCCTCACTGCCCTGGGCCGCTCGGAGTGTGGGGCCCGCAAAGCCCACACCCACCCGGAACTCGCACTGACCCAATGAGCGACTGGACACCATGGCCTGAGGAGGTGCCGAGAGCGAGCGAGGGCTGCTAGCATGTTGTCACCTCTCATCATGATTGTGCCACTGCGCTCCAGCCTGTGAAGACTTTGTTAAAAGGATATAGATTTTAATCTATTTATTAGTCTGGTAATAAACTAATTGGAGGTGGTGAGAAACTATAGGTTCAATTTGTTACAGGATATTAGAAGGTAAATAATATTATAAGGTTCATAATATTGAAAGGTAAAAATATATTTCACATTCATTTAGTCACTAATATTTAATCCCTATTATGTGCTACAGAAACAACAGTGAAGAAACACATAAAGATCCCTACCACAAATAGCTAGAATGGGAATGTGAGAAAGTAGACAAGATACACACACACACATACACACACACAGAAACACATTTGACACAGCTGAGGGAAACAAGACAGGGAAGAGGGTTGGGAAGTGTTGTGATGGTTGGTGGGGCGCTGACATTTTAGTTGCAGTGACCAGGAGAAGCCTCACTCAAGGTACCTCTCAGCAAGCACCCAAGGGAAATGTAGGAGTGGGCAAGACTGCTCTGTTGCAAAAGCTCTGAAGAAGCAGCATGCCCATCATGCCCATATGCTCATGACATGGGTTGGAGACCAAGCTGGCTACAGTGGACAGAATGACAAGGTAAGGAGGAGTTGAGGTCAGAGAAGCATCCTGCAGAACTTTGCAGGTCATAGGAAGAGCTTTTATTTATTTACATAGTAATATGGGGATATATTGAGCAGAACTATGATATAACATGACTACTATTTTAACAGGATCATGCTAGACACTATGTTCAGAAACAAAGATACTAAATACATTTGTTTTAAAAACTTGAAATATTTTAGGCAAATGTGGTAGCTTAAACTATGCTAGTAGTGGAGGTGATAGTAAGAAGTAAATTCTGGATATATTTCTAACGCATAACCAACAGCATTTTGTGATATGTGATGGGAAAGGGGGAAAAAGGAGTCAAGAATTATTTCAAGGTTTTGTTCTAAATTGCTGGAAGGCTAGACTTGCCATTAATAAGGATAAAGAAGAACACTTTAGAAATTAAGGTGGTATGGGGAAAATGAAGTATCAGGAGCTCAACTTCTGAATGTGGGAGTCATCAGCACATAGATCCATGAGACTGGATGAGATCACCTACAGAATGAATGTTGATAGGAAATTGAAGAGGTCTGGGGAATACTCAAATTTAGAGGTTGGGATAGTGGGGGAAAGTGACAAAGTAGAGAAAGAACAGCCAGAGAAGCAAGAAAAAAACCAGGTGACAATTGGTTCATGGAAGTCAAGTGAAGAAATAACTCAAGGGTGAGAATGATCAACTGTGTTGAATGTTAAGGACAAAGGAAGCAAGATGAAGACGAAAAAGTTACCATCAAGTTGTTTCTTAGGTTTTTACTAACATTCTTGCCATATACCCTTTGTTCATAGTCAGCATATGTTAATGTTTTGCCTCATTTACATTATAATTCCCCGTATATATCTATATGTAGAATATACGTAAGAATCTCTCTCTATATACATAGATATGTATTTTTTCTGTATGATTTGTTGAAAACATCATACTTACTCCTAAATAGTTTAGTATGTGTTTCCTAAAAATGAGTACATTCTCTTGTAATAATGTCAGTACATTTGGCAAAATTAACAAACTAAAGATTAATATATAATGATGTAACCCATTACTCCATTTAAATTTTGTCAGTTTTCCCAAAAATGTCTCTTATAGTTAATATTTTTCTAGCCCAAGATCAAATGCAGTATCATACACTGTAATTAGTTCTCATATCTCCTTAGTCTCTTTTAATTCGAAGTAGTTTATCAGCCTTTCCATATCTTTACTGACTTTGACATCTTGTAAGAGTATACATCAATTATGTTTTAGAATGTACCACATTTTGAGTTTGTCTGAGGTTGCCTCATGATTAGACTCTGCATTTTTCGTAGCAATAGCATAACAGTGATACTACATCCTTCTCAGAATATCTGATTCAGAGGCAAATGATGTCAGTTTTTTCCAATGTTGGTAATGCAAAGTCTGATAACTTGGTAAAAATGGTTTTGGCCAGGTTTCTCTACAATGGAGCTACCATTTTTCCTTTCCTTTCATTTCCTTCAATAATTTATGGGGAGATAATTTGAGACATGTAAATATTCAGTTTCACATTAAATTTTCAACTGAAAGTTGTAAGACAAATTGATAATTTTCTAACCTCATTATTCTTTTTATATTGATTGATTGATACTCTACTGTAAGGAAGAGCTTAATATTATTTACTATTTTTTACATGGTTATTTGTTTTGCTTATTTGTATCATATATTAATGGATTTTTTAAAATTACACAAAGGATAATAATCTATTACTACAATTATTTATATTTATGCTCAAATTGTTCCAGGACCGGCCAGTCCAATCCCATTCGTTTAAGCTCCTGTGCCCCTTTGACATGTCACCATTTATCCATTCATCATATCTTCACTTTCTGGTGCAATAAGATGTCCCAAGATCATTGTAGAATTTCCTTATCCAAGCTATGGCATTAGGCATTTATCTAAGGAAACATGTTTCCTTTTAGTTAAGAATGATATTTAGAAATAAACAACTGGTTGTTTGTAGGCCATTTGTATATCTTCCTTTGTGAAGTATCTTTTCAAGTCTTCTCCATTTTTTAATCTGTTTGAGTTTTTATAGTATTCTAGATAAAAAGCCCTTGTTAGATGGATGCGTGTCTCTAATCTCCAAACCCGTGGCTTAACTATTAGTTTCCTTAAAGATGAGTTTTAATGAGCAATTAAAAAAATATTGAGTATGTCTTTTTATCCATTTTTTCTTTTGTGTATATTGTTTCCTGTGTCCTATTAATTAATCTTTGCCTACATCAAAATTCTTTTTTTTTTTTTTTTGAGACAGAGTCTCACTCTGTCGCCCAGGCTGGAGTGCAATGGCGCAATCTTGGCTCACTGCAAGCTCCACCTCCCGGGTTCACGCCATTCTCCTGCCTCAGCCTCTCCGAGTAGCTGGGACTACAGGCGCCCGCCACCACGCCCGGCTAATTTTTTTGTACTTTTAGTAGAGACGAGGTTTCACCGTGGTCTCGATCTCCTGACCTCGTGATCCGCCCACCTCGGCCTCCCAAAGTGCTGGGATTACAAGCGTGAGCCACCGCGCCCAGTGCCTACATCAAATTTTAACAATTCTCAGTAATGTCATTGGGAATGGCAGATTATAAACTTCCCAAAATCTTATCCTTCATAAAAGCAAAGAAAACCCTGCAAAAAATTTCAAAACCAACTTTTTCAGAACTCTAGGGATTAACCAAAGTTTTGCAAGAATCCAGGAGGCATTGTTTTTTAAAGTAGCTAAATAAGGGTGGTGAGTTTTGTGGCATTTTATCTTGCCATATTTTCCAATCCTTTCTCCAGCTTCATGGTGTCTTTGACAACTCACAGCTACAGTGAAAACCATAATCCTAGCACCACTGGAGGAGTTAGTATAAATTGAGCTCTTTCAAAACTCCATTCTCAGAGATTAGTATTATTTGACCTATCTGGCATTTCTTTGTGTAAACTCAATCCCAAGACTGGTCTTTATTTTATTTGATATGACTCTTAGCTGAATTGTGCACAAATAGTATTTTCTTCAGAGGTGTTTAGCAAAAAGAATCAGCAGCAATTGTTTAATGTTATAGCTGCCTGAGGAGGTGATAATAATTGAGACAAATAAGCTAATGAAAAATCTGTTAAGGAAAAACTAGAGAATAAGATGCCAGCAGTGGGCCTTGAGAAATTCAAGCACATTCCTGGGAATCCAGAAAGTCACTCTAACATGCAGAACCATTCATATCCTCAGAAAAGACCGGAGGAGGACCTAAGCTTTCGCACCTGGCTGGCCTCCAGACTCTGTAAGAGGAGGAAATGAAGGCAAGACAGAGTTATAAACTGCCTGAGTGTTGCAGGCCTGTTCCAACACACATGCAGAACTCCCCAACAAAAACTGGAGGCTTATTGTTTTCTGGAACTAAACAAACAAAAACAGCAACAAATCTGTTCATTCGGTAAATGATTACTAAAGTAACCAAATAATGCTGTCAATGGCCACTTACAACAAAGTATATAGACTTACAGAATTAGTTTAGAAAGGTTTCTAAACAACAGCAAGGAAAACAACAAATAGCAACAATAACAAATCCTGAAGAGGAGGGAGAATCTCATTTATATTATATTATATTATATTATTATTGTATTTATTATATTGTACCATAGCATATTATATTTAGTATTTATTATAATACATTTATATGTTATATTAATTTAAAAGTCCACTTTTCAAAAAATATTATGAGACATGAAAAGAAATATGAAAGTATAGACCATACATAAGAAAAAAGGAAACAGTACAAACTTTTCATGAGGAAGCCCAGATTTGGACTTACTTGACAAAGACTTTGAACATTTTAATACAGTCAAAGAAATCGAAACCACATCTGAAGAATTAAATAAACTATGAGCACAATGTCTCACTGAATAGAAAAAATAAAAAATAAAAACATAGAAATGCAAAACAACAAGCCAGATTAAACTTCTGGAGTTGAAAATCTAGTATCTGAAATGGAAAATATACTAGTAGAGTGAATCAACAGCAGTTTTAAGTGGACAGAGAAGATAATCTGTACACTTAAGATAGATCAATTGAGGTTATACAGTCTAAGAAGCAGAATTTTTAAAATTAATAAAAATAAGAGTCTCACGCTCTACTGACTCTAGCTAGCTGGGCTTCCAAAAAATTAATAAAAATAAAAAGAACCTTTTAAAGCTTTGAGACAACATCAAATACATCAACATATTTATAATGGGAATTCTAGATGAAGATGAGAAAAGAAAGTAGAAAGAATATTTGAAGATATAATGGCTAATAACTCCTCAAATTTATTGAAAACATTACATACACACCCATAAAACTCAAGGGCATATGCAAGTAGGATAAACTCAAAGATATACCCAACTAAATACATCCATGATTAAACTCTCAAAAGTCAAGGACTAAGAATCTTGAAAGCAGCAAAGAAAAAAGGACTCATTATGTACAAAACAGCCTGAATAACATCCTGTCAGACATCATAGAAGCCAGAACGCAGTGAGGTGGTATATTCATATCAAAGGAGAATAAAAAAGAAAAAAAAAACTATCAATGAAGAATTCTGCATTCAGTAAAACTGTTCTTTAAAACTTAAGGAAGAATTCAAGGCCAGACACGGTGGCTCATGCCTATAATCTCAGCACTTTGGGAGGCCAAGGCAGGTGGATTGCCGGAGGTCAAGAGTTCAAGACCAACCTGGCCAACATAGTAAAACCCTGTCTCTACTAAAAATACAAAAATTAGATGGGTGTGGTAGCGCTTCTCTGTAATCACAGCTACTCAGTAGGCTGAGGTAGGAGAATCGCTACCTGGGAGGCAGAGGTTGCAGTTAGTCAAGATTGTGCCACTGCACTCCATTCTGAGTGGCAGAGTGAGATTTTATCTCAAGAAAAAAAAAACAAAAACAAATTTAAGGAAAAATTCAATATATCTGTATAATAAACACAGAGAATTTGCTTTATTAGAGCTATTCTACAAAAGCATCAAGAGGTATATCTTAAAGTAAAATGAAAAAAACTGCATAGCTACATAGTAACTTGAATCCACATGAAGAAAAGTCAACAGTAAAAGTAAGTACGTAGGTAAATATAAAGCAAAGTATAAATGTATGTTTGTACGTCACACTTTTATTTGACTTAAAAGCAATTGCATAAAGCAATTATAAATTTGTGTTCATAGGCACACAATGTATAAACATGGAATTTATATGACAATAATGAAAGAAATGAGGAAGTACAAGCAGAGATATATATATGTGGACTTTTTAAAATATACTGTTGAAATTAAGCTGGTGTTAATGTGAAATAATTTTTTATGAATTAAGATGGTAATTGTAATCCCCAAGGTAACCACTAAGAAGCTAATTTAAAAAATACACAGTAGACGAATGATAGTGAGTTAAACTGGTACATTAAAAAAGCATCTATTTAACATAAAATAATGCAATAATGGCTGGGCATGGTGGCTCATGCCTGTAATCCCAGCACTTTCGGAGGCCGAGGCAGGCAGATCACCTGAGGTTGAGATTTTGAGACCAGCCTGACCAACATGAAGAAACCCCATCTCTACTAAAAATGCAAAATTAGCCAGGGGTGGCGGCGCATGCCTCTAATCCCAGCTACTCGGGAGGCTGAGGCAGGGAAACCACTTGAACCCAGGAATTGGAAGTTTCGGTTAGCCATGATTGTGCCATTGCACTCTGGCCTGGGCAACAAGACTGAAACTCCATTAAAAAAAAAAAAAATCCCCCCCCACAAAATTATACAATAATGGAGAAGTTGAGAAACAAACAAGACATGACATCCAAAACAAGTTTTAAAATTGAAGACATAAATCCTACCTTATCTTTAATTACATTAAATGTAAATGGATTAAATACTCCAACCAAAAGACAGAGGCTGACAGAATGGATTAGGAAAAAACAAACATGATCTAAACATATGCTGTATACAAGAGATACACTTTAGATTCAAAGACACAAATAGGTTGAAGATAAAATTATAAAAAAAGATATACTATGCAAACAATAACAAAAATAGATGTGGAAAAGTAAAAGTGATACTAATACCAGACAAGATATTTCAAAGGCAGAAGGTGGTATTAGAGACAAAGAAGGATATTTTACAATGACACAAGAGTCATTACTTCAAGATGTGATAACACTTATAAACATATATGTACCTAAAAACAGAGCCTAAAATATATAAATCAAAAATTGACAAAACTGAATGGAATAATAGACAATTTGATGTAGTTGAAGGTATTAATATCCTACTTCTAATTATAAATAGAATAACTACACAGAGGGTCAACAAAAACAAAAGACTTTATCAAGGCATTGAACTAACTAAACTTAGACATTTATACAACATTCCACCAAACAACCGTAGAAAATAAATTCTTACAATTGTTAAAAAAATTCTCCAGGATAGATTATATGCTAAGTCATATGGCAAACCTCAATAAATTAAAAAGAATTGAAATAATAAAAAGATATTTTTCAACCACAAAAAGAAGGAAATTTGAAAAATGCACAAATACGTGGAAATTAAACAACACACTCAGAAATAACCAATAGGCCAAATAAACAAATCACAAAGGCAATTAAAACATACTTGAGGTCAATTAAAATAAGAATACACCATACAAAATCTTAGGAATCCCTAAAGCAGTGCCAAGAGAGAAATTTATAGCTGTAAACACCCATGTTAAAAATGAAAATGGTCACACATTAATAATCTAAATCCCCATCTTAAAATATAGAAAAATAAGAGAAAAGTAAACCCAGAACAGATGGAAAGAAAAAAATAATAAAGTGGCCGGGCGCGGTGGCTCACGCTTGTAATCCCAGCACTTTGGGAGGCCGAGGCGGGTGGATCACAAGGTCAGGAGATCGAGACCACGGTGAAACCCCGTCTCTACTAAAAATACAAAAAATTAGCCGGGCGTGGTGGCGGGCGCCTGTAGTCCCAGCTACTCGGAGAGGCTGAGACAGGAGAATGGCGCGAACCCAGGAGGCGGAGCTTGCAGTGAGCCGAGATCGTGCCACTGCACTCCAGCCTGGGCGACAGAGCGAGACTCCGTCTCGAAAAAAAAAAAAAAAAAATAAAAAATAATAATAATAATAAAGTGAGCAGGAAAAATTAAATAGAGAATTAAAATTTCAAGAATTTCAGTGAAATCATGAACTAGTTCTTTGAACAGATAAACAAAATTGACGGCCCTTTAGCTAGACCAAGAAATAAGACCCAAATTAAACCAGCACATTAATACTGATGTTAAAAAGCAAAAAGGATTATAAGTAAATATTATTACCATTTTTGTGCGAATATATTAGATAATATACATGAAATTAAGAAATGTAACTATAAAACTGACTCTAGAACAGATGAAAAATATGAATAGAAATGTAAAAGTAAAGTGATGAAATTACTAAATTAAATGTAGCACACACACATTTACAAACACACACAGAAATACCATACTCCAGGACAAGATGGCTTCACTGATAAATTCTTTTTTTTTTTAATTTTTCACATTTTACCATTTTATTAAAGATTTTGTTACATTAATTTTTATGGCAAATTTCTTCCTTTAACCTCAGGTAACAGCCATAGAAGTAGCAAGCAGTTAAAGTTCAACCCTAAATGTTGGTTTGATCATAAAATTGCCTTTGACTATTAAATTTTACCTAATTCTTTTTTTTATTATTTTTATACTTTTTAGGGTACATGTGCACAACGTGCAGGTTTGTTACATATGTATACATGTGCCATGTTGGTGTGCTGCACCCATTAACTCATCATTTAGCACTAGGTATATCTCCTAATGGTGTCCCTCCCCCCTCCCCCCAACCCACAACCGCCCCCGGAGTGTGATGTTCCCCTTCCTGTGTCCATGAGTTCTCATTGTTCAATTCCCACCTATGAGTGAGAACATGCGGTGTTTGGTTTTTTGTCCTTGCCATAGTTTACTGAGAATGATAGTTTCCAGTTTCATCCATGTCCCTACAAAGGACATGAACTCATCATTTTTTATGGCTGCATAGTATTCCATGGTGTATATGTGCCACATTTTCTTAATCCAGTCTATCGTTGTTGGACATTTGGGTTGGTTCCAACTCTTTGCTATTGTGAATAGTGCTGCAATAAACATTCGTGTGCATGTGTCTTTATAGCAGCATGATTTATAGTCCTTTGGGTATATACCCAGTAATGGGATGGCTGGGTCAAATGGTATTTCTAGTTCTAGATCCCTGAGGAATCGCCACACTGACTTCCACGATGGTTGAACTAGTTTACAGTCCCACCAACAGTGTAAAAGTGTTCCTATTTCTCCACATTCTCTCCAGCACCTGTTGTTTCCTGACTTTTTAATGATTGCCATTCTAACTGGTGTGAGAATTAAACTAAAGAGCTTCTGCACAGCAAAAGAAACTACCATCAGAGTGAACAGGCAACCTACAAAATGGGAGAAAATTTACACAACCTACTCATCTGACAAAGGGCTAATATCTAGCATCTACAATGAACTCAAACAAATTTACAAGAAAAAAACAAACAACCCCATCAAAAAGTGGGCAAAGGACATGAACAGACACTTCTAAAAAGAAGACATTTATGCAGCCAAAAAACACATGAAAAAGTGCTCATCATCACTGCCCATCAGAGAAATGCAAATCACTGATAAATTCTTTAAATTATTTAATTAAAATTAGCACTAATTATTTAGAAACTCTTCTTAAAATAGAAGTCAAGATAACTTTTTGTAACATGTTGTATGAGGCCAAATCAGGAAATGATATTATGATAACAAATCAGGCAAATATATTAAGGCAAAGAAAACTACAGACTATTAGCCCTTATGCATATAGATACAAAAATGTTCAATGCAATATCAGAAACCAAATCCAGCAACATATAAAAACTATCACAAACCATGATTAAGTGGGATTTATCACAAAGATACAAGAGTGGCTCAATATACAGAAATCAATCAATGTAACACACCATATTGTAAAATAAAGGACAAACACTACATAATCATTTCAATAGACAAAGACAAAAGTGTCATTTAATTAAATACAATAACTTTTCATTATAAAGACACTCAACAAACTATGAATAAAAAGATGCTTCCCATATCCTTAACAATACACTAATACAGGAACAGAAAACCAAATAGAGCATGTTTTCACTTATAAGTGGGAGCTAAATGATGAGAGCACATGGACACATAGAGGGGAACACAGTGGGGCCTATCAGATGGTGAAGGACAGGTGGAGGAAAAATAACTAACGGGTACTAGGCTTAATATCTGGGTGATGAAATAATCTGTACAACAAACCCCCATGACACACATTTGCCTATGTAACAAACCTGGCCTTGTACCCCTGAACTTAAAATAAAAGTTTAAAAAAGATGCTTCCTCATGCGGATAAAAGGCATTTATGAAAAACCCACAATTGACATTCTTCGTTGTGAAAGGCTGAAAGCTTCCCCTCTATGAGTAGAAACAAGATAATAATATCTCCTCTTGTTACTTCTATTCAACATTCTACTTGAGGTTCTATTCAAGGCAAATGGACAAGAAAAAAGAATTAAAGGCATTCAAATTGGAATAGAAGAAGTAAAACTATTCCTAGTCACAGATGACAGAATCTTGTATATAAGAAATCCCAAGAAGTGCTCCTCCCTGCAAAAAAAGCCTCTTATAAGTAATGAATGAATCCACAGGTTGCAATATACAAGATCAATATATAAACATTAATTATCTTTTTACACATTATGAACTATCCTAAAATGAAATTAAGAGAAGAATTTTATTTACTGCAGAAAAAAAATAAAATTCGTATAATACATAAATACCTAAATAAATTAAGGATATTTTGTGTTCATGAGCTGTAATATTTAATATTGTTAAGAAGGTAATACTCCCCAAATTGGTCTTCAGATTTAATGCAATCTCTGTCAAAATTTCAGCTGCTTTTGCTGTTATCCTAAATTTCATATGGAAATACATGAGACCCACAATAGCCAAAACAATCTTAACAAAAAAAGAACAAATTTGGAAGAATCAACTTCCCAATTTCAAAACTTACTAAAAAGCTGCAGAAATCAAGACAATGTGGTATTGGCATAAGGAGAGATGGATAGACATATGTATCAATGAAAGAGAATTGAAAGCCCAGAAATAAATCCATGTATCTATGGTCAATTGATTTTTGACAAAGGTTCCAAGGCAATTCAATGGAAAAAAAATGTTCTTTCCAACAAATGGCACTGGAAAACTGGATGTCTGTGTAAAAAAGGATGATGTTGAACTTACCAACTTAACAACACATAGAAAATTAACTCAAGAAAATCAAAGAATGAAATTCAAGAAATAAAACTAAAACCTATTTAGTTAGAAAACATGACCATATATCTACATAACCTTGGATTAAGCATGGTTTCTTAAATATCACATGAAAAACACAAGCAAGTAAGAATAGATAAATTGAACTTCTTCAATATATAAAAAATTGTGCTTCCAAGATACTATTTAAAAAGTAAAATGAAAATCCATAGAATTGGAGAAAAAAAAATTTTTTTTTTTTGAGATGGATCTCGCTTTGTTGCCCAGGCTGGAGTGCAGTGGCATGATCTCAGTTCACTGCAAGCTCCGCCTCCTGGGTTCACGCCATTCTCCTGCCTCAGCCTCCCGAGTAGCTGGGACTACATGCGCCTGCCACCATGCCCAGCTAATTTTTTGTATTTTTAGTAGAGACAGGGTTTCACCATGTTAGCCAGGATGGTCTCAATCTCCTGACCTCGTGATCCGCCCGCCTAGGCCTCCCAAAGTGCTGGGATTACAGGCGTGAGCCACCACTCCCGGCCCAAGAAAATATTTTTAATTTTAATTAATTCAACAAGGGATAACTTTGTGACCTTTTTTTTTTTTTTTCAGACAGAGCTCTGTCGCCAGGTTGGAGTGCAGTGGCGAGATCTCGGCTCACTGCAACCTGCACCTCCCAGGTTCAAGCGATTCTCCTGCCTCAGCCTCCTGAGTAGCTGGGACTATAGGTGCATGCCACCACACCAGGTTAATTTTTGCATTGTTTTTAGTAGAGACGGGGTTTCACCATGTTGGCCAGGCTGGTCTCCATCTTTTGACCTCATAATCCTCCTGCCTTGGCCTCCCAAAGTGCTGGGATTACAGGTGTGAGCCACTGTGCCTGGCCAACTTCTTCACCTTTTCAGCTGAAACATCTTTCTCTCATCTCCTCAAACATGCGAAATTAGACAAGATTAGAAGAATTGTTCTTACATAGTTGTCATAACAAGGGAAATTATACTTTGGGTAAAGATACTTTATTATGACCAACTTGACAAGATCTCAGGTCCTAAGAAACGAAAAAGGGAGAGAAAGAAGATCTCTCGCTCTCTGGTCCAAGCCTACCTTCTATCCTTTGCTCTTCTGCAAATGACTTTGATCAGTTAGTGCTCTCGTGTGGCATGATTCAACTTTTTTTTTTTTTTGTCTCAGCTTTTTGTATATGTTGTAAAGTACAGGTTATATTGTTTTTGCATACAGATATCAAAATATTTCAGCACAATGTTTAAAGGACTGTCCGTAACCCATTGATTTACATTAGCATTTTGTTAAAAAATTAAACACAAATTCATGTTTATTCCTAGACTTTCTATGATTTTCCATTGATCTATAAATGTACTGTTACACCAACACCACAGTGTCCTGATTACCATCATCTTGAAATCAGGCAGTAAAATTCTTCCATTTTGTCTTTCTTTTATACAATTTTTATTCTAGGTTATTTATATTTTATATTACTTTCAGATAAGCCAGTTAATTTTTGCAAAAAAAAAAAAAAAAAAGTGAGGTTTTGATTGGGATTGTCTTGCTGCTAGAGATTAATTTGGGAACACTTTAAATCTTAATATCAAGTCTCTCAATTAATGAACATTGTGTAACTCATCATATATGTAGGTCTCTTTAAATTTCTCTCAGCAATACTTGGTAGTTTTGGGCATACATGTCTTCTAGATTTTTTGTTAAATTTACCTAGTAGTATTTCATATTTTTGCTGTCATTGTAAATGGTTTTGTTTTTTTGATTAAACTGTCAATTATGTGTATATATTATTATATACATCTATAATATACATATATTATATATGTATACACTATATGTATACATATATACGTATATAACACACATATAATTATGTGTATATATTACATATACACAACATATACAATGTATATATTATATATACACATAATTGTATGTATTGTAGAGGTTAAATTGTTGTGTATTGTTATTATTTCTGAAATATTCAATGAATTTAACAGTTAACTTATCTGAGAATAGGAATGTCTTTGTGTGAAGATTTATATTTAGAACACCCATTCATTTCACAGATACAGAGGACTCTTCTTGGGATGCTTTGGTAGTTTGTATCTGAAAAAAATTTTCCGTTTTATCTAAGTTTTATAATTAATTAAAACAAATATGTTAATAGTTTTTATTAGTATTTTAATGTTTGTGGTATCGATAGTAATGTCCCCCTTTTCACTTCTGCTATTGGTAATTTATTTCATTTTTATTTCTGATCATTCTAGATAGGCTTTATCAAATTAATCGATTTGTTCAAAGACACGTCTTTTTATTATTATTATTATTATATTGGTACTTTCTATTTTATTGATTTCTACTCTTAGCATTATTATTAATTTTATTCTACTACCTTGGGCATAAATTGCTCTTCTTTTTCTAGACCTTTAACTTAGAAATATGTAGGAAATATGTAACTGGGAAATATTAAAACTAATGGCAAAAACCACAATTACTTTTGCATTGACATACGTTATAGCGTTGAGACATTGTTTTCCTAATATTTGCATTTAGTGATATAAATTTCCCACTAAGCACTGTTTTAACTTCATCTCACATATTTTTATATGCTGTGATGTTATTATCATTCATTGTAATTACTCTTTTCCTTTTTGATTTCTGTGTTGTTTAGTTTTTAATATTTATGAATTACATTTATCTTCAACTTACTGACATTTTTGTTGAATTTTGTTGCAATCTGATAACTTATTTAATGTGATTTCTGATTCTGAAAACTTTAAATACCGTTTAATGGCCCAAAATATAGCCTACCTTCATGAAGCTTCCTCATATCTTGAAAATACCTAATCTGCGGTTATATGATGGAGTTTTCTATAGTATCGGGTAGGTTCATTTAGTTGATGTCATTGTTCAAATGTTCTATATCCTTACTAATTTTCTCTCTAATTGCTTTATCAATTACTATAAGAGTATATAAGAATAAAGAGGTTTTTTTAGCTATAATTGAAAATTTGTCTGTTTTATTTGTTTGGTTTCTTTGTTGTTGTTTTTCCACGAGTTATTGCCTGTATTTTGAAATGCTATTATTAGACAAATACACATTTAGTATTGTGATTACCTCTTAAAAATTTTACCCCTTTTCTGATTTCTTAATTATTTTTTTTTTTCTTTTTTTTTTTTTTTCTTTTTTATTATACTTTAGGGTTTTAGGGTACATGTGCACAATGTGACAATGTGCAGGTTTGTTACATATGTATCCATGTGCCATGTTGATTTCCTGCACCCATTAACTCGTCCTTTAGCATTAGGTGTATCTCCTAATGCTGTCCCTCCCCCCTCCCCCCACCCCACAACAGTCCCCGGAGTGTGATGTTCCCCTTCCTGTGTCCATGAGTTCTCATTGTTCAATTCCCACCTATGAGTGAGAACATGCGGTGTTTGGTTTTTTGTCCTTGTGATAGTTTACTGAGAATGATGTTTTCCAGTTTCATCCATGTCCCTACAAAGGACACGAACTCATCATTTTTTATGGCTGCATAGTATTCCATGGTGTATATGTGCCACATTTTCTTAATCCAGTCTATCATTGTTGGACATTTGGGTTGGTTCCAACTCTTTGCTATTGTGAATAGTGCCGCAATAAACATACGTGTGCATGTGTCTTTATAGCAGCATGATTTATAGTCCTTTGGGTATATACCCAGTAATGGGATGGCTGGGTCAAATGGTATTTCTAGTTCGAGATCCCTGAGGAATCGCCACACTGACTTCCACAATGGTTGAACTAGTTTACAGTCCCACCAACAGTGTAAAAGTGTTCCTATTTCTCCACATCCTCTCCAGCACCTGTTGTTTCCTGATTTTTTAATGATGGCCATTCTAACTTGTGTAAGATGGTATCTCACTGTGGTTTTGATTTGCATTTCTCTGATGGCCAGTGATGATGAGCATTTCTTCATGTGTTTTTCGGCTGCATAAATGTCTTCTTTTGAGAAGTGTCTGTTCATGTCCTCTGCCCACTTTTTGATGGGGTTGTTTGTTTTTTTCTTGTAAATTTGTTTGAGTTCATTGTAGATTCTGGATATTAGCCCTTTGTCAGATGAGTAGGTTGCAAAAATTTTCTCCCATTCTGTAGGTTGCCTGTTCACTCTGATGATAGTTTCTTTTACTGTGCAGAAGCTCTTTAGTTTAATGAGATCCCATTTGTCGATTTTGGCTTTTGTTGCCATTGCTTTTGGTGTTTTAGACATGAAGTCCTTGCCCACGCCTATGTCCTGAATGGTATTGCCTAGGTTTTCTTGTAGGATTTTAATGGTTTTAGGTCTAACATATAAGTCTTTAATCCATCTTGAATTAATTTTTGTATAAGGTGTAAGGAAGGGATCCAGTTGCAGCTTTCTACATATGGCTAGCCAGTTTTCCCAGCACCATTTATTAAATAGGGAATCCTTTCCCCATTTCTTGTTTTTGTCAGGTTTGTCAAAGATCAGATAGTTGTAGCTATGCGGCATCATTTCTGAGGGCTCTGTTCTGTTCCATTGATCTATGTCTCTGTTGTGGTACCAGTACCATGCTGTTTTGGATACTGTAGCCTTGTAGTATAGTTTAAAGTCAGGTAGCGTGATGCCTCCAGCTTTGTTCTTTTGGCTTAGGATTGACTTGGCGATGCGGGCTCTTTTTTGGTTCCATATGAACTTTAAAGTAGTTTTTTCCAATTCTGTGAAGAAAGTCATTGGTAGCTTGATGGGGATGGCATTGAATCTATAAATTACCTTGGGCAGTATGGCCATTTTCACGATATTGATTCTTCCAACCCATGAGCACGGAATGTTCTTCCATTTGTTTGTATCCTCTTTTATTTCATTGAGCAGTGGTTTGTAGTTCTCCTTGAAGAGGTCCTTCACATCCCTTGTAAGTTGGATTCCTAGGTATTTTATTCTCTTTGAAGCAATTGTGAATGGGAGTTCGCTCATGATTTGGCTCTCTGTTTGTCTGTTATTGGTGTACAAGAATGCTTGTGATTTTTGTACATTAATTTTGTATCCTGAGACTTTGCTGAAGTTGCTAATCAGCTTAAGGAGATTTCGGGCTGAGACAATGGGGTTTTCTAGATATACAATCATGTCATCTGCAAACAGGGACAATTTGACTTCCTCTTTTCCTAATTGAATGCCCTTTATTTCCTTCTCCTGCCTGATTGCTCTGGCCAGAACTTCCAGCACTATGTTGAAAAGGAGCGGTGAGAGAGGGCATCCCTGTCTTGTGCCAGTTTTCAGAGGGAATGCTTCCAGTTTTTGCCCATTCAGTATGATATTGGCTGTGGGTTTGTCATAGATAGCTCTTATTATTTTGAGATACGTCCCATCAATACCTAATTTATTGAGAGTTTTTAGCATGAAGAGATGTTGAATTTTGTCAAAGGCCTTTTCTGCATCTATTGAGATAATCATGTGGTTTTTGTCTTTGGTTCTGTTTATATGCTGGATTACATTTATTGATTTGCGTATGTTGAACCAGCCTTGCATCCCAGGGATGAAGCCCACTTGATCATGGTGGATAAGCTTTTTGATGTGCTGCTGGATTCGGTTTGCCAGTATTTTATTGAGGATTTTTGCATCAATGTTCATCAAGGATATTGGTCTGAAATTCTCTTTTTTGGTTATGTCTCTGCCAGGTTTTTGTATCAGGATGATGCTGGCTTCATAAAATGTGTTAGGGAGGATTCCCTCTTTTTCTATTGATTGGAATAGTTTCAGAAGGAATGGTACCAGTTCCTCCTTGTACCTCTGGTAGAATTCAGCTGTGAATCCATCAGGTCCTGGACTCTTTTTGGTTGGTAAGCTATTGATTATTGCCACAATTTCAGAAGCTGTTATTGGTCTATTCAGAGATTCAACTTCTTCCTGGTTTAGTCTTGGGAGGGTGTATTTGTCGAGGAATTTATCCATTTCTTCTAGATTTTCTAGCTTATTTGCATAGAGGTGTTTGTAGTATTCTCTGATGGTAGATTGTATTTCTGTGGGATCGGTGGTGATATCCCCTTTTTCGTTTTTTATTGCATCTATTTGATTCTTCTCTCTTTTCTTCTTTATTAGTCTTGCTAGCGGTCCATCAATTTTGTTGATCTTTTCAAAAAACCAGCTCCTGGATTCATTAATTTTTTGAAGGGTTTTTTGTGTCTCTATTTCCTTCAGTTCTGCTCTGATTTTAGTTATTTGTAGCCTTCTGCTAGCTTTTGAATGTGTTTGCTCTTGCTTTTCTAGTTCTTTTAATTGTGATGTTAGGGTGTCAATTTTGGATCTTTCCTGCTTTCTCTTGTGGGCATTTAGTGCTATAAATTTCCCTCTACACACTGCTTTGAATGTGTCCCAGAGATTCTGGTATGTTGTGTCTTTGTTCTCGTTGGTTTCAAAGAACATCTTTATTTCTGCCTTCATTTCATTATGTACCCAATAGTCATTCAGGAGCAGGTTGTTCAGTTTCCATGTAGTTGAGCGGTTTTGAGTGAGTTTCTTAATCCTGAGTTCTAGTTTGATTGCACTGTGGTCTGAGAGACAGTTTGTTATAATTTCTGTTCTTTTACATTTGCTAAGGAGAGCTTTACTTCCAACTATGTGGTCAATTTTGGAATAGGTGTGGTGTGGTGCTGAAAAAAATGTATATTCTGTTGACTTGGGGTGGAGAGTTCTGTAGATGTCTATTAGGTCCACTTTATGTAGAGCTGAGTTCAATTCCTGGATATCCTTGTTAACTTTCTGTCTCATTGATCTGTCTAATGCTGACAGTGGGGTGTTAAAATCTCCCATTATTATTGTGTGGGAGTTTAAGTCCCTTTGTAGGTCACTGAGGACTTGCTTTATGAATCTGGGTGCTCCTGTGTTGGGTGCATATATATTTAGGATAGTTAGCTCCTCTTGTTGAATTGATCCCTTTACCATTATGTAATGGCCTTCTTTGTCTCTTATGATCTTTGTTGGTTTAAAGTCTATTTTATCAGAGACTAGGATTGCAACCCCTGCCTATTTTTGTTTTCCAGTTGCTTGATAGATCTTCCTCCATCCCTTTATTTTGAGTCTATGTGTGTCTCTGCACGTGAGATGGGTTTCCTGAATACAGCACACTGATGGGTCCTGACTCCTTATCCAGTTTGCCAGTCTGTGTCTTTTGATTGGAGCATTTAGCCCATTTACATTTAACGTTAATATTGTTATGTGTGAGTCTGATCCTGTCATTATGATGTTAGTTGGTTATTTTGCTCGTTAGTTGCTATAGTTTCTTCCTAGCCTCGATGGTCTTTACAATTTGGCATGTTTTTGCAGTGGCTGGAACCGGTTGTTCCTTTCCATGTTTAGTGCTTCCTTCAGGAGCTCTTTTAGGGCAGGCCTGGTGGTGACAAAATCACTCAGCGTTTGCTTGTCTGTAAAGTATTTTATTTCTCCTTCACTTATGAAGCTTAGTTTGGCGGGATAGCAAATTCTGGTTTGAAAATTCTTTTCTTTAAGAATGTTGAATATCGGCCCCCACTCTCTTCTGGCTTGTAGAGTTTCTGCTGAGAGATCAGCTGTTAGTCTGATGGGCTTCCCTTTGTGGGTAACCCGACCTTTCTCTCTGGCTGCCCTTAACATTTTTTCCTTCATTTCAACTTTGGTGAATCTGACAATTATGTGTCTTGGAGTTGCCCTTCTCGAGGAGAATCTTTGTGGCGTTCTCTGTATTTCCTGAATCTGAATGCTGGCCTGCCTTGCTAGATTAGGGAAGTTCTCCTGGATAATATCTTGCAGAGTGTTTTCCAACTTGGTTCCATTCTCCCCATCATTTTCAGGTACACCAATCAGACGTAGGTTTGGTCTTTTCACATAGTCCCAAATTTCTTGGAGGCTTTGTTCATTTCTTTTTATTCTTTTTTCTCTAAACTTCCCTTCTCTCTTCATTTCATTCATTTCATCTTCCATCAGTGATACCCTTTCTTCCAGTTGATCGCATCTGCTACTGAGGCTTCTGCAGTCTTCGCGTAGTTCTCGAAACTTGGCTTTCAGCTCCATCAGCTCCTTTAAGCCCTTCTCTCCATTGGTTATTCTAGTTATCCATCCTTCTAATTTTTTTTCAAAGTTTTTAACTTCTTTGCTATTGTTTTGAATTTCCTCTCGTAGCTCAGAGTAGTTTGATCGTCTGAAGCCTTCTTCTCTCAACTCATCAAAGTCATCCTCCATCCAGCTTTGTTCCGTTGCTGGTGAGGAACTGCGTTCCTTTGGAGGAGGAGAGGTGCTCTGTTTTTTAGAGTTTCCAGTTTTTCTGCTCTGTTTTTTCCCCATCTTTGTGGTTTTATCTACTTTTTGTCTTTGGTGATGGTGATGTACAGGTGGGTTTTTGGTGTTGAAGTCCTTTCTGTTTGTTAGTTTTCCTTCTACCAGACAGGACCCTCAGCTGCAGGTCTGTTGGAGTTTACTAGAGGTCCACTCCAGACCCTGTTTGGCTGGGTGTCAGCAGCGGTGGCTGCAGAACAGCGGATTTTCGTGAGACCACAAATTCAGCTGTCTGATAGTTCCTCTGGAAGTTTTGTCTCAGAGGAGTACCCGGTTGAATGAGGTGTCAGTCTGACCCTACTGGGGGGGTGCCTCCCAGTTAGGCTGCTCAGGGGTGAGGGACCCACTTTAGGAGGCAGTCTGTCTGTTCTCAGTTCTCCAGCTGCGTGCTGGGAGAACCACTACTCTCTTCAAAGCTGTCAGTCAGACAGGGGTATTTAAGTCTGTGGAGGTTCTTTGCTGAGTTTTTGTTTGTCTGTGCCCTGCCCCCAGAGGTGGAGCCTACAGAGGCAGGCAGGCCTCCTTGAGCTGTGGTGGGCTCCACCCAGTTCGAGCTTCCTGGCTGCTTTGTTTACCTAAGCAAGCCTGGGCAATGGCGGGTGCCCCTCCCCCAGCCTCACTGCCGCCTTGCAGCTTGATCTCAGACTGCTGTGCTAGCAATCAGCGAGACTCCGTGGGCACAGGACCCTCCGAGCCAGGTGCGGGACACAATCTCCTAGTGTGCCGTTTTCCAGGCCCGTTGGAGAAGCGCAGTATTAGGATGGGACTGACCCAATATTCCAGGTGCCGTCTGTTTCCCCTTTCTTTGACTAGGAAAGGGAACTCCCTGACCCCTTGCACTTCCCGAGTGAGGCAATGCCTCGCCCTGCTTCGGCTCGCGCACAGTGCGCTTCACAGTCTGTCCTGCACCCACTGTTAGGCACTCCCTAGTGAGATGAAACCGGTACCTCAAGCAGAAATGCAGAAATCACCAGTCTTCTGTGTCGCTGGGGCTGGGAGCTGGAGACCGGAGCTGTTCCTATTCGGCCATCTTGGCTCCACCTGATTTCTTAATTATTTATGTAAAGTATATACAGACTATTATTATTGTCACATTGACTTTGTTTATCCATCATTTTCCCTTTCTGTCTTTTCTGTTTTCTTTTGAGATTTTATATTTTTACAGTTTTTTTAATAATTAGATTTCTTATTCACTATTGGCTTATTACATATATCTGATAAACAATATCTGATTGTTTTATTATATAGTAGTCACTCTAAAGTTTGCAAGATGTATGTTTAATTATCACAATTTACCAAAAAAGGTAAAATACCACTTTATGCATAATATACTTCTATTAACTCCTTCTGTTATTGCACATTCTACTTTTACTTTTGCTAGAAACATATGTATGTGTATGCATGTGGTATGTGTGTGAGTGATGTGTTGTTATTTTATAAATACATTGTGCTATAAACATAGATATTTAGTTTAAGCTTTTTTTTATTAATCAATTTTTTTTTGTTTTTGAGATGGAGTCTCACACTGTCACCCTGGCTGGAGTGCAGAGGCATGATCTCCGCTCAGTGCAACCTCTGCCTCCCGGGTTCAAGCGATTCTCCTGCCTCAGCCTCCTGAGTAGCTGGGATTACAGGCACCTGCCACCACGCCTGGCTAATTGTTTGTATTTTTAGTAGAGACAGTGTATCACTATGTTGGCCAGGCTGATCTCAAACTCCTGACCTCGTGATCCACCCACCTTGGCCTCCCAAAGTGCTGGGATTACAGGCATGAGCCACCGCACCTGGTTAGTTTAAGCTTTTTTAAATGATCAATTATCTGTTAAATATATTGAATAATAAAATATATTTTATATTTCTCACATGTGTATTATTTCCAGTGCTTTTTAATCTTTCTTATAGGTCCAAATTGCCATCTGATATTATTTTAATTATTCTTGATCAGTTTCACCTAACATTGCTTATAGTGCAGGCCACTGGAAATGAAATGTCTCACATTGTGGTTTAAAAAAAAAGGCCTTTATTTGGTCTTCAATTTTGAGAGCTGTTTTACTGGTAAGGAATTCTAGGTTCACAGGTTTTTCTTTTCCTCTGTTGAGTACTTTAATGATGTCTCTCCATCAAGTTTCAGCTTTCATAGTTCCTGACAAGACATCATCTGATCTTTGGTCCTCTGTGTGCACAATGTGTATTTTTATTCTTCGGCTACTTTTCTTTCTCTTATATCTCATTTCAAGTTATTTCATTATCAGGTGGATTTGGTGGTTTTCCTTATATTTATTTTGCCTGAGGTCATTGAGTTTCTTGGATTTTTAGGTTTATAATTTTCATCAAATTTTGCAAACTTTTGGACATTATTACTTCAAATAATTTTTCTGCCTGCCATTTTCTCTTCTCATTTGGTGGCTTCAATTATACTTATGTTAGTCTACATTAATCTTCTCTGTAAGTACCTAGTGATCTGTTTATTTTTCCTTTACTCTTTTTTTCTCACTGTACTTTATTATGGACAGTTTCTAGCCCTATGTCTTAGTTTACTGATTTTATCTTCTGTACTATCAAATCTGTTCTTGATCTCATCCTATATATATGAGTTACATATATGTATACATGTAGAAAATATATATACATATATAACATAATATATGGATGTATGTGAATATGTTTATATTACTTATATATTATATACAAGTGTGTACATATATTATATTTATATTTTTATTATACAAAATTATATACCATATACACATGTGTACACATCATATATGACACATATATTATGTGTATATATGACATATACATATGATACATATACATATGATGATACATATGATATACTATGATATATATCATATATACCATAAATACACATGTATTTTATATATAGCCCATGTGTATTTATTATATATACACTTGTGTATATAGAGTATATATGATATATATCTCTCATATATATGCATACATAGTATATATGACATACATATACATACATTTCAGATGTTATATTTTTCATCTCTTGAATCTCTATTTAAATAGCTTTTATATCTTCATTTTTCTTTTCATTGTGGTCATTCTTTCCACTACTTATTTGACTATATATACCATATTTGTAATGGTTGTTTTAGTGTCCCTGTTTGCTAATTCCATCGTGTCTTATTTCTTGGTATGGTTCTATTGGTTGATTTTTTTCTCCTGATTAGGAGTTCTATTTTTCTGCTCTTTGCATACCTGGTAATTTTTTCTTCTTCTTTTGTCTTCTTCTTCTGGATACCAAACACTGAATTTTACTTTGTTGGTTCCTAGATTTTGTTGTATTTCTATAAATAGTGTTTGATTTTTGTTTTGCTTTTACGTGTTTAGAATGGGTCTGGGGCAACCTTTAGCCTGGGACTTATTTTTCCCCAGGTGGTGTGCTTTGGAGGACTCTACTTGATCCCCCATATATTATGAGGACTTTCCATTTTGACAGGTGGGAATATAAAATATTACTAGTTCTGGTTGATATCCAGAAAATTTCCTGTCTACTTATTTTCTTTTTCTTCTTCTCTTTTTTTTTGTTTTGGTCTTAGATATTTCCCTCCCATGCAGTGCATATCAGCACTCAGTGTCACAGGGCATTCTGATTCTTTCTCTTGGTGCATCTACCTTCTCTCTTCTATTTTTTCCCACAATTTCTCATTGCCAACTCTTCCAGATTACTGATCTCAGCCCAGCAAAATTGCTGGATTCTGTTTGGATCCCCCGCCTCCCTGAAATGTAGCCTGAAAACTTTAGGAATCACAGCTCTGTGCTGACTGTAGTCCACATCTGCAAACTGTTGTTTCATATGTTTTGGCTATGTTTACAGTTAAGTCAGGATGGTAAATCCAGTATCTTTATTCCATTTTGATCCAGAGAAGAATATTTCTCTCTCTCTTTCTCTCTCTCTCTATTGTCTACTTTTTAACTTTCCTTATTTTCTCTTTCTCCATATGTCACTAAGAGAAAATACAAAAAACACTTAGTAGTAGTTACTTGAAGTGGAAACATTAAGCTAAGGTATGTAAAAGCCACTCAGCCTTTCCCATCCTGAAGGAATTGCCTCAATGAAAAGTTTATAAATTTGTTATAAACTAATCAGAATTCTCAATTATTATTGTTTCAGTTTAGTGGGAATTCAAATCCATGTCATGTTATTTAGAAAAATAGGGTGAAATTGCATTTCTAGTATGTACTCTGTTGAATGCTAGTTTTAAGGAATGTTAGACAATAACAGTCTCGTAGAAAGAGTTTGGGAAGCCTCAGTTAAATTAAAATCATGTTTCTTTATTGTTGCACTTCTAAACTAAATGTACTTTTTATGCTGATGTGAATTGTAGATTTTGATTGTTCTCCAAAATAATATGCTCTTAGCACACTCCTATTGAGTAATATATTTAAAGAATTAACAGTTTTGAGAATGCCAAGATCAAGAAGAGTTTAATATTATAAACTTAGAAAAGTATAAATTATTACATTATGCCTCAATCAAGATATGCATTTTGGCTGAGTACGGTGGCTCACACCTGTAATCTCAGCACTTTGGGAAGCTGAGGCAGGCGGATCACTAGGTCAAAAGATTGAGACCATCCTGGCCAACATGGTGAAACTCCATCTCTACTAAAAATACAAAACTTCGCTGGGCATGGTGGTGGGTGGCTGTAATCCTACTCGAGAGGCTGAGGCTGGAAAATCACTTGAACCCAAGAGACGGAGGTTGCAGTGATCTGATATAGTGCCACTGCACTACAAACCTCATGGTAAAATTTCACCATGGGGCTAATGGAGGTGTTTGGGTTATGGGGTGAATTCCTCATGAATGGCTTGGTGCTGTCCTCATAGTATTGAGTTCTTGCTCTATTAGTTCCTGTTAGAGCCGGTCGCTAAAAAGAGCCTAGACCTCCCCTCTCTCTCTTCCTCCTCTCTTCCTCTTTGGTCATGTGATCTCTGCACTTCAGCTCCCCTTTGCCTTCTGCCATGAGTAGAATCAGCCTGAGGCTTTCACCAGGTGCCCAATCTTCCAGCCAGCAGAATCATGAGCCAAATAAGTCCTTTTTCTTTATAAATTATGCAGTCTTAGACATTCCTTTATAGCAACACAAATGGACAAAACAATGGTATTGTATTTTTAATTTTGATTTCCACATATTTGTTGTATTAAAAGGTGAATGTTTTTGTGTTTTGATTTGTATCTTGTGAACTTGTTGGACTCACATATTGATTTTAGAGATGTTTTTGTAGATTCTTTATGATTTTCCTCAGGGGGTCATCAGCAATTAGTGACAGTTTTCTTATTTTTCCAATTTTTATGCTTTTCCCCTTGTATTGCTCTGGTAGAACATCCAGTGCTATGCTGAATAAGAGTAGTGAGAACAGACATCCTTGTTTTCTTCCTGATCTGAGGAGAAAAACATTCAGCCTTTCACCATTAAATTTCACTCAGCTTCTTATACCTATAGGTTTATGTTTTTAAAAGATTTGGGAAGTGTTTGGCCATTATTTCATTACTTTCTCAGTCCCACTAATTATCACTTTTCCTTCTGGGACTTGAATGATATTAAGTTCTCTTGTGAATGTTCCATAGGAACCCAGGTGATATGGTTTGACCCTGTTTCCCCACTCAAATCTCATCTCAAATTGTAATTCCCACATGTCAAAGGAGGGACATGTAATGTTGAAGGAGGTTCCCCCCATGCTGTTTGCATGATAGTTGAGTGAGTTTTCATGAGATCTGATGGTTTTATAAGTGTTTGACAGCTCCTCCTTCACACACCCTGTCTCACCTGCTGCCATGTAAGATGTGCCTGCTTCCCCTTCCACCACGATTGTAAGTTTCCTGAGGCCTTGCCAGCCATGCAGAGCTGTGGGTCAATTAAACCTCTTTTTTAAATAAATTACCCACTCTCGGGTATTTCTTTATAGCAGTGTGAAAACGAACTAATACACCATGTCTCTGCTTAATAATTTTGTATTTCAGTCTATTTTCTCTATGTTGTTCAAATTGGATAAATTAAATTGATTTGTCCTCAAATTCACAGATTCTGTCACCTGCCATGTTTACTCTACTAATGAGCTCATCCATCAAGTGTTTTATTTTACTGTAGTTTTCAGTCCTACAATTTTAACTTAGTTATTGTTGGTAGTTTCTATTTCTTTGTTGAAATTGTTTTTTTTTTTCCATTTGTTTCCAGATAATTTTAAGTTTCTTGTTATTTTTGGTAGTTTCTATTTCTTTGTTGAAATTGCTTTTTCCCATTTGTTTCCAGTTTAAGTTTCTTGTTTAAGTAGTTTTACACTGTTTGCTTTAAAACTCTTTTCAGATAGGCTGGGCATGGTGGCTTATGCCTGTAATCCCTGCACTTTGGGAGGCTGAGGCGGGTGGATCATGAGGTCAGGAGATCAAAACCATCCTGGCTAACACAGTGAAACCCTGTCTCTACTAAAAAATACAAAAACAATAGCTGGGTGTGGTGGCAGGCACCTGTAGTCCCAGCTACTCAGGAGGCTGAGGCAGGAGAATGGCATGAACCCAGGAGGCAGAGCTTGCAGTGAGCCGAGATTGTGCCACTGCACCCCAGCCTGGGTGACAGAACGAGACTTGGTCTCAAGAAAAAAAAAAAAAACTCCTTTAGATCATTCCAATATGGTAGTCTCCGCTTATCCACAGTTCTGCTTTCTATAGTTTCAGTTACTCTTACCCATGGTCAACCATGGTTCGAAAATATTAAATGGAAAATTCCAACAATAAACAACTCATAAGTTTTAAATTGCACACCATTCTAAGTAATGTGATAAAATCTTGTACTGTATTGCTCCTCCCTGCCCTGGACATGAATCATTCCTTTTTCTAGTGTATTCATGCTGCATACACTACCTGTCTGCAGATCTTGGTATCAGATTGAAAATCCATAGTATATATAGGGCTTGGTAATATTTGAGGTTTCAGGCATCCACTGAGGGTCATGGAACATGTCTCATGGACATAGTGAGACTACTGTATCTGATTTTTCTCAGTGTTGTCACTTGTTAATTGACGTTTCTCATTCAAATTGTGTTGGTTCTTGATATGATGAGTGGTTTACATTGTATACTGAACTTCAAATACTATTCAATTAATTAAGTAGTCAACCAAACAATCCCCTCTTTGAAGTATAGTTAAAAAACATGGTATGTGAGCATGTTCTGCTTTTCACTGGGCTCCACAGAGCACCGACTCACACTGCCTGATTGCAGTGAAAGTTATCCCAAGGCTTCACTGACCATTTATCTTTCCAGCAAAAATGAGCACCAACTGGTACTGCTTGTTGTCCCCCAGGGGGAGTGAGTCCTCTGCTTCCTGCTGTGTTTCACTGATGCCAACAAGGGAGGAAGCTGAGGACTCAAAAAACCCTGTTTTTTGCTTTTGTTTTTGTTTTTTTGCTACAGGTATAAGGAAGAAGCTTAGCTCCTCACTGGAGCCCACTGATGACAGGGATAGGGAGATGGGGCAGTGAAGTCAACCAGCTTCATCTCACACCACCTCTTCCCCTTTTTAGTGCCAGGTGGGTGAGCACGTTCAGCTTCCCACTGGGTCCTTGGGTGGAGTGCTGATCAGCCTGGCCTTCCTCCAGCAGGCTAAATTTCCTGCTGTTTGTAGAGTGTGGAGCCTCCTCCACTCTCTGCTGAATCCTACTGACCCCACCCCCATAGGAAAATCAAAATACTGCCTGCCTCTGCAGGGAGGGGGTGTTGGAGGGCTGCTGCTTGCACAGGTGGGTGGGAGGTGGGGTGGGAAATAAGCTCCCTTCAGCACTGCTGAAGCCTGGAGTCTGCAAGGATTCTGTTGGTGTTTGCCTAAAGTATGGCAAATATTGTCAACGAATATTTCCATTCTGTTAGGACACCCTTTTCCAAGTTCTTTGGCTAAGGTAACAGGCTTTTCTTGGACCTTTTTTGTGTGTGTGTCTATTAGTAGTTCTGGAGATTCCACAGTACCTTCTGCAGAATATAGGAGTGGGAAAAGGAAGACCCAGGGAATTTGCCATGGTGTGTTTTCCCAGGTCCTCAGATCACCAGGCAGCCTACCTTCTCCTTTCTACCATCCAGGCTCTTTCTATGCTTGCTCATTGGGATCTAATCCATTTTATACTTTAAGTGGGAGAACCTGTGAGTAAAGGGGCTTCTATTCCATCTTTGCTAGAACCATAGGGCAAGATATACTTAAAATATTTTATGAATACATGATACTTGTACATATTTATGAGGTGCATGTGATACTTTGATAAAAGCATGCAGTTTGTAATAATGAAATCTGGGTAATGAGGATATCCATCATCTCAAACATTTATCACTTATTTGTGTTAGGAACATTCCAAAGTTAGATAGAAGGAATAAGTCTTAGTGTTCAACAGCATAACAGGACAACTACAGTTAACAATAACTTAGGGTATATTTCAAAATAGCTAGAAGAAAAGATTTGGAGTGTTCCCAACATAACTACTTTCAAAAAAGCTCTTTTGTCAATAGTAAGACGCCAGTGCTTGGAGGAAAAATGTTACAAATTGTATTCAAATCCAAGTTTCTGCTTTGACTGACTTAAAGTGAGCAGGATAATAAGCTGTTTACTGATAATCCCAGTGTGAACAAAAGGATACCCCAGTCAAGAACACAGACACAAAAGGGCTAGAAGAGGACAAAAATGATTAACCTATCTACTGTCCAAAAGTGAGGGGTAAGTAGAACTAATCTATGCTGACAGAGTGGTGACCACTACTGGGGAGGGGGGCATGGAAAGTGTAGTGACTGTTGAAGCTCCAGACATGGTCATTTATTGTATGTGTATTATACCCCAAAAGAAAGTTTAAAGAACAATTTACTATAGGAAATTTGTAAAAAAGAAATCTTAAGAAAATAATATCATCTTTTCTGGAAGTAGCAATATACATTTTTTTCAGTTTGAGGTTACATTGAACTTTTTAACTCTGTATTTAGAGAGTAAACTAACTCATATTTTAGATTTCCTTACTCTTTCTTCCAAATCCTATTTTAAATAAGCTTTTAAAAATTGTATGGTAGTGAGTGGGGAAGCAGAGGAAGGGGGATGAAGCAAAAAATATAATGATATAGTAGGCATTGATGCTAATTTGCAACTCTAAATGCCTTTTATAAATCATGTTCTTCATTAAAAAAGAGAAAAAAAATTATTATCTCTATTATCTGCTCCCTTCCCTACTTGAGAAACAAACAAACAAACAAACAAACAAACAACTTGCCAATGAAAAAAAGGAGTCTTTTCTCCAACATTAGCATTATAACATGTTTACAGCACAACATCAGTTCTTTTCTGAAAATAGGTAAAATGCAAATGCATTAGGATGCTAAAGATTCAAGATATGACTACAGTATGACCTTGGCAGACAAAGGTACAGAAAGGCAAACAGAAGAAGCCACCATCCTGATCCCAGGATTATACTAATAATTCAGCAGTCAATGTGTTTTATCATATAGCCATGTTTCCGCAAATAAATTATTCTAGCTCCAGTGCTGCTGTTGCCTATGCAATTGCTTTTAAAATAGAATGCATTCTTATGCTAAGTAAGTGCGCTTGCTGTGGTGCTGAATATCATGCTTATTCTGAGACTAGAATATTAAAAATAAATATTTGCAGCTCCTGTGATAATAAAAGAAACACAACATGAACTCCAATGAAAATGTAAGACAAAAGAAGAGAAAACATTTAAATGCTGAACTTATAAAGAAAACAAAGAACAAAAGCAATTGCTTGACGTTTAAAAACCCACTGGCTTAAAATAATTTGCTGAGTAGCAATTTTCTCATGGTTTTAAATGAAAAGTAAACCTTTCCCTTTTTTAAAAAAATTAGATATATCCGGTCTTATGTAACAGCGTAGAACTTTATTTTCTACTAATGCAAATAAATGTCCTTCACACCTAGCAGACCAGAAAATCACCAATGAAATCTTAGTTTAATTATTTTCCTGAGAGCAACTTGGAATCGATACATCAACTAAATATCTTCTGCCAAGACTTAATCACCATCACATTTGCTTGTTTTTATGTGGTTTCAAGCAATCAAAAGAGAGAGGAAGAAGAGGTAAAGAAATAAATTCATTCATATTGTAATGACAACTTTAAAAAATTACAGATTTCATTTGTTTCAAGAGGAACAAAGCAAGGAAAGGCAAATGAATTAAGAACACAAACCCGGGTTTGTCTCATTTGTCTGGCATTCCTTTCCAGTGTTAAGAAAAACAGAATCAATCATCTTATCACACCTGGACTCCAACTTCACCTCCAAGATAAATAAAAGAGATGAGCATTGGTCCATGAATTCAGAATGCAATTATCTTCCTGATATTGTCACCAGTTTGCTATGTGACCCTAGAAAGCTTACTTCCCTTTTCTTTGTATTATTTTATATCTTCAAAATGGAGATACTTTTATATTGTGCATGCCTTTTAGGAAGATATAGTGTGACCTCAGCCTGGTGTAGGTGGTTTTAGAAGCAAGTATCCTTTTTGTGTAGCTGGGGAATCACTTAATATGCTTTATAGAAGAAGTGCATTCCATTAAGTTATTTATAATGCATAGTTCCTCAAAAAATAGTATTGTGTTACTAAGTTTCATGAGGTAATCAAAGTTGCGTTCCTATAAGGAAAAAATAAATTATCTAGAGGAGACAACATTCAGATTCAGATTCTACTGAGATTTATTTGTTGAGCACTGAAAATATGCCTGGCAGTTTTTGGAAATTTTTACATACTTCATGAAAATTAATCTTTACAACAATCAGTCATGAACTTCATTTTTTTAACAACAATGATGTCATTACTACCTTTTTTATTTTTAACAAATGAAGATGTTGGGGCTCAGAGTAGTTACGTGACTTGCCAAGGTGACAGATGCAAGGGACTATGCCAAGATTTAAAAGTGGGCTCATTTCTGTACATTTTCTATGCAGTAACTCTTATTAAGAAAACAGGCACCCTCACAACAACCTCACAACAGACTTTCTGTTGTGAGAAGGCACCCAGCAGCTCTGGCTGGCAGCAGTTTCTTCATTTATTCAGCAATCACGTGTTTTTTTTTAGGAACGACGAGTCAGGTACTGCATTGGATACTGGCAATACAGCACAATCTCACCAATAGCAGTCTAACCAGCAGTCATGACTGTGATGGCTAAGTCCCAGCACAGAGGCATGTATGAGAGTCTATAGATGTGCAAAGAGGATTCTGCTAGGCCTGAGGGAACCATCCAGGAAGGCTCTGCAGAAGCTCTTTGAGGTTCCAGCAAAATAAATGCTTGCATTTCTCTGAAGTTCTCTAAGTTTGAAATTTTAGACTCTGGAAAATTAATTATGTTGCAGTGTATCAACTTATAATTTGTCATTAAGAAATGAACTATATTACCAGGCTCCAGAAGAGCTGGTCAAAAGAACTCAGGCAGGGTGGTGCCTTGAACACACTTCCTTACTGAGGCCTCCATTTTCTTTGGATGGCTGGTTCTTCTCCTCACAATGAAGGGCTGAGATCAGCGAACTTCACAGGTTTCTTTGAGTTGACAAATCCCCCTAAATCTCTGTATGAGAAGGCTGATGCCTCTTTTCATGTCAATCAACAGTCGATCTTATCAACATCATCAACATCTTTATAATATTTCACCTACATTCAAATTAATAAGCTTTATTTATAATAAGATGGAATGATTACAGGTGTTAATTTGTAGGGTTGCTGATCTACCCTGAGTTCCTTTTGTGTCTGGCCCACTTCACAAATAGCACAAGCTTTCAAGCTACCATTCTTGTCTTCTTTCTCCCCAGGTTTCTCTTTAACACCTAAATACTGAGGAGCTTTAAAGGGATAGGTAAATAGATGAAGAGGTAACTGGGGAGAAGAATTAGGCATTTTAATTTGTGAGTTCTCATTCATAACAGCTAAGGCAACGTTTTTATGTAGGGTTCATAGCCCAGATTCTAGCCCAGAAAAGCGTACTTACAGGAACCAGAGATCACTGGAGTCTGGGAGCCAAAAAGGAAATAATGACAGGCTGGTGTTAACAGAAAAAAACGAACTCTGTCAAATGTTTTAGAGGCTTACTCTGAGCCAGTATGAGTAACTGTGACCCCAAGAAAAACACAAACCCAAGAAGCCTCGAGTAAGTGGTACTGAGGTGGTCACATCGCAGTTTTGGTTTTATACATTTTAGGGAGGCTGGAGTTACACAAAGACCTAAATCAATACATGGAAGGTATATATTGGTTCAGCTGGAAAAAGTGGGATATCTTGATGAGCAGGCTTACGGGTTATAGGTGGATTTAGAGATTCTTTAATTTGCAATTGGTTAAAGGAGTAAGGCTCTGTCTAAAATCTGGCAGTCAGCAGAAAGAAATGCTTTGAGATAAGGATGCTGTATGGCAAAACTGATGACCTGCAGGTGTGACCTAACCCTTGCCTAGCATGGCCTTAGGTCCTGTCTTTAATGTGGTGTCTTATTGCCACAAAGAGCCTATTTTATCCATCTCATGATCTCTATTTTAACATTAATACTGGTCAGTTGTGCTTGACCTCCAAAAGGGCGGGGGTTTAATGATGTCTGGCCTCCCTTCCCGCCATGCCTAAGAATTCAGTTTTTTAGGTTTTCCTGGTGTTTGCTTGGCCAAAAAGAGGTCCATTTAGTTGGTGGGGTGATGGAAGTTTAGGATTTCATTTTTAGTTTACACTGGATATGAAATCTGAAGGTGTTTCGACTTTCAGGCTCTCATAGCCTGATCCTTTTAGCCATTTAAAGAAAGAGCTTGGCAGACTGCTGATCAGATGTCTTGAGGGCTTTGCTTCACTCCGGGAATCATAGGATTCTAGTGAGCAAAGAAAAAGAAGAACTGAGCATGACAATTTTGCCTTAGAACCATGGTGTTTCTGACAGGATGCCGGAGTCAGAGCAGTACCCTAAACTACCTCGGCGACACAGCTGAGGGAAAAGGGAAGAACAAGTCCCGGACTGTGCTCAGGGTGTTGTAGATTTATAGTACAGGGAGTTGTGCAGATTCTCAAGTGAAATTTTTATAAAGTCTATTTATTTGAAGGAAATGTTGGCATGTTTGGGGGATTTAGCTGCAGGCATAGAGCTCTAGTGATCCCTGGGGTTAAACTGGTTGTTTGATTAGCAATGGTCCTCAGAAAGCTTGCAGGCCAGTTTGATGATTACAGAAGTCTTACCTGGTGATGTAGGAAAATCTAAACATTCAGATAATACAAACACAGAAACATAGGATTTTTGTTTTAGTTATAATAGTGTAAAGGTGATGCTTTAGCTGACTCTATGAAATCTGTTTGTAAACGAACTAAATAGGGAACCAGAAGAAGGAGCAGAGAAAGAAGTGTAAGCCATGCTTCCCACAATGACTGTCTTATTCCCCTCTCAATTCAGGGTGTGAAGGTCAGGGCCAGGTGTTTCACAAGGGTGCACTCAGGGCACAGGTATTGACTGGGGAACAGAGGCAGGGAGAGGGAAAGAGAGAAAAGGAAGAAAGGAGGGAGAAGGAATGGAGAAGAGGGAAAGGGAGGAAGGAAGAGATGGAGGGAAGAAAAGACAGGAAAGGGAGGGAGGGGGAGACAAGGAGGGAGAGTGCACAGAAGAGAGGGAGTGAAGAAGACAGGGAGGGGGTAGATGGCATGGAGGAAGGACAGAGGGAAGAAAGAGAAGAAGGGATAAAAGAGAGGAAAGGGGGAAGAGCAGGAAGGTACAGGGAATGGAGGAAGTTGAGGGAGAAGGAGGGAGAGAGGAAGAGGGGCAGGAGGAAGGGAACAGAGGAAAAAGGAGAAGGATGGGGGGAGAGAGGATGCCTTTATCAACTTCTTTAAAGATGCTTATTTAATCTCTATTAATCCCCCCAAAATGCAATGCATTGGTACCTGGGAGACATTTATTTAAAAACTATGTATAGACAGACAAATCAGGTTACCTTAACCAGAGACAAGGCAGAGTGAAGCAAGGTTCTCAGCCCCTCACAGCCTTCCTGCCAAAGCCAGACCCCAAAAAGCTGTCTGCCTTGCTAAAGTACATTGCTAACTAGGACAGCTTTGGCAGAGAATGAGGGCAGAAGTGATCTGAATTCCTAAAATGTGACATCATAATTAGATTTTTATATATTTTCAGTTGTTTATGTGCTTGTAATCATTTACCCAAATAACTTTTTACATATACTATTCTATGCCCTTGCTTTTTTATTTTACCTAATATTATCACTGAGGGTATTACTTCACTTAATAATATAACCGGTGATAGATATTTCTAATCTGCACTGTGTACTGTATTTTTATCGCATACATTTCAACAGCTGTGAATATCAGCTCTTGTTCCATTGTCCCAAATCCTTGGGGTTAGATGTAATTCAGTATTCACAATTTTCCAAATTTTAGAAAGATGATGACAAAATTCCCAGAAAGATATGGGGATGAACTTCTTATTTAACTGCCACTGCTATTTCTGCAATGTAACAAATGAATATTTACATTGACCAGGATGAATAAAGACTTTTAAAAGCCTCATGTCAACACAGAGCAGCTTTCAGCATCAAATAAGTCTGCTGCAAACTGCTTTAAAACTTCAATGTTCCAGAGCATTTGAATTTTTGAAGTGCCTACATGGTGTTGTAGATCTATATCACACTACATGGAATCACATGATTTATTATCTATTCCCCAATGGATGGACATGGGTTGTTTTAGGGTTTTGTTATTAAAAATAGCACTGCAATGAACATTCTTGGAAATGAATCTTTGGAAAATATGACTATATCCTTAGAGTGACTACTCAGAAGCAGAATTATTGGATCAATTGACATGTGACTTTATATTTGAATAAATATTGCCACATTTCCCTCCAAAGAAGTCGCACCAATTTCTTCCTCTCACAAGCATTCTAGGAAAGGGCCTCCTTCCCCGTACTCCTGCATTCATTGCCAGGGCTTCCATAATAGAATACCATAAACCGGGTGCTTAAACTGAAATTTATTTTATTACAACCTGAGAATCTAGAAGTACAAAGTCAGGGTGTCAGCAGTGATGGTTCCTTCTGAGGCTGTGAGGAAGAATCTGCTCCCAGCCTCTCTCCGCACTTCAACAGCTTCAGGCATTTCTTGGCTTGTAGAGCCCTGTCCTCTCCATGTTATCACTTGTCTTTCCTCTGTATGTGTCTGTTTCTGTGTCAAAATGACCTCTTTTTATAAGGATGCGGTTGTATTAGGGCCCACTCTAATGACCTCATCTTATCTTGCTCATCTGCAGGGCTCCTATTTCCAAATATAGTCGTAGTCACGGGTACTTGAAGGGAGAGGAGACTCAATTCAACCCATAACATTTTCCAACAGTGACTGTTATTCCATTTTTCCAATGTGATAGGTAGAAAATGGTAACTCTCAATTTCCATTTGTATTTATTTCAGTTGGATTTGAGGATTCTCTCTTAATTTTATTAACTTTTTATTTTGAAATGAATACAAACTCACAGGAAATTGGAAAAATGCATACACTGAGTCCCATAAACCTTTCAGCCAGCATCCTCCAAAAATGACATTGTATGTGACCACAATATAATATCAGAACCAGGAACCTGATATTGCTATAACACTGTTAACTAGACTACAGATCCCATTTAGTTTTTACCAGTTTTTACATGCACTCCATTGTACATGTAATGGGGGCAGGTCAGCGTTCCCTGCAATGCAATTGTGTGCATAACCACCACCACAGTGGCCACAGTCAAGGTACAGAGAAGCACAAAGCAATTTTCTCGTACCATCATTCACAGTGCCATCCACTATCCACCCCATCCCTCCCCCCAAGCCTTCATCTCTGCAGTTCCGGCATTTGAAAGACATTCTATAATGGTATCATATGGTACCTTTAGAAATCAGTTTTTTTTTTTTTTTTTTTTGAAGACGGAGTCTTGCGCTGTCACCCAGGCTGGAGCACAGTGGTGTGATCTCAACTCACTGCAACCTCCACCTCCTGGGTTCAGGTGATTCTCCTGCCTCAGCTTCCCCAGTAGCTGGAATTACAGGCAAGCCCTACCATGCCTGGCTAATTTTTGTATTTTTAGTGAAAACAGGGTTTTGTCATGTTGGCCAGGCTGGTCTCAAGCTCCTGACCTCAGGTGATCCACTTGCCTCAGCCTCCCAAAGTGCTGGGATTATAGGTGTGAGCCACCGTGCCTGGCCAGAAAGCAGCTTCATTCACTCACCATAATGAATGCCCTTATATGGTTGTTGCATGTATGAGTCATTTATTCCTTTATATTGCTGATTAATATTTCATTTAATTATTTTTGATAGCATTATCTTTCTATTTATATACTATATTTGTAAATTGCTTGTCCATGTCTTTGCCAGTTAAAAAAAAGTTATTATCTTTCTTTTTTTTACTGCTTTTGGTTGCTTTATTTTTTTCATTTAGAACTTTATTATATAAAATTTATTAATCATTAAATTTTTCGTTTCTTGGTTTTCTGATACAGAAATTACTCTCATCCAAAACTTAAAATTCGAACGTTGGCATCTCTCTAGAATTGTTTTGTGTGTGTTTAAAGAGTGAGGTAGGAATCGGCTACTCCTTGGGTCTTCAATGTGTATTTCTTAGGGCATATGCTGTGCAAACTTTTGGTCCAACATGAATATACACATGGATGCTTGCACAGCTAGTGCACCTGCTTGGCGGGAATGTGGGTTGTGAGTTTTGCTTAATTATGACATCAAACTCACTCAGCTGCTAAATATCACCTGCTGGTTTCTGGGAAAATTGTCCAGGATTTCAGATCAAGGTGAAAAATGGGAGTTTAGGAAGGTGTAGCTAGACCTTGGAAAAGTGTATAAAATGTTAACATGCAAAATACAAGGTGTAGGATTGCAAGATGATGCAAATGTATGAGTTTCTAGCTAGACTGCCAAGGTCAATACACCTAAATCTAGGATAGAATTTTTTAGCAGAAATTTCTAACCCTGTGACTAGCGATGTGGGTAGGGTAAAGTACAGGGTGTGAGGTCAATGGAGCTTCTGCAGTAGTGTGTAGGCAGGTTCCCAGGGGTTAGGGCTATAATTCCGCCTGCAGACACAGTGACTGGTCTGTCATGGTACTTATGCAAGGCATGTCTTCAAGCACCTTCAACACTAGGAGTGTCCCAGCAAGTCAGTAGATTAGGCTCCAATCCTTGTTTGGCATTGGTAGCAAGCATTTGGTGATTTTCCTCTATCCTGTTTTTCTGTTAGCTATATCATCTTTTCATGCTCAAGATATATTCTTATAGGGAAGTTGTCAGCACACGTAAACACCAACAACAGGGAGAGGAACCATGAAGGAGTGTTGCAAAAGCCACATACCATACAAGGAATGGCTGATTTCCTCCCACAGATAATCCCTGAAGATCCTGAAAGACTGACGGGCCTCACAGTTGGAAAGACATCCAGGTTCTATCTATGTGAATCCTCACCTAATGTGTGCATTTCCTCCTTAGCATCTGTATCAGTGTAGCCTGACAGAATCAACATGGCTTTGAAATCAAGTTGTCCTGGCTGCTCATCTCTGCTCCACAATTCACTAGTTATATGACCTTGACTAAATTATTTAAATTTCCTCTATCATAAAATGGGGAGAATAAAAGTATATGCTTCAAAATTTTCTTAAGCAGATTTGATTAGATAACTTAGGGAACATGTTTAGCACAGTGGCAGGCACATGGTACTAAATGTCAGCTGTCATCACTGTTACTTTCAGTGTGGGACAGTTTTTTTCTCCTGAGGCCACCCTAATAACTTAGAGGCAAACTGCAGTCCAGGTTTACAAATTCACCGCCATCTGCTGTTGCATCCACAGTGCTGTATTAATCTCTTGAAGGGTCCATTTACCTTGTTTCTTTCTTTACAGTATTAACTGAACCCACTATTTCAGAAACGTGTATTACTTAGAGCCTGCTCCAGGCAAAACTAGGAGGTAAAATGGGCAATCTGAAAAGCTCTTTCCTAATAAACTCTTAGTGGGTGATAATGGCTTAAAGCTTCTGCCTTCCTGCTTTACAAAGTGGCCTCTATTCCTTCTCCTAAAGGTGTGACTAACAAGGGAATTCCTGTCCAACAGAGGCCGTATGGGAAGAAGGGGTTTTTCTTTCCATTCCCATCACATCACACAGGCATCTGCATTGCTATAAAGGACATCTGCTATTTTTGCCTACCTAGCTTTCCATTTCAATTTTAAGTGACTAGAACTCATCTTTTCCCTTTAGGAACAATTGCTTCCTAGCCTGGTGGGACCATGAAGCTCAGGCACCTCTCCTAGCCAACCAGAATTTCCCTCAACTGAGAATCAGGCCAGTGGAGGTGTAGGACCCAAGCAGAATCCTTCCTTATGTATCCGTATGAACTCAGAAATGGGGAAGGTATCTCATGCTGGTCATGAACCCAAAGATCAGGTATGCCTGAGGATCATCTTTGCCATCACCTGTAGAGCAAGGCAGAGATGGGAGATGGAGTGAGTGAGAAGTGTATTTTTTATGACATCTTTTAAGCAATCTAGAGACAGCCATGTCTGAAGGGAGTCATGGGCTATTCTGTTGCCCAACCCGGTAACACCTTGCCTCACCCACCTACCTGTCTTATTTTTCTCCTTTAACTGGCTTTAAGGGGATTGCTATTACAAGCAACTGAAAGTGTTCTAATGAATACAGATGGATACAAGTGGATCTCTATTATAGAAGTGACAAGTTGTAAAAATCTATTACCACTGTTGAACAGAGAACTCACAACTTAAGCTATATTCTTTATAAGTCAGTAGCATTAGAAAGTAAAACATAGACCTTATGTATATCTACTGTGCACAAACCCTTTGATAGTTCCATCTGCTTTCTTTTAAAAGCCTACAACCCTCTGTAAATCAGACTATGGCTTCAATTCCTACATTAGTTATTCCCCAAATGACCACTCAGTTTTATGCAGTTCTATCTTCCTGATGTTCCATGTGTCTGTAATGTCACTTCCTGATTTTTGTTTATTTAAAATTTAAGAGCTTGGGCTCTGGCCTCCCAGAGCCTAAATTTTACAACTTACCTGTTCATTGCCATAGAGCAAGTGGCCCAAACTATCTAATCTTTAATTTTTTTAATAAAATAATTTGGAAAATTATAGTAACTGCCATATAGTATTGCTGTAAGATTTAAATGAAATAATAAATTAAAATTTTGGGCCCATAGTAAGTTCTCAATGATCATTAGCTATTGCTGTAGTTACGACTGTATCTCTTCAGTATGAAACACATAGCCTTCGTGTGATAGTATCTGTATTAATAATTGTTGAATTAATAAAAAATGTCCTTAGTGTTAGAAAAATTCTTCAACGTATATTCTTCTCCACCGCATGGAAAATTACTTGTTTTACAGAGAGATAACAATAATGGTTCAGACAGTGAGTGGACTGTGGAGTCAGACAAAGAGTTCAAGTTTGGCTCTGCCATTTTTTACCTCTGGGAACTGGGCAAGTAACTTACCCTTTGGGAGCCCCAGTTTCCTCACCTATGCTTGTGGATAATGAGGGTGCATACTCTTAATGCTCCTGAGAAGATTAAATAAGACAATTTAACAAGTCAGTTATTTGAGACAATAACCTCTCCCTCCCTCTCTCTTCAGTGTGTGATGTCTAGCACACTGCTTGGTATAGTAATCACTGGGTAAATAGGTAGTATTAATATTCTTTTAAAAATTGTCTTCTGATTGTTTTTTGGCCCACAAGTAGCAAGAAAAAGACAAAAATAAAATCACTAAGACAAGTTCAACTTGTCGATGAGTATCAGTATGTTTCTAACGCCAAAACTTTTTTTTTGGTTTAACGTGGAATAGAAAAATAGAGTAGCAGAATTGCTACTAACAGTCATTGAAAAGATCAACTGTTTTCCATGGCTGCTTAAAGTCACTGCTATCTACTTTTCACTGGAGGGCTTTCCAAAAAACTGTTCCTTGACATCGACATCTCTACTTTGCTTCTCTTCAGCTATACAAATCACATAAAAGCTTAAGTTACTTTGAATCTTGATGACAACCCCCCACCCCTCCTCAGGTGCTTTGTCTGTGCTTAGTTATGCAGAGAATCACCTAGGCTCAGTATTTCTATTGCATCAATAGCATAATAAGGTCAAGATGAATTAAGCCATCCATTTAAGCACACAGACAGAGTAACATAAATTCCTCTGTTAAGAAAGGACAAATGTTCAGTGTTGCTGATAGTCAATTAGGCATGCAGTTCCTGTGAAAAGCTCATTACAGGTATTAGGGCTGGGAAATGATAGGGAAGAATAGTTCATACCATCTTTAAAAGGCTCAGGCCATGTACTTAATTTTTGAAGGAGTTCCTGCTGAACAACTAAGATGACTGTACCTGGTAAAATTAGACTAGTCTCTAACAACTTTCTTTCATTTGTAGGATACTTTTTACGTTTCAAATCTGAAGTGCATTAAAAGTGGATAAATTCCACAAGCAAGTATTCCATAAGACCCCATGAGACCCAGTGTTTAGCACAGTTTTTGGCTGGGTGAATAGTTGTGGGGATGATGATGTTGATGCGGGCATTCATTGGTTTCTTCTAAGAAGCCCAGATTCTACAGACAAATCTGATGAGTGCAATTCTATTTCCATAAATATCTGACCCAATATAGCCAAATTAAGCAACATGGATAATCTGGAGATGTATTAAATGATAACATGATATTGGAGAATTAAAATCAAATCATTTCAAATTTTTGAAATTTCAGATTTGTGGAAGTTTATAAAGTTGTAATAAATGACAAAGAATTTGATGTAGTAATTAAGAACATGAATTCTAAAGTCATATTGCTTGGGTTTGAAATTCTGCTTTACCACTTTCTAGCTGTGTGAATTATTTATCCTCCCATGTCTCAGTTTCCTATTTTATAAAATGAGATAGTATCTCTTTATAACAATGTTGTGAATATTAAATATATATGTAAGGTATCTAGTCTAGTAGCTGACACTTAGCAAGGGTTCAATAAATGTTAGCCTTTGTTATTTTGAATTAAGAATTTAGTGCACAATGCCTGATTACTATGGAAAACTCGGTTATTCTGCATTCTTGAGGTGAGATGAAGTGCTACTACACACTGCTCATGTGATGCCATTAAAATGTGATTAAAGATGCCACAGATTGGCCTACGTGATCCTATGACAATAGATTTTCAGAGGATTATCAAATATAAACGAATATTTTATGCTGTCTATTTATGACATCATTAACCATGTTACCCAAGAAAAGCCTTTATGTCCCTCCTGGTTTCCCATTAGCCAAGAAATCTTCAACCTCTGTGGAAGTGATTAGAACAAAGAGAACTGTTGGCAGTGTGTTTTATTCCTTCCATAGACACTGAAATACATTGAATGGGAGCATTTTAGAAGGAATCGGTGCATTCACTATTATTTGCACTCCTTGTGAATGGCTTGTAAAAGCTTTTCTTAGTGCTCACCTGGTTCGTATGTCTTCCCATTGTCGTTCTCCTTGTTTGGCCTGCCTGCATTAACATAAAATGATGGATCTCTCTTAACTCTAAGCTAAACTTCAAAGCTCATTACTATGTATGAGGTCTGATTTCACTCCAATTTGGCATTAATAGTCTGATTTGTAGACTTTCTAAATGAATAACAACATTTTTAACGGACATTTGTTTGCTATGTGCTAGTCCTTCCATTTTCATGGATCTGCCAACTTCCCTTACCAGCTGGTAACAAAGGACTGGCTCCTACATTTGCGTCATGAAAGAAGTCTGTAATAGCCTGTCTCTGCCATCTCCAAGTTAGCAGCAACACACACTTAGAAGCCAATGTTAAGGATATTGTGCTACCCTCTGATCCCGTGTTTAGGCTACTGGAGAGCAGGGGATAATAGGGTCATGAGAGACCTTGGAAATGATCTAATATAGTGAGATCCTTGTCAATGTTTTCTTTCACTTTTAAGAAAACAGCCCTGCTGTCTATTTGGAAAATACAGGAGATGAGGTGTGGCTTAATCGTTGTATAAAAACCAGTCAATGTCAATGTACGATTTCTGTTCTCAGGAGATCTCTTTAGAGCCAGTAAGGGATTTGGAGAAAGGATGACAGAGAGAGGATTTCATGCAGTGCAGCTTTCAGCATCACTCTTTATTTTTGTCACTCTGGGTGGAAGAGCTTCCAGATTCAATGCCTGCCATCAGTCTTCTTTTTGAAATGAAATTTCACATAGAAGGAGAGAAACATTTTTTAAAATCAAAAGTAAGGAGATAAAAGCAACCAAATGCGATTAGGAGACAAACTGGTTTCCCAAAAAAATGTCGGTTTGCAGGTTTGAAGCTGGGAACTGTCATTGCAATGGATGGGGTGTGTGAACAGAATCTCTTTGCCATATATTTTAATTGAACATTTTTGAAACAGAAACAAATGTCAAAAAGCAAAAATAAAAGTAAAAGCAAAAAAGAAGTATCTTACAACTCCGTGGCAAAGTATTCTAGTTCTGAGGTTGTTAAAGCAGCTTCCTGGAGTTACCCTTCTCTCAAATCTTTTCCTCCCATCAAATGAGAAACAAAACGAAACAAAAATAAGAGAACTGGATAAAGAACTCCCAGGGTCTTGAGGCAAACACCTAAGTCTTCAATCCTTTCGATCCGCTTTCCCAGCTCTTCACTTACTGCGTCCCCCTCTTCAGTCAGCGGCACTATTCATTTCTTCTTTTATACTCCATATACAAAGGTCTTTATTCTTGTTTCCTTCCATCATTACAACAAAAAACTTTGTTATTATTCTCTTAACAACAAAACATCTGCTTTCAGCGTAGCCAAAGACAAAAATGATGAGTTCTACCTTCTGCATTTTAAGTGATGAAACACAGAATTTGTCTAAGTCTGTAAATTGCATTTCAAGTGACAGAAGAGTTTCACAGACAGATAGAAAAGGTGCTGCGCAGTTTGCAGAGGGGTCCCAGTTGTCTCTATGCTGCAGCTGTCTCTGTGTTTACCTACAGTGCCACTCTGGGGACCTGCCTTTAACAGTCTGTCTTAGGATCCTGTGTAGGGGTGTGGCAGGCCAGGTCTCACTAACGCAGGGCTTCATAACAACTGTTTCAGTACTGACTGAGTGATTAAGTTAAATATTAAAAGCTAAAAGAGCCAGTGACCTTATACAAAGGCTATAATGTAACAAAAGCCCACCAAGAGTTTTGCGAAGGCCTTTTCTGGGCCTTAAAACATGACAAATAACAAAGGAATTCTTAACAGGACCCATTTAGGATTAAACAAGTTTTGGCTGGGCATGGTGGCTCACGCCTGTAATCCAGCACTTTGGGAGGCCAAGGCGGGTGGATCACAAGGTCGGGAGATTGAGACCACCCTGGCTAACACAGTGAAACGTTGTCTCTACTAAAAATACAAAAAATTAGCCAGGCATGGTGGCACATGCCTGTAGTCCCAGCTACTCAGGATGCTGAGGCAGGACAATCACTTGAACCTGGGAGGCAGATGTTTCAGTGAGCCGAGATCGCGCCACTGCACTCCAACCTGGGCGACAGAGACTCTGTCTCAAAAAAGGAAAAAAAAATGTTGTTTTGGGGATCTGAAGAAACGCCCCAGGCCTCCACAAACAAGTTTATTAGGGGTCTAAAGGAACTCCCCAAACCTCCATGATTTAGCAGAAGAAAAGATAAGGGTAATCACTCTAGCACCTGGACCCATTTAGATTAAGTAAATTTACTGAGACTCCAGAGGAAGGTCTTCAGGGCTCAGACCTTAGTTATAGATTAAAAGACGTTAATCACTTATGTCTTTATAGATGAATGCACACTTACACGTAGACATATAGCTTAGAAGACATATAAGGTCTGGAAAACTTTGTAATTTTGAGTTGATCTGGTGGTAATTTCCAGGTCTTCTCCATGTAACTGGTTACAGAAATAAACTCTCTTCCTCCCTTTCCCCCTTTCCTGGACCAAACTGAGGGTCAGGCTGCTATTTTTTGTGGCCCAATAATGAGATACAGCAATGAAGAAAATTTCCTATTGTTCCACATACAGTTCATCTGTATCTCATTATTGGGCCACAAGAAATAGCAGCCTGACCCTCAGTTGGGTCAGTTCCTCAGGTCCAGGAAAGGGGGGAACTCTTCACATGATCTTTGCATGACAAGGAAACTCAGAGAAAACGAATGAGAGATAGGCTTTATCACAGGCATTTGTAATATTATTAATCTTCAGTGTCAGTGATAGATTAAGGGCCTGCTGCAGTGTGATAGGATTCTGAGCACAGTAAATGCTTTCAGATTAGATGAGGCATCCTTAACTAGAAGGCTATGAAGAATGGAGAAGAGAGACCACGTTCTTGGTACCATGAAGTACTCTCAAAGAAACATCTAAACATCTCAACCTGTCGGGACATAACCCAGCCAGTTAACAAATGAAATTGAAGAGAAATGAAATGAAAGGATAGGAAAAAACAAAACCAGCAGATCTGCAGATTGCCAGGGGGCTGTCTCGGGTTTACTGCTCTGTGAACACGTTCTCCTACCCTGAGCAAGAGCAACAGACATTGTCCTGGAAGCCTGGCAGAGGATGCCTGCTATTTTAGAGATGTTTTTAGTAAAACACCTATACTTTTCCTTCCTATTCTTCTATATCTAGTTTAATTTTTCATTAAGCATCTCTCAAAAATTGGATATTGTCAGTAGTCCTCGTGCACTTTGACATACTTGAAGACTTTGGGAACCTCTAGGAATTGGGAGGAAGACAAACCTGGTTTAATAAGCTAGGGTAAATCTAAGCATTTCTTACTTCTTTGTCTTCTGCAGAGATGTCATTGACTTAGTGAAAATGGCTGCTCCGTGTAGAAAAGACAAATGCTTTTAGAGGCTCTCATTTTCCTTGGCAAGACACTGCTTTGTGTAAAGAAATCAAAGCCCTCTTAATCCTAGGCTTCAATGAGGTTCTCTAAAAACAAAAATAAACTAATAGAATAAATGTCTAACACAGCATAAGAGAATCTGCCATTCTTTCAGCATTTTAATTCCTCTTACTGCCTTGCAAGCAGAGCTGTGCAAAAGACCTAGAAAGAGAGATTTCTGTTAGCAAAAGTATTGGTGTTTCCTACGTAACATCTAGAGATTAGGAGATTTTAGTAAGAACTCTGGGAGCCAGAGGCAGGAATCACAGGCAAGAAATAACTCCCTCCTCTCTCTCTGAGGGGGAGTGATGAGGGTCTAGTTAAGTGCTATTTACAAATTGTGAAGTGTGTAGGAACTCACCACCCCCAATTTCCCATATTAATATCTTGCATTAGTGCAGTGCATTTATTACAATTTTGAGCCAATATTTATACATAATTATTTACTAAAAGTCCGTAATTAACATTGGGTTTCACTCTTCAGGAAGTACATTCTATGGGGTTTTAACAAAGTTTGATGCTGTGTATCCACCATTACAATTTCATATATAGTCATTTCATAGCCCAAAAATTTGTCTCTGCTCTGCCGACTCATTCCCCACCAGTTTAATCCCTGGTAATCACTGATATTTTTACTATATCCCTAGTTTTTCCTTTTTCAGAATGCCATATAACTGGCATAATACAGTATGTAACCTTTTCAGATTGGCTTACTTCACTTATTAATATGTGTTTATGTTTCCTCCATGTCATTTCATAGCCTGATAGCTCCTTTCTTTTAATATTCCATTGTATAGATGCACCATGGTTTATCTATTTTCCTACTGAAGCACAACTTGATTACTTCCAAGTTTTGGCAATTGCGGCTAGAGATGCTATAAACATTCGTGTAGAGGTTTTGTGTGGATATAAATTTTCAACTCATTTGGGTAAATACCAAAGTGTGTGATTGCTGGCTTGTATGGTAAGGGTGTTTAGTTTTGTAAGAAACTGCCAAGCTTCTCACAATGTGGCTGAACCACTTTGCATTTCCACCAGCAATGAAGGAAATTTCCTATTGTTCCACATCCTCACCAGCATCTGGTATTGTCGGTGTTTTGGGTTTCAGCCACTTAAATAGGTATGCTGTAGTATCTCATTGTTGTTTTAACTTGCAATTCTCTAATAGCATATGCTGTTGAGCATCTTTTCATATGCTTTTTGCCACCTGTATACTTTATTTGATGAAGTGTCTTTTCAGATTTTTTTTTTTGCCCACTTTTAATTGGATTGTTTGCTTTTGTACTGTTGAGCTTTAAGAGTTCTTTGTATATTCTGAATTTGGGTTTGTTTTTATCAGAGAAGTCTTTTGCAAATATTTTCTCCTGGTCTGTGAATCATCTTTTTATTCTCTTAAGTGTCTTTTGCAGAGAAGGATTTTTAAAAAAACTTTTAATGAGGTCCAAATTATCCATTTTCTATTTCATAGATCCTGCTTTCTCAGTGTTGTATCTTAAAAGTCATTTTCAAACCCAAAGTCACCTATATTTTCTATTATCTTCTAGGAGTTTCATAGTTTTATATTTTACATTGGTGTCTATTATCTACTTTGAGTTGATGTTTGTGAAAGGTCTGTGTTTAGGTTTATATTTTTGCTTGTGGATATCCAGTTCTTTCAGCACCATTTGTTAAAAAGACATTGAATTGCCTTTCCTCCTTCATCCAAGATCAGTTGGTTATATTTGGTGGACTATATGTGGGCTCTCTGTTCTGTTGTATTGATCTGTCTGTCTGTTGTTTCACAAATACCACATTGTTTTGATTACTGTAGCTTTATAGGAAGTTTTTATTTTGGTGAATTTCAGTACTCTGACTTTGGTCTTTTTTCCATCTTGTATTGGCTTTTCTGGGTCTTTTGCCTCTCCTTATAAACATTAGAATCAGTTTGTTGATACCCACAAAGTAACTTGCTGAGATTTTGATTGGGATTGCATTGAATCTATAGAGCAAGTTGGGAAAAAATGACATCTTAACAATATTGAGTTACCCTTTCCATACATATAGAATATTTCTATATTTATTTAGATATTCTTTAATTTTTTATCAGAATTTTATAGTTTTCCTCATAAAGACTTTATACTTATTTTGTTAGATTTATACTTAAGCATTTAATTTTTTGATCCTATACAAATGATATTGTGTATTTAATTTCAAATTCCAGATATTCATTGCTGATATATAAGAAAGCAACTGGCTTTTGTCAATTAACCATTTACCAAGAAACAGGCTTTTTATGCTGTATTTAGCACCTTACAGGCCAGTTATTTGCTGTTCTTACATCTCTCCTGCCTCATCCCTTGGCCTCACAATGAAATACACACTGTTATTCTGAGTTGCTGCCTCCCTGCCACAGATAACAATACCTAGGTTATAAAACTAACTTAGAGACTTTGGGCCCAAGACTGCAGTGGCTAGCCAGAAGCTTATGTTTGACAAGCCTAGTTGTGTGAGTATAGATGAATATCAGCATTTATTACAGGAAGTTTGCCAACTGCTAAGTTGATTATAGTGGTGATAGTGAATAAATACGTGAGTGTGTGTGTGTTAATGTGTGGAGTGGTAAGTTATGAGTGGACGGATTGCCTTCCACTTCAGCTCTATATCATTTCTTTGAAGCAGTTTTTTATTGTTTTTGTTTTTGTTTTGAGACGGAGTCTCACTCTGTCTCCAGGCTGGAGTGCAGTGGTGCGATCTCGGTTCACTGCAACCTCCACCTCCCAGATTCAAGCGATTCTCCTGCCTCAGCCTCCCAAGTAGCTGGGACTACAGGAGCACGCCACACGCCCAGCTAATATTTTTGTATTTTTAGTAGAGATGAGGTTTCACCATGTTGGCCAGGATGGTCTCGATCTCCTGACCTCATGATCCACCCCCACTTGGCCTCCCCAATTGCTGGGATTACAAGCTTGAGCAACCGTACCTGGCCTTTTGAAGCAATTTTTTTAAGATGTTTTTGGAGCAGCTTACATTAAAACCATGCCCACATGCTTAAGAAGAACATTAAAGTATCAAGGCATGAAAAACTGCACCTCCTGGTGGTTACTAGAGCCCTTGACTGTGTTTTCTCTTTCAGCCACAGTAAAGCAGTCCCTAGATTAGAAATGGCACTAAGTAAGATTGGAAAAAGTCAGAAAGTGTGTTACCTTTGGCCTTCAGCACTCTCAGTCTTTATCTCATATAATAGATACCCATCAATACATGCTTTCTCTGAACTTTCTCCAGCATAAGGTCCTCTTGAGTCAGAAAAGCTAACCTCATTCAGTGTCAGGGACTGACACTGATATAAATATAAGTCAGTATAAGTCAGGCTGCTCTGATATAAATATATCCCTATTAATGCCTTAGTGGTTCCATCCCACAAAATGAAACTTTAATGTAAAATCATATCCTGTGGCATACAACATATGCCATTTTGGAATTATTGGCTATTTAGGCTTATCAAGAATGTTGTAGTTTCTCAGTCCCCTCATAGAAGTAAACACCTACTTTGTCCACCCAGTGGCAAAGCCATTCCTGCTACTTAGTCATTAGGAACAGAATGAAATGACCTGAGAGCTTTATTCATCAACAAGCTGCAGTATAGTGCTCCCTGAAGAATGAATCAAATTCAGTTTTGCTTTTTGAGGTAAGTAGGGTGTATGAAGTAATCCTGAGGTACAACACACACCCTTCAAGAATGGCTGCATCATTACAAAACATCTTTGCAGAGACTACTAGGGCAATATAATTTTCCTTTGATTACTTTAAAAGAGCACATCTGAACATTTACTTCAAGTTCTTAAATACAATCCCCTTTTGCCAATAATTGAAAACAACAGTTTAAGCAGCAGAATATCAGAATCTTTCAGCTTGAATACGGAAAGTGGTGCAAACATCATGTAAGACACACAATTTGTGGCGTATATAATGATCATATTAACAAACAACATAAACAAACAGTATGAGAACATTGACAGCAACACAATGCAAAGAATTGCATGAATTGATTTAGTACTATTGTACTAATACTGGTTGGAAATATATATAGCTATTTAGATTTCACAGTAAGTTTGGTATTATGATAAAAGGTAATCCTAAAACACCAATTTGTATTATTAGCAGCATTCATTATTATTCAGTAAACTGGGTAAATTTCATTGTGCACTGCAGTGATTATCAAGAAGCTGTATGGCTACATGCCATTTGTCAAATTTAAACCTAATTTTAGACTGCTCAGTTCACTGTTTGGTAATATCATGAGGGTAATAATTACTTGTTTCTTTATAGTATATAGAAATAAGAAACAGGAGCCTTATATCAAATGCAAAACTTCAGTCTACATCAAAATCTGCCACAAGCCTAAGTTAAGGACATACAAAATTTAACATAAAATGATACACGTAAAGAAATGGACCGCTTCCTGTAGATTTATCTTATCCATTTAATAAAGGAAGGAAGGAGTTAGTATTTGTTATTCAAGCACCCCAAAAGGGCAATGGCTACAGACAGAAATAGCAACTATGTGATTAGTGCCACCACACTTAAACCATTTTGCCCATCTCTGGGAATATATTACCATTACTGAATAGCTCTTTCCCTGAAGAGTAAACCTGCATAAAGAAGGTTAGAAATGGCTTGTAAGAGCTCATTCCTCCTTCTCCTTTTTCTCCCTTCCTAAGGAACTAAGGGATAACTATCAGTCAACAGGTGTCACTGGGGTGTTGAATTAGAGAAGGTGAGCAAAAGGGCTCCGATACAGAGGCAGACTTTTTGATGTTTCACCGTACCGGCATCTTAGACAGTATCTTAGTTGACTTTCTCATTTTGAAGATCAGGGAATGAAAATGTAGGATCTGAGTTGCTTACTGAGACTGGGTCACTGGTCTTTTAAGGCCAAGTCCAGAGTTCTCACCACACAGGCAGCTGTCGAAGGAAAGGGTTTAATTTTCTCGGGCTCCTTGATAACTTTAGTAAATAATCATTTCTCTGTATTTCATTGTATGCAATGGTTAGGAGTATTGCATATTCTGCCCATGGGTAGATAGAATGTTCCCATGGGTGTGGGGGCCTGTGGGCAGCTGCAAGGAGGGCTGGCGTGAGCGCTGAGCCAGAATCGGGCCTCCTTTCTTCTTTCTCGAGTGTACTTAGTGCTGCTGCAGGCTCATTCTAACCATTCACCTAATGGTATTCCTGGACATTCTTGTGAGGCTTGACCTCATTCCCACTCAAGGACAGTCATCTTGACACTGTTTTTCTCTACTTCCTATGATTATATAGATGGCAGCTTCCAACTTGAGAATTAGGGCTATGCTAGAAAGCCTGTGATTTCAATTGCCCCAGTAAGCTAAAGCCTATCTCTATTTCTAGGGCTGTATTAACCATGCCACATACACTTTCTCATGGTTACTTTAAGGCTCCATTTCCCACAATATTTTCTGACAACTATTTCATGCTCTGTGGGAAAAGAAAAAAATAGATGCCATTATTAAATGAGTTTGGGCAGCCTATATATTCCACCTCCTGCTTTCAGCTGCATCTTCCAGGCCCTAAGAACTCCTGTAGGAAATAATCCAGTTTATCTCCGCATTTGCCAGATATAGATGACGGTGTGAGACCTTTCTTCATGTAACAGTAACAACATCCCCTGCACTGCTGAACTCTGGGGCAAAGTGTCTTCCATAGCTATAAGGTTTGTACTAAACATTCTGAAGCCTCTGCTTACCAAACCTTCAACTCCTAATTTCATAAATTTTCTACTAAGCCAAGAACAAGAGAGACTTCCTGTCTTTCCTGAACTGGTAGATAGACAAGCTTGCCATGTTTTCACCTGTATTTTAAAGTATGATTTCTAGAAGTGCATGAGACATCAATTTTGGGGACAGAAATATCCTATCCAGGGTGTGCAGCACCACCCCACAGCCACTCTTCCATGAGACTGGTGTCCTAATAAATATCGCATCCTCCACCCCAAGAAAAGGCCTACATGGAAGGATGGATGATTTAACACCAGGGACACCCTAAGGAACACAGGCCTGGCTGCTGGTGTTTTTATACCCACAGGGTTAAATACCAGCTGCTGCTACCTCTTCTGAACCACAGCTGACTCTAGAAAGAGATGCGTTTGGGGGCTTTATCATAATCTCCCACGGTGAAAATATGGCGAAAATGTCTGCCAAGTGTCTTGTACGCAGTGTTTTCAGTAAGTAGGTTTCAGTGACACTTTGTAAAAGAAAAGAAGTCACTGTGAGCAGTGCCCCACCTCATTAGTATTGAAATATCAGCCCAGCCCAGCCCAGCCACGGTTTCTTGCCTAGAGATGGGCTTGACCCAGACACTGTATAATGCTGCCACTGGCCTCCTATGGAGGAGTAACTCATTCTTCATTGCCAGGTACAGAGAAACTTATTTTTAGGCAATTTTTTGGTTAAATGCTTTCTGTTTCAGGATGCCTGTTCATTTGAATGGCAAAGGGTTTGCATAAGCCCCAAAACTTTTGGCAGCCACCTCTGTGTGAAGCACAGAACAGCTTTTGTAATTTTAAGGGGTTCCATCCCCTGTGCCAAGTCACCTGATCAATTCTTTTGGAAAACAGAGTTAAGGGACTATGTTCTTTCAAAATGGATGTTTGTATATGGTGGGGAAAATGTTGGGCAAGGTTTCAGCTCAGGCTACTTGCCTTTTAAAAGAAGTGTGACTTTAGTGTCAGAAATGACACAAGGCAATATGATATGGAATAACAGAAAGTCACCTGCTTCCCTGTGCTGCCCTTTGAGAGAGCTCTTAGCTTTCTGAAATAGAGGCAAATAGCCAAATTCAAATTTGATCTACTATTTCTTCTCTTTTGCAGGTTCAGTTTAGATATATGACAAGCCTCAATTTGGACTGGCATCAAGGCAAAAGAGCAGTGGCTTGGCAAACATTAATAATCATTTCTATGCTTTCTACTGATATTTCTGAAGAATTTGGCAGTCAGAGTTTTGAGCTGTTCTTCAAGGAAACTCTCTGAGGTAGTAGAGATAGCATTAATAGGCAATGATTTGAAGGATTTATGCATTTTCCACTGTTCTAAGCCATTTGGGCGAGTTATCTAATCACAACCTTATGATGTAGATACTATGGAAAAGTTGAAGTTGAGAGAGATTATGTAATGTTCCAAAGACTGATAGCTAGGTTGGGTGCGGTGGCTCACGTCTGTAATCCCAGTACTTTGGGAGGCCGAAGAGGGCGGATCATGAGATCAGGAGATCAAGACCATCTTGGCCAACATGGTGAAACCCCGTCTCTACTAAAAATACAAAAATTAGCTGGGCGTGGTGGTGGGTGCCTGTAATCCCAGCTACTCAGGAGGCTGAGGCAGGAGAATGGCTTGAACCCGGGAGGTGGAGGTTGCAGTGAGCCAAGATCATGCCACCACACTCCAGCCTGGTGACAGAGCAAGACTCTGTCAATTAAAAAAAAAAAAAGGGTTGGGCATGGTGACTCACGCCTGTAATCCCAACATTTGGGAGGCTAAGGCGGGTGGATCACGAGGTCAGGAGATTGAGACCATCCTAGCTAACATGGTGAAACCCCATCTCTACTAAAAATACAAAAAAAAATCAGCTGGGCGTGGTGGCGGGCCCCTGTAGTCCCAGCTACTTGGGAGGCTGAGGCAGGAGAATGGCATGAACCTGGGAGGCGGAGCTTGCAGTAAGCCGAAATCGTGCCACTGCACTCCAGCCTGGGCGACTGAGCAAGACTCCGTCAAAAAAAAAAAAGATTGATAGCTATTGCTGTCTCATAAACTCTCAGCTAGGTTGTTCTCCCAGTCTTGGCTGGGCTCATTCATACATCTATGGTCAGCTGAGGGTCAAATGGGCATCTCTGCTGAACCTGGTCATGCTTTCTCCCATATTTGGGGTTGATGGGCTCTTAGGTGGCCTTGGCAGCACCATGTGGACTCTCCATGTGGACAGTCATTCTCAAGCCAGCTATCCTGGCACTGTCCATGAGAAGGAGGCAGATGAAAGGCAAACTGCCTTTTGAGATCTAGTCTTAGAGCTGGAAAATGATTCTGTCACATTTTTTTGACCAAGGCAAGTCACAAAGCCAGGACAGATTCAGAGAATGGAAAATAGACTTTACCTCTTGATAGGACCATGTACAAAGTTATAGAAGATGATTATGGGCAAAAAAAAAAAAAAAAAAAGCCCAAGAAAGTGGGATATACTCATATATCTAATACCTAGTTTTTACAATTAATATTTTACTATATTTGCTTTATCACTTATCTTCTGTCTCCTATTCATCCAGCAATCATCTTTTTTTTAAAAAAAATACATTTTGAAATAAGCTTCAGACCTCATTAACTAGATCAATATCTGACTTGGTTATTTTTTATTCTTTTGAAGTAAAATTTACCATGAGATGCACAATTCATGAGTGTACTATTTGATGAGTCTCAACAAATGCATACAACTGTACAACCCAAACTCCTATTAAGATTCAGGATCATCAGTCATCCCCCAATTTTTTATCTTGCCTCCTTCTGAGATAGAAGGTGGAACTCAACTCGAGGTGGGGTTCAGTCACTGGACCAAATTGAGAACTAGCTAAAACAGGTTCAAGGTAAAAGTAGATTTTCATAAGACACACTCACCAATGTGCCATGTCAGTTTACCATTGCCATGGCAACATCCAGAAGTTATCACCCCTTTCCATGGCAATTACCTGGCAATCTAGAAGTTACTGTGCTTTTCGAAAATTTCTGCATAATACACCTCATAATTTTCATGTAATTAGAAGTGGGTATAGATTTGACTGCAGAACTGCCTCTGAGCTGCTACTTTGGGTACACTGCTTATGGGGTAGCCCTGCTCTGCAAGGAGAAGTACCTCTGCTTCTGCTCTACAATGCCACTTCGATAAAAGTTGTTGTCTAACACCTCCAGCTCACCCTTGAATTCTTTCCTGGGTAAGGCCAAGAACCTTCCCAGGCTATGCCCTAATTTTGGGATTCACCTGCCCTGCCTCACTTCCACTAAATCCCTGGTCCCGCAACCAAAGGGCAACCACTATTGTGATTTTTCTTTTTTTTTTTTTTTAAACCATGGAGTAGTCTTGCCTGTTCTAATAATAAATGGAATTGAAATGGGAAAAGTACCCTTATCCCCCTCACAGGGCATGCAATGGGGTAGTGCCTTGCTTCTTTGGTGCCCCACAGCTCAAACCCTTAGGGGGAGCATGCAGATGGGCAGGTCCTGGGGGAACATGGGATCCGACCCCATGGCAGCATCTAGGGTTGAGTGTTTACAGCTCTTGAAGCCCCACTGGGCATATGTAACAGGGTGCTCTTTCAGCTTAGCCATCTGCAGGCAGCTTGTATTAATCAGCTCAGTTAGACCTTCTGCCTTATCACAAGGACAGAGGGCTTTCGGTGTCCTGAGGTTCTTGACCTAGTGTACCAGAAAAATCAAATCATGGGCTTAGAGAATGAGTGCAAGGTTTTGTTGAATGATGGAGGTAGCTATCAGGAGATGGATGGGGAGCCAGTAGGGGCATGGAGTGGGAAGGTGGTCTTCCCTTTGAGTTGGGCTGCTTAGAGGCTGGGCTCTCCTCTGCTCACCCTCAGCTAAATCTCCCTTGGCATCTGCGTCATTCCGTCATTGATGGCCTGTCAGCGCCTGTGTGTTCTTCTGCCAGTGTATTCCTCTCAAAGTCCAGCCATTTGTGTGTGTGCCTGTTAGAGTCTCGGGGTTTTTATAAGCACAGGATGGGGGGTGTGGCGGGCCAGGGATGTCTTGGAAAATACAACATTTGGGAGTGAAAACAAATGCCTGTCCTCACTTAGGTCCACAGGCACAGACCTGAGTGTGCAGCCCTAGCCTGCCACCCTGCCCTTCTCTACCCAGCTCTTCCCTGTCCCCCTCCTGTATCAGAATCATACAGTATAATCATACAGCAGATACTCTTGTGAAAAGCTTCTTTCACTCAGCATAATGTTTCTGAGATCCATCCACATTGTTCCATATATCAACAATTTGCTCGTTTTCATTGCTAAGTAATATTCCATTGTATGTATAGTCTCCAGTTTGTGTACTATCCTGTTCCTGGATGTAAGTGCTATTTCCAGCTTTTGGCTATTATGAATAAAGCTACTATGCAATTCTTGTATGTGTTTTTTATGGACATATGCATTTATTTCACTTGGGTAAATGTCTAGGAGTAGAATGTGGGTTGTAGAATAGGCATATGCACAGATTTATTTTTTGAGATTTATTGGGATATTATTGATATATGACAAACTACACATATTTAAAGTGTAACATTGGATGAGTTTTGACACACGTGTATACAAATAAGCCTGTCACTAGAATCAAGATAGAGAACATATGCATCACACCAAGAACTTACAATTTTTATTTTTTCTTTTTTATTTTTCAGAGACAGGGTTTCACTCTGTCACCCAGGCTGCAGTGCAGTGGTAAGATCATAGCTCACTGCAGCCTCAAAATCCTGGGATCAAGTGATCTTCCCACCTAAGCCTCCCAAGTAGCTGGGAATACAGACATGCACCACCACACTTGGCTAATTTTTTAAATTTTTTATTCGCCGCAATGTGGTCTCACTGTGCTGCCCAGGCTGGTCTCAAACTCCTGGCCTCAAACAACTCTCCCGCCTTGGCCTCCGAAAGCACCACAACTACAGGCATGAGTCACTGCACCCAGCCCCAAGAACTTTTCTAACGGCCCTTTTGTAAGCCATTTTTTTTCTCCTTTCCCCTATTCTCAGACAATCTACTTTCTCTTATTGTGGATTACTTTGCAATTTCTAGAATTTTATATAAATGAAATCACAAGTGGTTTTTGTTGGTCTTATTTCATTTAGTGTAATTAAATATTTATCTTAATATTAGTATTGCTCATCATCACTATCAATCATGAACAACCATCAGTTGAATCAATATCCATAATTTCTTTTTGTTTTGCTTTGTTTCTGTTTTGCAGAGGAGTATTCTACTGCACGGATGTGCCGTAATGTATTCATTCTCATTTTGATAGATATTTGGGTTGGTTTAAGTTGTCTGGGCTATTACAAATAAAGCTGATACTTGTAATTGTGTAAAAGTCCTGGTGTGAGCATGTGCTTTTATTTCTCTCGGCTATATTCTTAAGAGTAGATAGAATGGCTGTTCACATGATAAGTACATGTTTAGTTTGCCAAGCAACTGCCAAAATATTTTTCAAACAGTTGTACTATTTTCCATTTTCAGAAGCAATGAAAGAGGGCTTCAGTTGTAACACATGCATGCCAATATCTGATATAGACTGTCTTTTAAACTTTTGCTGTTTCAGCAAATGTATAGTGGTATTTTATTTTGGTTTTAATTTGCACCTTCCTCATGACTAATGATATTAAGCAACTTTTCAGGTGCTTACTTTCCATCTATATATTTTTTGCATGTGATATTTTTGCATCTATATATATTTTTGCATGTGATGTTTCTGTTACATATTTTTCCATTTTTACTGATCTATTTTTCTTATTTTTGTCAGTATTATATATGTTATATATACGATACAAGAACTTTGTCTTTTCATGCAAGTGTTTTGTGAATGTTTTCTTCCAATTCATAGCTTTCCTTTTGGTTTTCTTAAATATGTATTTTGAAGGACAAATGTTTAAAATTTAATGAAGTCCAAATTATTTTATATATATTTTAAGCGTGCTGGGTCCTACTTTAAGAAATCTTTGTCAGAGCCAAGATTACTAAAATGTCCTCTTGGTTTCTTCTTGAACTTATATAGTTTTAACTTTCCCATGTAGCTCTATGATTCAATTTGAGTTTTTTAATATTGTGTGAGATAAAGTCTAAGTTCTTTTGCATATGACTATCCAGTAGTTGCAGTACAGTTTGGTATAAATGTTGTTCTCTCCCCATTTAGTTTCCTCAGTTCCTTGGCCAGAAATCAACTGCACACATCGTAGGTCTATTTATTCACTATCTATCCTGTTTTTTGGCTTATATTTCCATCTTTATGCCATTACCATACTGCCTTGATTATTGTAGTCTTGAAATAAATCTTAAAATCAGATACTGTAGGTTCTCTGTATTTGTTACTCTTTGTCAAAAATCGTTTGGTAATTCTAGATTATTTGCATTGCTTAAATAAATGAAAGGATCACCTTGTCGTTTTCAACAGAAAAGGCTTCCAGGATATTGATGAAGATAACATTAAATCAATCTATCTATCTATCTATCTATCTATCTACCATCTATCTATAAATTAGAGGAGAAATAATTGATTAAATTATAAATATATTACAAATAAAATTGTTATTTTCAATTTTACTTTCTGATTGCTCATTTACAGAATATAGAAATAGAATTTATATTGGTACACCGACTTCATATCCTGCAATCTTCCCAAAGTCACTCATTGTTTCTAGTCCTTCTTCCATAGATTACATAGTATTTTCTACATAGAAAATTATCGCATCTGAAATAAAGACCATTTTACTTCTCCCTTTCTAATCTGTATGCCTTTTGTTTGCATGGTTAGGACTTCTGAGACTGTTGAATTGAAATGGTAAGAGTAGAAATTATTATCTCATGTCCAATCTTACAAAGAAACTACGAAGTATTTTATTATCTCATTTCCAATCTTACAAAGAAACTATGAAGTATTTTATCATTAAGTATGATGCTGTAAGTTTTTAATAGATTCTTTCCATTAAATAGAAGAAGTTTCATTTTATTTCTCCTCTACTAAGAGTCTTAATCATGAATACATGTTGATTTTGTCAAATATATTGTGTCAATTAAGATCACATGGTTTTAGTTTTTCAGTTGGTTAGTATTACTAATTACATTAATTGATTTTCAAGTGTTAAACAAACATTGAATTCCTGGAAGGAATTCCACTTGATTATAATATCTTACTTTCTATATAAATGTATTGTTAGATTTAATTTCCAAATCTTTCTTGAGAATAGCTGCCTCTATGTTTAGCAGAGATATTGGCCTCTAGTTTGCTTTTATTATACTCTTTTTGTCTCGTTTTGGTGTTTGGGTAATGATAACTTCATAAAATGGTATGGATGTTTCTTCTTCTATATTCTCCAATATCAATTGTATAAGATTGATAGTATTTTTTCTTTAAATGTTTGGTAGAATTCATCAACAAAGCCATCTGAGGCATTATTTCTAGGAATGCTTTTAAATACAAAATCAATTTCTTCATAGATATAGGGCTTTTCAGATTATCTTTCTTTGTGAGTTTTGGAATTATATATATTTTAAGATATTTGTTCAGTCCATCTAACTTGTGAAATTTATTTCCATAAATGTGTCCATAGTATCCTTTATTATCCTTTTAATGTCTATAGAAAGTCTAGTGATGCCTACTCTCTCATTTCTGATATTTTTAAATTGTCTTCTTTGTTTTCTTGATTATTCTGGTTGCATATTTAAAATTTTTATTGATCACCTCTTTTGATTTTACTGATTTTCTGTATTTTTCTGTTTGGTATTTTACTTACTTCTTCCTTTACTTTTATTGTTATTTTCTTTCCACATTGGGTTTACTTTGCTCTTCTTTACCTATTCTCTTAAATTCGGGGCTTAAGTCAATGACTTGAGACCTCTAATATTCTCTTATACAAGCATGGACACCAAAAATGTTCTTACATTTTATTTTCATTTAAATTATGTTCAAAGTACATTTTGAAAACTTTCTTCTTTGTTCCATAGGTTATATAGACATGTACTTTGCTATCAAACATTTAGGGATTTTTCACATATTTTTCTCTTTTTGATTCCAAATTTAATTCCATCTAAATGACAGAACATATTTGATATGACATAAAAACTTTTAAACATATTGGGACTTGTTTTATGACCTAGAATATAGGTCAAGTGTCCACCTGGAAATAATGCGTTTTCTATTATTCTTAGATAGAGTGGTTTATAAATGCCAACTAAGTCAAGTTGTTTGATAATCATGTTCAATATTTTTATAAACATAATTTTTGCCTTCATGTTCTATTACTTATTGAGAGAAAGGCTTTGAAATCTCCCACTGTGTTTCTGCATATTCACAATATCAGGTGCTCTTTTTTGTGGGTGGACCCAAATTTCCATCTGTATCATTTTCTTCTATTTCAATGACTTCCTTTGAAATTTTCTGAAGTATGCAGGTGAAAAATTCTTTCAGCTTTTCTATGAAAAAGTCTAGATCACCTTTATTTTTGAAAGATATTTTTGTTAGATATAGAACTCTAGGTTGTTTCTTTGGTTTTTCTTTCAGAACATTAAATATACAGCTCCACTGTCTTTTTTTGTTGTTGTTGTTTTCTGATAAAAAGTTAACTGTGATTTTTATGTATGTTACTCAGCATATTCTGTGTATTTTTTTGGGGTGTGCTTTTAAGATTTTCTCTTTATCACTGCATTTAAGCAATTTGATTATGAGGTGACTTGGGGTAGTTTTCTTCATGTTCCTTTTACTTGGGATTTACTGAACTTCTTAGGTCTATGTGTATTGGTCTGTTTTGCTTGCTATAATAGAATACCACAGGCTGGGTGACTGGGTGGTTTATAAACAACAGAAAAGCATTTTTCACAGTTCTGGAGGCTGGGAAGTCCAATGTCAAGATGCTACCAGATTCAGTAGTGAGGGTCCACTTTTTGGTTCAAAGACATCTTCTTGCTTTGTCCTTAAATGCAGATAGGGGTAAGAGAGCTTTGCAGGGTCTTTTTTTTGAGGCACTAATTCCACTCATGAGGTGTCTGCCATCATTGGATATTAAGGTTTCAACTTATAAATTTGGGTTGGGAGAAACACATTCAGTCTATAGCACTGGACTCACGGTTTTCATCAAATTTGGAAAAATGTTGGCTATATTTTTTTCATGTGTTTTTCCTTTCTCCCCAACCCATTCCTGTTGTGTGGAACAAGTTACACATATATTAGCCTGCTTGAAATTTTCCTACAGCTCACTGAGACTCCACCCATTCCGTTTTCAGTCTTTTTGTTTTTTTTCTGTTTATATTTGGACAGTTTGTATCAATGCAGAATTAGTTCACTAAGGTTTTCTTGTGTGGTGTCTGTCTAATCTGCTATTGTCCTGTTCCAGCATATTTTCCGCCTCTAGAAATTCAATTTGAGTCTTTCTAATATCTAACATACCTCCTATTAACATGCTTTTTCTGTCTTCTACATTCTTGGACATCCAAAGTATATGTATAATAGCTGGCTTAATGTCTTCCTCTACTAACTTTATTAAGAGACATTTCTAATGGTTTATTTTTCTCCTCATTACGGTTATATTTTTCCTGTTTTTTGCCTGTCTGGTCAGTTTTAGAATTGAATACTAAAGATTATGAATTTTGCATTATTGAATGTTAGGTTGTTTTTTTCTTTTTGGATTCCTTAAGCTGTTTTTCCAGTTTTATTGTGAGATACAATAAAATTATTATAAATAATTTGATCTCTTTTGAGGCTTGTTTTTGAAACTTGTGAGTCAAGGCCAGAGTAGTCTTTATTCCAGAACATATTTGGTCCTGCTACTAGGATGATACATTTCTGAATGCCCAACCCAAAGTCCCAAGGAATACAAGTCTTCTTATATCTGCTGACAGTGTGTGTGGTCTGTAGAAATTATTATACCTGTTCCTTTCCCACTCTCAGTTTCCTCACATACAAATACTAATCAATACTTAGCTTAATACTTGAAGGGAACCCCCTACAGGCCTCTGTGGCTCTCTCTGTGTAGTTCTCTCCTCTTCATGAAACTCTCTTCTCTATGTTATTCAGCTCTGTGAATTTTAGCTCCCTTGGCCTCTTTAAATTCTCAACATTGCCTCAACTGAGGTAGACTGCTAACCTCTAAGTTCTCTTTTCCTGCAACTTGGACTGGAAACTCAGGAAGTAGCTGTTTTAATCTTAGGGCTCACCTTATATCTTGTCCTTCAGGAATCACTATCTTGTGTTTGCTTGTTTTATAAGAGCTGTAAATCATTGTGTCATATTTTTTTTTTGTTTCTTACTTGTTTAAGAGGGAAGGATAAATTTAACACTTCTTACTCCACTATGGCTGATAATGGAAAATTTTCTACTTTTTTAGTTCTAAACTTATCTTTAGTTTTACATAAAATGTTCAGCCCTTTTTCAAAGTGGAAGTATCATATTATACTCCCTACAACAATGCATCAAAGCTTATGATCCTCACCAACATTTAATATTGCCAGTTCTTATAAATTTAGCCATTTGAGTGGGTGTGTATTTTCTTATTATGGTTTTAAATTTTATTTCTATGATGACCAATGTTCCCTGGTGTTTCATATGCATATTGGACATTTGTATATCTTCTTGTCTGTAGAAATCATTAAAAATATTTGCTTGTCTTTTTATTATTGAGTTATGGGAACCCTTTACATATCCTAGGTAGCAGGCATTCATCAGCTACATATGTTTATTGAAAATATTTTTTCTTTAGTGAGACACGCCAATTAATGTTCTTAATGAGCATTTTGGTAATGTACAGTTCAATTTTTTTCTTCAATGTTGATTGCTTCCTGTGTCCTAGCTAAGAAACTGTTGCTTTCCTTCATATAATAAAGACATTTTCTCTCAAAAGGTAACTTGCCTTATAAAGACTTAATAATGTTAATTTTTATGTTTAGGTTATGTAATCAACCTCAAATTAATGTTTGGGTAAACGGTGAGCTGGGAGTCAAGGCTTAAACACTTATTGTTTTTCTTTTTTCTTATGGATATCCAAACTACCATTATTTTTAAACAGGCTTTCTCTCTTCCTTTGATTGCTTTGGCACATTGGTTGAAAAATCAAATGACCATGTGTGTTTCTATTTGGGGTCTTTATATACTGTGCTATTCACTTATTTGTTAATCCTCATGCCTGAATCACATTGCCTTGATTTATGTTGCTTTATATTAAGTTTTGAAGTCAGTTAGTACAAGAACCTCCAACTTTGTTCTGTTTTATCTAGAATACGTGTATTAGAAATACTAATTTATTTGCATATTCTTGCAGATTAACAACAGCATGTCAATTTCTATAAACATGTGGCTGAATGCATAGGATCAATTCAATAGTTTAATATAGCCAGAGTTGATAATTTAACTGTATTGATTCTTTCAACTCATGAACATAAGATACCTCTTCATTTATTTAGGTCTTCTTTAATTTCTCTCACCAATGTTTCCTTTTATTTCCTAGTATAGAATTTTTATATGTGTCTTATAAAACATATTCCTAAGCATATTATGATTTCCACATAATAGTACTTGAAGCTTTAAAAATTGTACTTTTAATTATCCGCTACTAGAGTATAGAAATGTATTTTCTTGCCTTGTGTCAGGCTTAGTTCCCTGCCTATCTCTGCTCAGCAAGATCTTAGACAGATAATTTGTCATTTTTTTCAACTCCATGACAGTCAAAGCTCTTCTTATTTATTGACCCTGACGCCTACCCCACCACCAAGTAGTGCCTCTTTTCCTGGGCAAAGCCTAGGATGTCAGCATCTTGATGCATTCTCACAATGAGGAACTATAACTAGAAAAAGTAGCTATGAAACATGAACTCATCTCTCCATGGCTTGCCTCTCAGCAGTCTTGTTCCATTTATTCCTAGATATATAGACATAGCTATAGATATAATTTTATAAGCTTTTTTATTTTTCTTCAGTAGGAGTGTTGATCTGCTGAAAACTACTATTGTAGAAACAAAAGCACAGCCATAGATGACATTTAAGGGATAATATTGAATGATATGTTAATGGGTTAGAAATGGAAAGAGAGAGAAAGTTAAAATTTTGTTTTCTACTGTTCATTTTATTTTTGTACGTTCATGCTCTAACTAAACAAAAATTACCTACTGTTTCTCTATCAGTCTTCCATTTCCCACACTTTTTTATTTTGAATACATGTTGCTTTTAAAAATTTTCCCTCTCAAAAATTTATATACTTTATTTTATTTTATTTATTTTTTTGAGATACAGTCTTGCTCTGTTGCCCAGGCTGGAGGGCAGTGATGCGATCTCGGCTCACTGCAACCTCTGCCTCCCAGATTCAAGCGATTCTCCTACGTCAGCCTCCTGAGTAGTTGGGACTACAGGTGCACCCCACAACATCTGGCTAATTTTTGTATTTTTAGTAGAGATGGGGTTCCACCATGTTGGCCCAGCTAGTCTCGAACTCCTGACCTCAGGTGATGAACCTGCCTCGGCCTCCCAAAATGCTGGGATTACAGGCATAAACCACTGCACCCAGCCTCATTTTTCACATTTGTGCCTTTTCCATGTTGGTTATTTATCCAGGAAACATATTAAATACAACAACAACAAAAATAAGTACTAATGTTTATTGATTGGTTATTATGCTCCACTTACCCTTTTAAGAGCTTTACATGTATTAATTTCTTTAATCATCAGAATAACCATTTCAAGTAATTATATTATTATTTCCATTGAACTGAGTTGGAAGTTGAGGCACAGGGAATTTAAGAAACTACATACATTTGGAAAATTTGGGGGAGATTTGAAATTAGAAGCTAGGTAATCCAGCTTTAGTGTCTGTGTTTGTATTATAATCTCCCCTCCCCATCACCACTGCTCTCAGTTATCCAAAATCTGTGTATTTTAGAATAAGTATTTGGAATTTATTTGGAATAGATAGAGTTGTAATAACTATCTTTCCATTGCTCTCCCATTATGTTTTATCTCTACCTCTTTCTTTGTCCTAGATGCTCCTTATGCTAATTTATATTCTACTGCATATTCTAGCTAATCACCTTTTATCCCTGAGGCCACTTGAGGGCAAGGGCCCATACAACTCATTAAAAAAAAAAAAATTTGATACTTTTATTTTAGATTCAGTGAGTAAATGTGCAGGTTTGTTACATAGGTAGATAAGGATGCTCACTCTCACCACTCCTATTCAGCATACTACTGAAAGTCCTAGCCAGAGCAATCAGGCAAGATAATAAAATTAAAGGCATCTAACTAGGAAGAGAGGCAGTTAAATTATCTCTCTTTGCAGACGATATGATTCTATACCTAGAAAACCCCAAATATTTTACCAGAAGCCTCCTGGAACTGATAAATGACTTCATTAAAGTATCAGGATACAATATCAATGTATAAAAATCAGTAGCATTTCTATACATCCATAATGTCCAAACTGAGAATTAAATAAAGAATGCAGTCTCATTTACAATAGCCACAGAAAGAATAAAATACCTAGGCATACAGCTTACCATGGAGGTGAAACATCTCTATAAGAAGAATTACAAAACACTGCTGAAAGAAATAAAAAATGACACAAATAAATGAAGAAACATTCCATGCTCATGGATTAGAAGAATCAATAATGTTAACATGGCCAAACTGCCCAAAGAAATGTATAAATTCAGTGTTATTCTTATCAAACTATCAATGTCATTTTTCACAGATTTAGAAAAAAACTATATTGTAAAATTCATATGAAACCAAAAAAGAGCCTGAATTGCAAAGCTAACCAAAAAGAACAAAGCCACTAGGCATCACACTACCCAACTTCAAACTATACTACCAGGCTACAATAACCAAAACATCATGGTACTGGTACAAAAACAACACATAGAACAATGGAACTGGATACAGAACTCACAAAGCTGCACAGATACAACCAACTGGTCTTTGACAAAGTTTTTTTGTTTTTTTTGTTTTTGTTTTTGTTTTTGTTTCTTTTTTTTTTGAGATAGGAGTTTCACTCTAGTTGCCCAGGCTGGAGTGCAATGGAGCAATCACGACTCACTGCAACCTCTACCTCCCAGGTTCAAGCGATTCTCCTGCCTCAGCCTTCAAGTAGCTGGGATTACAGGCACCTGCCACCAGGCCCGGCTAATTTTTGTACTTTTAGTAGAGATGAGGTTTCACCACATTGGCCAGGTTGGTCTTGAACTCCTGACCTCAGGTGATCCACCTGCCTTGGCCTCCCAAAGTGCTAGGATTACAGGCGTGAGCCACAGTGCCCGGCCGACAAAGTTGACAATAACGAACAATGGGAAAAGGACTTCCAATTCAATAAATGGTGCTGGGATAACTGGCTGGTTATTTGCAGAATATTGAAACTTGACCACTTCTTTTCACCATATATAAAAACTAACTAAAGGTAAATTAAACACTTAAATACAAGGACTAAAATAATAAAAACCCTAGAAGAAAACCTAGGAAATACCATTATGGACAGCGGCCTTGGCAAACAAATTATGACTGAGTCTTTGAAAGCAGGTGCAATGAAAACAAAAATTGACAAATAGTACCTAATTAAATTGAAAAGATTCCACACAGCAAAATAAACTATCAACAGAGGAAGGAGACAACATACAGAATGGGAGAAAATATTCACAAACTCTGTATCTGACAAAGGTCCAATATCCAGAATCTATAAGGAACTTAAATAATTCAACTGACAAAAAATAAATAACCCCATTAAAGAGTGGGCAAAGGACATAAACAGATACTTCTCAAAAGAGACATATATGTGATAAATACATTTTTAAAATGCTCATTATCATTGATCATTAGAGTAATGAAAATCAAAACCATAATGAAATACCACCTCATACCAGTCAGAATGGCTGTTATTAAAAAGTCAAAAAAACAATAGATGTTGCCAAGGCTGCAGAGAAAAGGGAACACTTATACATTGCTGGTAGAAATGTAAATTACTTCAACCACTGTGCAAAGTAATGTGGAAATATTTCAAATAACTAAAAATGGAACTACTATTTGACCAAGAAATCCTACTACTAGATATACATCCAAAAGAATATAAATCATTTTACCAAAAAGACACATGCATTCATATGTTCATTATAGAGCTAGTAACCTTAGCAAAGACACAGAGTCAGCCAAGATGTCTATCAATAGTAGACTGCACAAAAAAACTGGTACATATACACCATGGGATACTATGTAACCATCAAAAAGAACACAATCATGTCTTTTGCAGGGACATGAACGCAGCTGGCCATTATCCTAAGCAAACTAATGCAAGAATAGAAAATCAAATAAGGCGTGTTCCCATATATAAGTGGGAGCTAAACATTGAGTATACATGGATACAAAGATGAGAACAATAGACACTGGGGGCTGCTTAAGGAAGAAGGGTGGGAGGGGTACATGGAATGGAAGGGTACCGATCAGGTACTGTGCTCATTACCTTGGTGACAGGATCATTCTTACACTGAGCCTTAGCAACAAGCAGTATCGCCATGTCCCAAACCTCCAAATGCATCCCCTGAACCTAAAATAAAAGTAGAGATAAATAAATAAATATAAATAAGGAATGAGGCATTTATTTACCAAGACAATGTTTGTGTTCCATGACCAGTTCTGAAAAAATGGAGTTAAATTTATTGTTTCACAATTTTAAGCATAGTTGTGCTGTTGATTTGTTTCTTTGTATTAGAGCATTTACTAGATTATCATCCTGATGCACAACAGGAACCTGTTGTGCTATACTCTTTTTTTTAGTCACATGTTCACAAAATATAATTACAATTAGGAGTATTTTTTTTTTAACTTTAGCAAAAGTGATACTGAAGCAGTTATGTTGTCTGGGATAAATACCTGGGGTTCGTCCTCTTGCGCCAAGAAAATTAAGGACACGGACACATATGAGGAGTTTAGGAGCAGAGGTTTAATGGCAAAAGAAAGAGAAAAGAAAACAGCTCGCTCTCTCTAGGGAGAGAGAGGGGACTTCCAAGAGGAAAGGCCAGCTGGCAGCAGATGTGCTGAATTTTATAGTCAGGCTCCAGCATGCGGTGTCTGATTTATGAAGAGCTCACAGATTGGTTCCATCAGGTGTGACATTTACATAGCCCAGGGAAGGCTGGCCACCCTACCCTAATCTTATTATGTAACTGAACTTTCCCCTTGGCCAGGGCCATCTTGTCTGCTCCTTACTGTACATGTGGCTGGCAGAGACGGGAAGGCAGAGCCACTATTTTGAACATGATTGGCACGACTGCCAGCATCTATGTCTGCAGCTCGATTTTACAGGCTGCTGTTTGTTAGAAAGGAAAATGATTTGGGGCTACTTTTCATTAAAAGGAAAACCTGACCAAAGACTTCCATACCCTCACTATCTGTGTAAGTAATTTCTTCTTCATTCCTGTATCAATATGAGATAGTCTGAGTTTGTGGGTTAAGGGAATAATTGCCATACTTCTTCTTTTACCTTAAGAAACTGGTCCTCTGTGCAACTTCATTTTGCATGTAGATGTAATTTGTTTGTCTGCAAGGGAATGTACATATTTTAAACTCACTGGCTCATAACGAATGCTTCTGGAGCACTAGGCAGTTAGGGGAAGTGGCAGGTTAGGCATAGAGAAGTATGCGCAGGTTTCAGCAAAGAACAAGAAGAAACGTGCAAGCCTTAAGGCCATAGTGAAGGAACGAAAATGCATCAAGAAGTTAAAATAAGTTGCAATTTCAATGACCTAAAGCCAATGAAGATAAGGACTGAGAAGAAGCTATTGGGTTAATCATACAGTGGTTTTCTTGGAAATAAATATTTCACTGGAGTGATGAAAGTAGAGAAATAACTGTCCTAAGTTAATGAGTGAAAAGAAGGTGAGAAGTGGATATGATATGTACAGAGTTAACCTCCCAAAATTTTAGCTGTGAAGGGGAGCTAATGGAGGATTTCCGGAAGAGTAGAGAAGGTTCTGGAAGTTTCCCAAAATCTCGATATTCTCATCTATACAGATAGAATATTAAAAACACATTCTCCATAGGTTTATATAGTCACTGAGTGAGATAATCTCTTTAAAGTATTTATTCCATTTTATCATATAACATAGTAAAAACTTAATGAGTGTTAAGTATTATTATTTTTAATTTTTGACAATTTGGGATGAAAAGCACTATTTTATTACTTTTAAAATTTTTGTTTCTTTGATTACCAGTTTGTTACCAGTTTATCAGATTCATGGATTTCTTCTGTGAATTAAGAGTTTATCTCATTTGCCTATTTTTTTCTGAGTTTTATTTTCTTATTTTCAGAAGGTTTTTTTTATTAAAAACATTTTGTTTATATATTCTTCTGCTTGTGTCTTTTCACGCTGCACATAGAAGGGCACTATTTTTTGCATGCTTTTACTTTTTCTTCTAACTTCACCACCTCCTGCGCTTTCTTAAAATAAAATGGAATTTTAGTTACAAATGATAATTATTTTTACATTAGGCCTCTAAGTACTTAGAAATAATTTCTTAGCAACTATTTTAGGTTTTATAATCCTATTATCTATCCCCCATATGTTTATATTCTACAAGTAATATGAATTTTATTAGTCAGCTCTGCGCCCTGTTGGCCCTTTTATTCTAAAGGTGAATTTAAGTTCTTCACACCATGACATTTTCTTTTTTTAAAAAAAGTCTTTGATAATTTCATCTTTGGCAAATCATTGTATGAATTTCTAGAACTCCTATTAGATGAATGTTGGAATTTTTAGATTTATCTTCCAAGTTTTATTTTTCTTCTAATATCTTTTGTTTCCTTCACACAAGTTTCCACCTTACAATTCACATTCTCACCATGTATATTATTTATAGCACTCACCTACTCTTTATTATTTTGTTTCCGTAACAATATTTTAAAACTCCAAGAACTGTTGAGAGGCTTCTATTTTACTATTAACCACTTTCTTTTCATTTATTTTTCTTTTCCTCCTCTTCATCTTCACCTCTTGCTTCTGCTCTTCCTCGTCATCCTTTTCCTCCACTTCTTTTTTTTTTTTTTAAACAAATTACATCTCAATTCTTGATGAGGAATGTGGACTGTTTATGTTGAGGTTTCCCTTTTTCTACTTTATTAATTTTGCTTTCTTAGAGTTTGCATGTGATATCTCTTCTTAGGCTGTGATTCTTATTTGTCTGTAAATATTTGTGGATAGTTGAAGTAGAATATATTACTAGCTCAAGTCTATTTCCTCATTTTTCAGGGAATCCCTGGAAAGAAATGAAGCTTCACACTCAGAATATCACATTTAGTGATTTCAGGAGACCAGCAGAATAGGAATTAAGCTAGAACTCCTATACAGCTTATTTTCTAGGTTTGGGACCTCTCCAGACCTCCTGTGGCTTTATGTTACCTGGTATTGTTTCCCCAGACCATGAGTCTCCAGTGTTGGAGTGCCCACTTCAGAAGTCTGTGTGTTTTGCTTCATCCTAAGGCAAACACTGCTTAGCATGTGTATCCTGGTGGTGGTTGTGATGGTGGGGACTAGCTCAGCCATTCTCCGTGTGTGGCTACTGGCAGGTAAAAGGAAATCAGTGTAAGTAACTAGATTGGGATACTGTGTGGAGCCTGTTGGGAATCCAGGTGACAAATCCAGCCAGAATATAAAAATACAAATGTATAGCTCTAGCAAGACACACACACATACAAACACACAGAGAGAGAGAGAGTGTAGAGATGGACTGGAAGTCATCAGCATGGAGGATATGGATGATATCCCTTAGAGAAAAAATTCCAAACAAAAAAGAAAACACTAAAATGAACAGAAAGTAAGGAAATGCACCCTTTTGGAAAATGAAGAAATCAGAAAAATGTTGTAAGCAATGCGGAATTAGAGAAAGAATTATAAAATTTAAGAGAGCTAGAGAAGCTAGAGAAGACATAAGTGCTCATAGTTTCAGCTAGAGATGACGTAAGTGCTCATAGTGACAATTCTATGTGGTTGACATCTTACCCTTCAAAATATTAGGTAAAAACACATACATAAAATATAGTAATATTTAACTTTTCTCTTCAAAAATCTTAACATTCTTCCTTTCCTGTTTTTGTTGTTCTTAAAAAATTTGTTTCTCCTACATTTTGACATAAATTTAATACTTCATGTCTAAATAAGGGGTCCCATAGAAAGTAGAAACCTGTGCATAAAAATTGTCACTGAAGTGTGTTTTCATCACAGTAGAAGAATCTAAATATTATAAATGTTTAGTAGATACTATATATGTAGTATATATACACTATATATAGTATTGTATATATATAGTATAGTATATATATAGTGTATATGTATGTGCATGTATGTCTATACACACACACACACACACACACATATATAGACACAAAGGCATCAGAGACTTAGAGTAAAAACCTGATGCAGAAAAATGAGTGGAAGATAGAGATAGTCATGAAAAGGCAAGAAGAAACATTAAAGTCAGAGAGAATAAGAGAGAAAGGGGAAGGAAGGTGAAATCATGGTGAATATTGAAGATGATAAAAATGTGGAAGATCAAAACAAACAAAAAAAAACCTGATCTGTGGGCTGAAAAGCCTCATATGTGAAATAAACAATTTAAGATTTTTTTCTTAAAAGTTAGATGTATTCATTTTTTCTGAGTTATGAAACATTTGATTTTCTGTGAAAGATGGTTCTCTCTTTCTCTCTCTCCGTTTTTCTGGCTCACAGTTTCTTTCTGAACCTAAAATTCCATCACAATTTTAAGAGCAAAACAAAAACTGTTAAACAATATTATTTTTCTTTTATTTATTTGCGAAGATTGCTTAGTCACCTAATTCAATCATATGCAAACTTAACTATTACGTTGGCAGATTAATTTCAAAGCATGGGAAAATCCAGCTGAAAGGCAGAAATTTTTGTGATACAGTCAGCAACACTTCTTTCTCCTATACTTTTTCACTGACATCGCAGTGCTTTGACCCAGCCACCTTGATGGCAGTCTATTTTTAGGGTCCTCTCCTTACACAGCCAGACCCTAGGCCATGGCTCACCATCAGCAAAACTGGGTGATTCAGGCTCCACTCTTTCCTCCTTCCAGGTCAGTCCCTTCCCAGGAGTTTAGTATGAGCTACAGTGAAATTCCCACCAAGAACAAAACTAATTCTCCCTAAGACTTTACCTCGTAAAAGGTTAAGGTATTAACTCTTCCAGGAGGTGATTCAAAGGCCGAAGACATAAATAAGTTGAATTCACATTTATGAAAGGCACTCAGGGATATTTTGTTTATGAGACCTTGTGCTATGATCCTTTAACTCAGTTGATAATAACGGCTTTTTATAGCCAAGCAAAAGGCTTATCCTTTTAGAAACATCGTAATACCAAAAGCCTTGATTTTTTAGGGGGGAGCAGTGGTCATGTTTTCCTGCCTCCAAAAGGAATAGAACCAAGTACTTGGTCCTGAAATGTAGCATTCAGCCCCATTAAAATGCCTTCTAGGAAAAATCCGACTTGCCTCCTCTCATCTTGCTGAATTTATCTTCTCTCTACTCATCAGCATTATCAATTCAGCTAGATTTCCATCACCTTTGATATATCTTTTTTTTTTTTTTTGAGATGGAGTCTCACAGAGAGGGAGCTCTGTGGTGCAAGCTGGAGTGCAGTGGCAGGATCTCGGCTCACTGCAAGCTCCGCCTCCCAGGTTCACGCCATTCTCTTGCCTCAGCTTCCCTAGTAGCTGGGACTACAGGCACCCACTACCACACCTGGCTAATGTTTTGTATTTTTAGTAGAGACGGGGTTTCACCATGTTAGCCAGGATGGTCTCGATCTCCTGACCTCGTGATCCGCCCGCCTCAGCCTCCCAAAGTGCTGGGATTACAGGTATGAGCCACCGCACTCGGCCCTTTTATATATTTTAATATCTGGGACCCTCTACTCTAGCCCATGGTTTATGGTTTGTTTTCCCCTGGTTTTTGTTCTCAGATCAATTATACTAGATACCTCTTTAGAGGACTTCTCCCCCTGAATGGTATTTATGTCTTTAAACCAAAGGCAAGTCCTGAAATGCCAACATTTCCAATCACCCAGTTTTCTACCAAAATAGTTTTTCTACCTGCCTACTTGGGTAACCACCTGAGTATCTGCCCAACACATTTGCCTGTATTTGCTGTCTCCACCTTGCCTTGTTCTATTGTTTCTTGAGTCCAATTCTGCCAGGCATTGTTCCCAACACCACACTAAAAGCGGCTTTCTTCAACTTCACCAACTACTACACTTTTCTGAAGCCAATGGCCAATTTTCAGGGCTCATCTCACTTGTCCTAAACCACATGTGTCACAGCTGGTGACTCCTTCCTTCCTGAAACACTTTCTTCTCTAGCCTCCACTTCCTCACTATTCTCCTTCTGCCTCAATTGGTGACACTTCTCATTCTGCTTCACAGGCTCCTCATCATACCTGTGCCTCTAAGTGTTAAATATCCCCAGGCCTCCTGTCTTCTTTAAACATTCCCTCTGCTATGATGCTTTCACTCAGTCTCATGTCTATAAATTCCATTTACATACCACCAACTCCCAAATCTACATCCACAGCCTAGAACTCTCCCTGAACTCATGTCTCCAACTGCCTGCGTGCCCTCTCCACATATGTACTAAATAGCTGTCTCTGAATTAACATGTCCAAAATTGAGCAGCTTACTCCGACTCCCACCAAAATCTCCTTTAGCGATTTTACACTTCAGTAAGCGGACACTCCAAAGTCACTCTAAATCAGCACCTTAGGAACTGGGCTGGCTGCTGTATCTTCAGGACAACTCTGGCTTTTTGCCAGCCCATTTTGCTACAGCACACCTCCAAATAGTGTAATTTTCTTCAATGATATGTTGATAAGAAAAAATATATATAGTCTCTGCAAGGCTGTCTCCGGAATTGGTGGGTTCTTGGTCTCACTGACTTCAAGAAGGAAGCCACAGATCTTCGTGGTGAGTGTTACAGTTCTTAAAGATGGTGTGTCCAGAGTTTGTTCCTTCCGATGTTTGGATGTATTCCGAGTTTCTTCCTTCTGATGGGTTCGTGGTCTTGCTGGCTTCAGGAGTGAAGGTGCAGACCTTCACAGTGATTGTTACAGCTCTTAAGGCGGCATGTCTGGAGTTGTTTGTTCCTCCCATTCAGAGTTGTTCATTCCTCCCAGTGGGTTCATGGCCTTGCCGGCTTAGGAGTGAAGCTGCAGACCTTTGCGGTGAGTGTAACAGCTCATAACGGCAGTGTGGCCCCAAAGAGTGAGCAGTAGCAAGATTTACTGTGAAGAGCAAAAGAACACACCTTCCACAGTGTGGAAAGGGATCCCACTGGGTTGCTACTGCTGGCTCTGGCAGCCTGCTTTTATTCCCTTATCTGGCCCCACCCACATCCTGCTGATTGGCCCATTTTACAGAGAGCTGATTGGTCTGTTTTACAGAGAGCTGATTGGTCCATTTTGACAGGGTGCTGATTGGTGCGTTTACAATCCCTGAGCTAGACACAAAAGTTCTCTAAGTCCCCATTAGATTAGCTAGACACAGAGCACTGATTGGTGCATTTACAAACCTTGAGCTAGACACAGGGTGCTGATTGGTGTGTTTACAAACCTTGAGCTAGACACAGAGTGCTGATTGGTGTAGTTACAATCCCTTAGCTAGATATAAAGGTTCTCCAAGTCCCCACTAGACTCAGGAACCCAGCTGGCTTCACCTAGTGGATTCCACATGGGGGCCACAGGTTGAGCTGCCTGCCAGTCCGGTGCCATGCGCCCACACTCATCAGCCCTTGGGCAGTCGATGGGACCGGGTTCTGGGGAGCAGGGGGCGGGGCTCCCTCCACAGCAAGGTGGAGGCTTGGGCATGGCGGGCTGCAGGTCCCAAGCCCTGCCCTGCAGGGAGGCAGCTGAGGCCTGGTGAGAATTTGAGCACAGCATCTGCGGGCCAGCACTGTTGGGGGACCCGGCGCACCCTCCACAGCTGCTGGCCTGGGTGCTAAGCCCCTCACTGCCCAGGGCGGCGGCGCTGCCCAGCTGCTCTGAGTGCGGGGTCCGCAGAGCCCACGCCCACCCGGAACTGGCGCTGGCTGGCGAGGGCCACGTGCAGCCCCGGTTCCCGACCATGCCTCTCCCTCCACACCTCCCTGCAAGCAGAGGGAGCTGGCTCCAGCCTCAGCCAGCCCAGAGAGGGGCTCCCACAGTGCAGTGGCGGAGTGAAGGGCTCCTCAAGCATGGCCAGAGTGGGTGCCGAGGTGGCGCCGAGAGTGAGCGAGGGCTGCCAGCATGCTGTCATCTCTCAAGGCCACTGTCTGAGTGGCATTTGCGTGTTCTCTTCATGCCTGTGTGGGTGTTCTCTGGGTATTCCAGCTTCCTCCCCTACATCCCAAAGCTGTGCACATGAGGTGAACTGCCATGTCTATATGGCTCCTATACAAGTGAGTGTGGGTGTGTGTCATAGATTAGAGATGGCAGATGAATTCAGAGACGAGTCAGCCCAAGGCAAAGAATGTCTCTTTTTATGAAAATTGGGAGACATAAAACTGAAACCTAACAGAAAACACTTTCCAAATCACATAAAACATCACTTATCAATTGAGCTAAAAGAACTGCAGCTATAATCAATTATGGATACCATAAGACAGTGGGCAGAAATGATATTAAAAAAAGAGACAAAGAAAAAATTGGGACACTTTTTATAGTCTGTATTTGACTATAAACATCTAATATAACATTTGTGGCAGCAAAAGGATAGGGTTGTACAAGGTACCCTCACTGATGTAGGGCACTGCTGAGGTTGAAGGTGAGATGGCCCTGACTATGGGGTACCCAAATGGATATATGTGTAAGGGGTCCCAAAACAGGAAGAGTGAGAAAGGTGACAAAATTGATTTAGGATTAGACCTAAATATTTAAAAATATGTGCTAGGCTTTGTTTCTTTTAGCCCTTAGTAACAACAGAGAGCATGTCTGAGGGATCTCCGCTTTTACTGCTGAGCTAGGAACGAGCCTAAAATGTACAGTAAAGCTTCACTTAAGGTCACCCATAGGTTCTTGGAAATTGAGACTACACCAAATGACATATAATGAAAACAACTTGGCTGAGTGTGGTGGCTCATGCCTATAATCCCAACCCTTTGGGAAGTCAAGGTGGGTGGATTACTTGAGGTCAGGAGTTCGAGACTAGCCTGGCCAACATCGTGAAACCCCATCTCTACTGAAAATACAAAAATTAACCAGGCATAGTAGCGTGTACCTGTAGCTCATAGCTACTTGGGAGGCTGAGGCAGAAGAAGTGGAGGTTGCAGTGAGCCTAGATCACACCACCGTGCTTCAGCCTGGGTGACAGAGTCAGACTCTGTCTCAAATAATAAATAAATAAATAAATAAATAAAAATGAAAACATCTTTATTGTAGAATAATTGATAGAAACAAGAGTTAGTTTCCTATGGCACATTTCTGGTCACAAGAATATTACCAAACTTCTAAAGAAAGACCAAAACCTTTCTAATATTAAACATTGAAATAAATGCAAGCTATATATACATTTAAGATGAATAAAAACAAGTAAGATAATAATTTATCCGCTTATTCCCACTCAGGATTGCAGATGGCTGTGAACTGTCTCAGCAGTTCAGGGTACAGTGTGGACAGCAGTCCTGGAATCTAAAAGTTTCCCAACATTTTTTCTTTGTCTCTCTTTTTAATATTATTTTTGTCCACTGGCTTATAGCATCAATAAGTGACTGCATATGCAGTTCTTTTACCTCGCAGAGACATAAATCATTAAGTGATGTTACCCGTGACATGGAAGGTATTTTCTGGCTAGGTTTAGTTTTAGGTCTCCCACTTTTCATAGAAAGAGACATTATTTGCCATGCATTGTCTCATCTCTAATTTTATCTGCCATCTATTAAAAAAAAGATAACTGGGCCGGGTGCGGTGGCTCACACCTATAATCCCAGCACTTTGGGAGGCCGAGGCAGTCGGATCACGAGGTCAGGAGATCAAGACCATCCTGGCTAACACAGTGAAACCATTTCTCTACTAAAAATACAAAAATATGTATATATATAGCCGAGCTTAGTGGCGTTCCAGCTACTCAGGAGGCTGAGGCAGGAGAATGGCGTGAACCTGGGAGGCAGAGCTTGCAGTGAGATCGCACCACTGCACTCCAGCCTGGGTGACAGAGTGAGACTCCGTCTCTAAAATAAATAAATAAATAAATACAAATAAATAAATAAAATAAAAAGATAACTAATGAACCCAGAAAAACAAGTTTCGGTAAACTGTCAGATAAAAAGGGATTGTATTATGCTTTTTGTTTGGAGAAGACAGAATATTTAATGTTCTATTTCATCACTGCAGGAGAAAAATAATCTTGCCAGGGCTCTGTGATAGGGGAAAATTCTGATAAGCATTTGCCTCTTTTGAGTTATCAAAGTTACTGCTAAGTGCCACAAAGTCTGAGTCTCACCCTCCTAAAGAGACAAAAGTAGCATTCAGTGGGACACATGCATTTCTGGAATCGCCATAGTGTCATAACTATTACCTTTCACACAAAAGCAGCATAGAGGGAAGAAGATACCTGTAGGCTTACCAGGGGAGGTTACTGCTGGAGGGTTGGGCGGGGGGCTTCCCAGGGGTCATCTAAGCCCTTTCCCTGTCTTCAAGAATAACTTCACATAAACTGTCCCCTGCAGATGGGAACATTCTCTCTATTTTAAATGTTTCCAAACAACAGATAGGTTCACTTTTTTGCGGGACTGTAAGGAGGGGTCGATTCGCGATTTTTCTTTATTGCTGAGAGACAAAAAAACCTAGATACCTAGATACCTATATCTTACCCATAAGATACTATAAGATCTTCATGAACAGAAATGACTTATCCCCATAAAAGCTAAGTCTATTCTGTCCCCATTCAATAGCCAGTATTAAAGATGATAATCAAATCTATACTACTTACAGCTAAAATTACAAATAGGTAAATCTAAACGTGTCATTGTAGTAGAGCCACCTCTCCAATACCATAAACTTTATTTGGCTTAGTTGGGTATAGAAAATAGAAAAATATAGTGGCAATGCAGATACATATATGGCTCTTTCCTGCTGGTGTTTTGAGGACAGTGCTATTTGTCCCTGAGATCTTTCTTCTGCCTGGCTGATCTGTTAGCCTGTATATTAATTTCAACTTATTTATTGTAAAAAAGAAAAAAAGAGGTGAAGCTAGGGCCCATCTGAAACAATATTATTAAAAATTTGTGAACGAGGACTTCAGCCCATTTGTTGTATTCATAAAGGGTGGCTTCACAACCTCCACCCCCTTTACAAAATTTAGTTCACAGAGTTTTGACAGCCATGCAGCCTTTTTCTGAGGTATTTCTAAAAGTGAGACAAGAAAAAAAATCAGATTGAAACAATATTTGTGTGTTCTCAATAGCAGCTAATTACCTCTATGATGGTTTGAGTTATCACCAGGCTATTTCAGGAGGGTCCAGTGCAAAATCAGCAGCTGGTGAGGCATCTCTTCAAAGCTCTTTGGATTCTAGCTCCTCAGTGTCCATTAGCTTACTGTTTCACTAAAAGGAGGATGGAGGGCATTTGGTACAAACTTCTATTGGATGACTGCTCAGGAGAATAACTGCTCGGGCCATACCTTCAAAAGCTTGCTAATTAAATGAAGTTACTGGAAGTTAATTAATTTTCCTTTTACAGGACAGAGAATGGAGCCTGACACATAATAGATGTTTCATACATTTTCACTGATAAACTGAATAAATGAATTTATGATTATTCAGGAATTGGTGCTTTTTTATGCTTAAATGTTATTCCCCCCCCCACCCCCGCCCAGTGTTTTGGTGACGAACTGTTTTGGTTGCCGTGTGGAAAGAGCCTAACAGTGGAAAAGAGAGACAGACCCTCTGATGGCATGCTATTTGAGGAATACAATTAATTCTAAGGAGTTCTTCACTGCAAAGTTCAAGTTCACTGCTTTTGCAGAATTTGCATGTGGGGAAATATGAAATGATTTTGATGACTGATCTGATTCTTCTAAGAGTTTAGTTTCACAACAGCTCTTGATAGTTTAAAAGAGGAAAGCATGGGGTGTAGTAATTTAGCCATGGCTAAGACGTGACTAAGACACCTACATTTTCTTCATTGGAAAGAAAGATCTGTCAGTGTTAACTATGTTGACTCCCTTTCCTCTCTGCTTCTCTCTAGTGTGGACCTCTGTGCTTGTTTCCTGACTAAAACAAGACTGCCCACAGAGTACTCTCCTCAACCCTGTTAGTCACACCCTGCCTACCTCCCCAGCCCCATTGCCTGGCACACTTTCTTCTCTGTCATAGTAGCAGCTGTGATCTCCTGGGCTTTCCAGACCCAAGTCCCTCTTCTCATCTCACCACTAGCATCACTTCTTTTTCTGCTCCTTGGATAAACTCAGATCTGTCATTCTAGGCTGTAGTGAATAACTAAAATTTTGTGTTGCTTTGGCATATTTTGAATATAAGCTAGATTTTCTCATCCCAGAAGCAGGGGCTGTCACTCTTGACACAATTCCCAGTTCTCGAACTCCTTCCAATTCCTCACTGTGATCAATCCAGATATCTGCCTTATATAATCACCTCCTAATGACTACTTCTCTCTAGGACACAACCTACTTGACTTGCACCACTGACCCCCACACCTTGCATAGACTGAGCAGATATATCACAATGGCCACCTCTCCGTCTGATTCTAGACTGATTCTCGTTCCTAGAATCTCACCATGATTCTAAGGAACTCATTCCAGCTTGCTCTAAACCCACCAATCTTGACTCCTCATGGGAAACATTTGGGTAACACCCTGGAGGCCAATAAAAGCTACAGCCCGTAGGTCTCTTGTTTTCCCTCTTGCTCCCCACCCACTAGCTGAGCGTGCTTGTCCCCTGTGGTTCCCCACTTCCCATTAACCCTGTGAAGTGTGCATCCTCTTCCCTCTGAGATCGGTAGGTAATAAACCACCTCTGTTATTTTATGTGTTTTGTTCACTTGCTTTCTCTGTGTCTCACCTGACTGATATACCTGAATATAGCTTCTTTGTTCATCAGGGCTCTCCCAGAGGGTGACTATTTTGCTTGGAGTCAACTGGACACAGGTAAGACAACAGCCACAATGGTGTCTAGCAGGATATTCCTGTGAAAGGGACATTTGGTCACAGGTCAAATGCTTAGGCATTAGGCTATCCACCAGGATTTAAAAAAATGTATTTTGTGAAAAGCATATTGTAAAAATCCACAATCAAATCCCTGGAGCCCCATAAAAGCAGAGCTAGAGTTCACAGCCACCTTCGTGAAGAAACTCTCCCTACTAAATTAGAATATATATATGTGTATATATGTATAAAATACCTTCTCACAAAGCTGTTTCTTTGTTTTTATAAGATTTATCCCCCAGTACAAAACAGGCTTTCCACAATTCTCTCATGTCCTTTTACATATGTTTATGTAATTGTTGGGTTCTTCCTTTTTCTCAGTGGGTTGTAATCTTTATGAGGGAAGGAATCCATTTCACTTTTTTCCTTTTTACATCCTTGTTGCTCTAGCATTAAGTCTGGCACATAGTAGGCGCTTAATAAATACTTACTGAATGAATAACATTTAAAAGAGATATATTATCTCCATCACAGCAGGTCTGAAAAAGGAATGTGAGAGCTGCAATAATAACTCATGTGAACAACAAGGTTAGCTGGTAAAATGTGTGGGTTTCCAGAAATCACTTTCCCCTCAAACGCATTTATAAGAATGTTATTGTTAGAAATTATTTCAGCTTCAAGTTAATAAACTTGTCTGAAGTCAAAAGTCACCTGGAAAGGTTGACTGGCCACAAGCCATGATCACTTAGATATGAATAAGTTGAATTATTTAATACCTGGAGTTACTACGCTGGTGGCGTTACTCAACTTCCTGAGTGAGAAAGAACAAGACAGGGAAGCAGGTTTGCTGTGCGCTGGTGACCAAACTGAGTTAGGAAAGACAGAACACACATATACGCAACACGTCATAGAAAGCAGGTTTATTACTCACAGACAGGCAGTGAGGGACAACAGAAGCCTAGGATGTATCACCAGCCAGTCCTCCTCAAGGTTCAGGAAAGCAGCCTGGAGCAGAAGGAGGCTCAAATGCACGGGCACCACTTGCACTGCAGCTGAGGATCCCCAGACAGCAGCATCCCCACCCTCAGGTGGTATGCTCTGGGGCAATAGGAATGGCTGGGCTACAGCACTAAAGCACATTCTGTTTCTAGGGGAGCATGGCAACAGAGCCCCAGCTGTCAGGCCATTCTCCCTATCTCAGCATGTTCTAGCGATTATTGAGACCTACAAGTAAGAAGGGCGCTGGGGGAAGGTCAGTTTGATGCTTTCTGGAGAGCTATCCTTCCAAGGTGGAGGTGAGTTTGGAAATTCAAAATATTTTCTGTTACAGAAAAGATACAAAATGACAGTGAAGCTTCTGCTAGCTCCGATGTGTGAGGGTTTTAGTGATTCAGACACCTGGGCCTTGTGAGCCACTTAGAGAAGAGGAGACAGGACCTTGGGCCAGAGAAAAATGGGGATTTACAAAAAGATCCAAACACATTGACAGGCTATACCTTGCATGAAAACAAGGGCTAGATTAAAAAAAAAAAAATCTCCCAGCCTCTGAGGCGAGATTTCAATGGCAATAATCCATTGGAATTTGTCTCTGGAGAGAAAAATATACCTGATAATTTATTTGTAATTATAAGCTTCTCATACATGGTTTTAGATTTTAAATTTACATGCCCTCTGATTAGGGCACATGCCTCGATTGAAGAGATATAACACTCCAGAAGAGATATGCACTAGCAACTTGAAATGAGACTCTACACATACAGCCCAGAATAAATGATGAACTTTTATTCTAGTATCACACACACACACACACACACACACACACCAAAAACCACTGTAAGAAAGAAAGAAAAAAAAAAAAACAGCATCAGAGTTAGTTCTTCACTTTGCCTAATCAAGATATTCAGCCATTGGGATTATAAAATACTAAGTAGAAGTATAATTTGAATGTTTGAAGTTGTAAAAGAGGCAATAGGATACATAAGCAAGGCACTGTTTATTATTAGAAACCTTTCGGCAGACTAAGCCAGGCACCTTGCCTCATGCATGTAATCCCAGCTACTTGGGAGGCTGAGGCACAAGGATTGCTTGAGTCTAAGAGTTTAAGACCAGCCAGGGGCTCATGCCTGTAATGCCAGCACTTTGGGAGGCCAAGGCAAGCAGATCACTTGAGGTCACGAGTTCAAGACCAGGCTGGCCAACATGATGAAACCCAGTCTCTACTAAAATACAAAAAAAAAAAAAAGCAGGGCGTGGTGGCCTGTGCCCGTAGTCGTTCCACTGCACTTCAGCCTGGATGACAGAGTGGGATTCCAAAAAACAAAAACAAACAAACAAAACCCAGCCAGGGCAATATAGCAAAACCTCATCTCTAAAAAAGAAAAGAAAAAAAATTGGCTTGGCATGTTGGCAGGCACTTGTCCTACACACTTGAGAAGCTGAGAGGGTGAACTCAGGAGTTTGATGATACTCTAATCATGCCGCTGGCATGCCAACCTGGGTGACAGATACTGCTTCAAAAAAATTAAAAAGGCAGGCAGGCTTGAAAAAAATAGAAACAATACAACTTCCAGAAGTGAAGCATTTACATTGGAATGAAAACCTTGATGGATGAGTACACATAAAACTTGGTACAAATGGAAGGAGACGTGGCACACTGAGAAGTGGATGTGAAACTCAGGAGAGATGGAAGGAGACGTGGCACACTGAGAGGCGGATGTGAAACTGAGGGAAGACAGAAAGAGACCGGTGCACTGAGAGGTGGACGTGAGCCTGAGGAGAGATGGAAGGAGACCTGGTGCACTGAGAGGCAGATGTGAAACTGAGAGAAGATGGAAAGAGACCTGGCGCACTGGGAGGTGGACGTGAACCTGAGGAGAGATGGAAGGAGACCTGGCGCACTGAGAGGCGGATGTGAAACTGAGTGGAGATGGAAGGAGACGTAGCGCACTGAGAGCCGGATGTGAAACTGAGGGAAGATGGAAGGAGACCTGGCGCACTGAGAAGCGGATGTGAAACTCAGGGGAGATGGAAGGACACGTGGCGCACTGAGAGCCGGATGTGAAACTGAAGGAAGAGGGAAGGAGACCTGGCGCACTGAGAGGCGGATGTGAAACTCAGGAGAGATGGAAGGAGACGTGGCGCACCGAGAGTCGGCTGTGAAAGTGAGTCGAGATGGAAGGAGACGGGGCGCACTGAGAGGTGGGCGTGAACCTGAGGAGAGATGGAAGGAGACCTGGTGCACTGAGAGGCAGATGTGAAACTGAGTGGAGATGGAAGGAGACCTGGTGCACTGAGAGGCGGCTGTGAAACTGAGTGGAGATGGAAGGAGACGCGGTGCACTGAGAGGCGGATGTGAAACAGTGGAGATGGAAGGAGACGGGGTGCACTGAGAGGCGGATGTGAAACTGAGTGGAGATGGAAATAGTATAGTGAAAGACTGATGTGAAATAGCACAAATGGAACGAGAAGCAGTACATTGAATGATAGATATGTTTTCATATGGAAAGAACTACCCCATATTGTAGCGCAGAGAGGCAGAAAAATATGAGAGAAACGCACAACAAAACGGGCAGATTTTACCTACATCTTATTGTAGTTTCAGAAAAAGAAAAAAAGATTAAGGGAGACAGAAGACGTGAAAAGATAAAAGTGAGAAAAATTCTTAATCCTCAAGTCCAGAAAGTCTGAAGAGTCCAGATATTTTTTAAATCACATCTAGATTTAGTACATGAAAAGAAGAAAAAAAAGAAGTGACTGAGACAGAGAGAGAGAGAGAGCTTAAAATAGACACAGAACAAAAGACAGATAACCCATAAAGTAAAGGCTCACTGCTCTTCCCATCAGCATTTTGGGAGAGGAACGATGGTGTAATACAATCTTCAATGCACTCAGAGAATAAGAGCGTCAACCTAAAATTGTATTCCCAGTAGTCTTTCTTTCAGAATTGTAAAATAAAGACATTTTTGGACAGATAAAAACTGAAGAATCACCGAAAAAATCTTCTCCATGGGAATTTGTAAAGAACGTTATTTCAGGAGAAGAGTAAATGAGCCTCTGTGAAAACTGAGTTACAGAAAGTAATCTAGATACCAAAGCCAGTGGTAAATCCCTATTGGGCAATTATTATGCACCAGATAATCTCTGTAAGCCTGTTTTAGTTCATTTAGTCCTTATTACCATGCTATGAGTAAGATCCTATTATTAAACAAGTTTAACTTGTCTTAAGATGACAGAATTTATAAGTGGCAGGAGATTTGCAGCCAGGCAACGTGCCTGCAGACACCACTGCTTCCTACTCTGTTGTGGTAAATAACAAATATTGACATTATAAAGCGATAATGGCAATGTCTAATCTGTGAGAAAATAAACAGGTTACCAAGAAAACACTAGGCAATGACAAATAAGTTGGGGATGACTAGAATTAAGCGTTCTAAACTTAAATTCTTCTTAAGTAGAATGCAAATACTGGACCTAGTAAGCATGAGTGTTAAATTTGCTAGAATAATCCCTAAAAGAGAAAATAACAGCTTCTAAGCATATAGAAAAAAAAAGCAATTGAGAAAAAGCAAAGAACAAAATATGTCAATTAAAAAGAAACTAAGAAAAAGACAAAAATTAGTGAGACAAATAGCAAAAACATAGTAAGATGGGAGAAATATTTCAAAATAGATCAGTAATTGTTATAAATTTAAAGAAACCAAACTTTAAAAGACCAGGATTAACAGAATGGATTTTATAAATTTATTTTGTTGAAAAGATACATACATATTCAAAGTTAAAATGCAGAAAAGGTATAGCTTACAAATATTAACTATAAGTAACTGGAACAACTATATTAGCATCTAAAGAGACAGATTTAATGTAAATGCATGAATAATGGCAGGGAAGGTCAACACATACCATTAAAGTTTCCATTGTTTAAGAAGATACGATAGTTTTAAACCTGTGTGACCAGCTTCAAAACATACAAAGTGAAAACAGATTTAAAGTAAAGATGGAAAAATTCACAATTATGATTGTGAAAGATTTTTACATGCCTCTCTCAGTAATTGAAAAATAAAAAGTAAATCTACTAGAACATAAAACGATTTTAAGAACAAACCTTGAAGCTCTATTTTCCTGACTTGCAGAATATTGAATACCTCTATCTAGCCATTTATTTCTATCCATATTTGATAAGATTAACAAATTCAACTATATTATATAGATGATACATAATGTTATTCTCAAGCAATTAAGAAACATATGTAAAAGTTAGTCTTAATAAATTTTAAAGTGTTACTGTATCATCCAAACTCATTCTCAGAATATAATTAAATTAGAAAAATGCTTTTAAAACTAGTAAACCTCTATATGTGTAGAAGTTTAAATAATAAATCATAGTAAAATTTAGAAAATTTTATAATTAACAGTTATAGAATTTATACACAAATGACTTGGAGAATATGGATAAAATAGAATTCAGAAATATATATTGTAAATATATGTTATTTGAAAAGCATAAAATTAATGAGATAATATATTAGAAAAATACTGGGATGAATGCAAAGACAGAAAGAAATAAGAATAGAAATTAATGCAATAGAATGCACACTTATACTTCAGAAGATTTCATAATCTAAAGGAATTTTTAAATTTGTAAAACAAGCCTACATTCATAGTACACACTTGAATTGTGACAGAGATGGCATTTCAGATCACTCGGGAAGCAGTGGACTACTCAATAAATAATTAGGGCACTGATTATACATATAAAAATGAAATTATATTATCTATAAAAGGCTTGGTAGACAATATGCGAGAATATTGTTATGATTTTAGTATAGGGAAGGATTTCTTAAATTTAAAATGATGAAAATCATAAGCAAAAAATTGATAAATTCCAGCTTTATATAATTTAAAACTTGTTTGTTTTATAAAAAAATAGAGCGAGAATATAGTAAGCTAGAAATAGTTTAACTGTCCATCAATAATAGAATGAATAAGTGAATTAAAGTATATTCATATAACTGAATACCATACAAAAAGACAAGATACAGCTAAATTCAGCAATGGTAAATATTAAAAATACAAGTGAAAGAAGCTTATTAAAGAGCCTTACTTATAACATAATTTCACATAAATGAAGTTTAAACCGTATCAAATATATATACATATTTTTTGCATGTTGCTTTTGTACTCTATCTCATTTTAAAAACTCAAGATATAATTTCTATTCCTTTATACATACAATTTTATTTCAGATTTATCTTCAATTACTTGGCTTTTCTTTAGAAAGGAAATTAGTAGATATGAATATGTGTTAATATGTATGACTATATATACATATGACTATATATGGATGAGAAGACATGATAATTTACAAAAATGGCTAAAAATATTTCTAGCTACATGAATAAAGATAGTCTACAACTCCATCTTTAAATCTGGATGGGGACGTGTCTTGCTTTGGCCAGTGGGACAATATAAAGTGTGATGCAGTCAGAGACTTGCAAAGTGCTTGAGAATCAGGGCGTGTTTTCTTGCTAAATTTAGAGCCCTGAAATCGTGTTAATGAGGCTGAACTAGGCTGCTGGAAGATGAGTGGTCACATGGGGAGAAGACATGTGTCCTAACTGGCAGTCAACCAGCCCTTGGTACTACCTGCCAAATACCAGACATTTAGCTGAGACCATCCTTGTCAGTATAGCCCCCACCTAAACTGCATGAGTGATCTCATCAGAGATCAGCTGATAGAATGTAGTGAAAAGAATTGTCCTACATAAATCTGAGCTCAATAACCAGCTCTTGTTGTAAACAATTAAGTTTTGGGATGGTTTGTTATTTGGCAAAACATTTGGCAACAAGTATGTCTACAGAACTTCTAAAGTACTAGCAGCATTTTATTTCTTCACTCAAATAACAATTTTATGTATTTATTTTGTTACTATCCTTAAAGTTTCATATATCTACTTTGTACTTTTTAATGTATGATACATCATAAAACTTTCTAAAAAGAAAAAAATGTTCTTAAATTTTATGTCTACTTTAAGGATCATTTAAAAGTAATTAAATAAAGATATGTTTAGCCAAACAAAAACTGAGTTTACCACAACAGATACTTAACTAAAATCTATACTTCAACAATATGAGTAAAGATCCGAAAAGGAAATTTTCTGATTTTCAAAGAAAGAAAAGCAAAGTAATTGAAGGCAAATCTGAAACATCATTGAATGTATAAAGGAAGAGTAATAATATCTTATTTGAGTTTTAAAGATAAACAAGATAGCACACAAGGGCAACATGCAAAAAAGTTGATTGCATTCTACACGCTAGCAGTGGATAATTAAAAATTGAAATAAAGGGCTGGGTGCTGTAGCTCACGCCTGTAATCCCAGAACTTTGGGAAGCCAAGGGAGGTGGATTACCTGAGGTCAGGAGTTCGAGACCAGCCTGGCCAACATGGTGAAACCCCATCTCTACTAAAAATACAAAAATTAGCCAGCTGTGGTGACGTGTGCCTGTAGTCCCAGCTACTTGGGAGGCTGAAGCAGGAGAATTGCTTGAACCTGGGAGGTGGAGGTTGCAGTGAGTCAAGATCACACCACTGCACTCCAGCCTGGGTGGCAGAGCAAGACTCCATCTCAAAAATAAATAAATAAATAAATTGAAATAAAAAATATAATAAAATAATGAAATAGTTAGAGATAAATTTAACACATATATGCAAAACTTATACCCTGAAACTTATAAAGCATTGCTGAAAGAAATTCTTAAAAGACATAAATCAAGAGATATAATATTTTTATATATTGAAAGAAAGTGTTAAAATGTCAGTTCTCCCCAAACTGATTTATAAATTAAACATACTTCCAATCAAAATTTCAGAAGCTTTTTTTAGAAATTATCAAACTACTTCTAAAATTTATATGAAAAATAAAAATGACCATAAGTAGCAAAAATCATTTGAACAAAGAAGATGGAGAATTCACACTAGCTGACTTCAAGCCATATGATGCAGCTGTGGTATTGGTGTAAGGATAAATATTAGATTCCTGGAACAGAATAGAGTCCAAAACTGAACCCACATTTTTATGTTCAACTGCGTCTCAGAAAGGGGGCCAAGGTTATTTAAGGAAGAAAGTATTACCTTTTCAACAAAAGATCCTGGGACTACTGTATTTTCATGCTTATAATAAATAAGAAAATCTTGACTTTTACATCATACCACATACCAAAATTAACTTAAAATGCATTATACACCTAAGCATAATCATTATAATATAATAATTATGGAAGAAAATATGAACAAGTCTTTGCAGCTTTGGGGCATGTAAAAACTTCGTAAACAGGACACAAAAATCATGAGTCACAAAGGAAAAATAAAATTATTCTTATCCAAATTAAAACTTTTACTATTTGAAAGAGTATTTTAAAAATGAAAGGCAAGCTACAAACTGAGAGAAAATATCATCTCATAAAGAATTTGTATTGAGGATATATTAACAAACTCTCCCAACTCAATAATAAAAACAGAAACAACTCCCAAAAATGGGCAAAAGATATGAAACTTCAAAGACATATAAGTACCAGATAAATTCATAAATATATGTTCAACATCATTAATCATTGGAGAAATACAAATATAAGCCACAATGTCATACATCTATGTATTCATTATTATGGCTAAATTTTTTTAAAAAAAACTAAAGATTTCAACTGTTGTCAAAGATGTAAAGATATTGGAACTCCCATATATTGATGAGGGGAATATAATATGGCACAACCATTTTGGAAACCAATTTGGCAGTTTCCATTAAGTAAATAATAGACTGAAAATATGATCTAGTTGTTCTACTCTTAGGTTTTTACTCAAGAGAAATGGAAACATGTCTATGCAGAGGCCTTTACATAAATGTTAGTAGAGCTTTATTTGTAATAGCCCCAGACTGAAAATAAAAAACTAAATATGCATCAACAGGTGAATGGATAAGCAAATTGTTGTGTATCCATACCAGAGAGTGGCTGATTTTAATGTATGTGATGTCAATGAGTTTGCAGGGTTCCTAAACATTTGAAAATGGGCTTTCTGTGAGCTGGTATATGCTGACTGTAGCACACCACTGGACATAAATAATGTATATGTGAAAGTCAATTTGTTTGCCTTGTATTTGTATAATGCCTTTTAATTCATAGTATTTTGCACAGATTTTTCTGGAAGACAGGAAATTTTCAAGTATATTTAATGCATGAGGAAATTAAAACTCAGAGTTTGGTGACTTATATTATGAGGAAGGATGACTTTAGCAATCAGTAATAGAAAACCCTTACTTAAACTGACTTAAAAACAAGGAACTTAATATTGTCCATAATGGGAAGATCAGGAGAAGGCAACGTCTTAGAATTGATTATGAGGCTCATGATGTGCATAACCACCCTATGTTTTCCTTTTCTCTCCTCTGACATCCTTTGTGTTCACTGGATTTTCAGGCTGGTTCAGGCAGCCCAGCAGGACTTGACAATGTCCAATGCAAAGACAGAGACTGTCTACCCATCGCCCATGACTTAGGGTCAAGGACCTTTTCTTAGAAACTCTTCCTATAGATCTACCTAATTTCCCATTGGTAACAACTGGGTAAAATGCCCTTGGCTGGAGCACTCCAGAGTGAAAGGGTGGGATATGTTGGCTGACTTTCGCTAAACAGTTCATGCCAATAGCTCTGGGGTGTGTCATCCTCCTCTGATACCCCTTGGAGGAAGGTGGATATCCAAACTCGTCTGGCATTCTGTTAGGGAGGAGGCGATGGGGAGTGGAGAAGCAACTGACAGTGTCCATTCATTTGTAAAAGTCACAGTCTAATTGGTGGTGACATTGGGAATCTAACTTTATAATCAAGTCCCACCTTCCTAAACATGACATCTAGCTTCTCTGTGAAGATGTAGGCAAAATTTATGATTTTCTTCTTTGAACTCCTGAAATATTTTTGAATGGTATTATCTTTGTTGGTTTATTAGTTCAACAAAGTTGAATGGATTGACTACTTACTACATTTTACATTCTAGCAGGTGTGTGTGTGTGTGTGTGTGTGTACTTTTTGTGTGAGCATATATATAAACTCTGTGTAACTGGGGGAAACACTTTTTTTAACTAATTTACACTCCCACAGTCTCTTACATATAACTAGGGGGAAACTTTTTTAAACCAATTTACACTCTCACAGTACCTTACATATGTATGTATGTGTGTGGGTGTGTGTGTGTATATAATATATAATATATTATATATAATATATACACACACATTATAATATATAATATATATTACATATTATATATTGTTGACCACCAAAGAAAACTAATATTTTCAAGCTTCCCTTTCACCAGTCTTTGAACTACTTTTTTCTCTTACTTTCCAATATTATTCACCACCAATCAACAGAAACAAACTTTAAAAGCAGAGCCGCAAATGAGAATTTTTTTGAAATTATTGCAAGCAATGGAAAATAAACTGTTACAGCCCCAAATATCTTGCAACTGTAACTATAGTGTTCACTGCAGTGATTACTATAATGTGCAGCATGGCAGAGTTACAGTTACCACAGGAATGGTAAATTTGATTTTCTGAGGTTTTGTGTGTTCAAAATCTCAACTATAATACTGCCTTCACATATTGTTTTTTCATTTTTTATACATGTACTTGGGTCCAAAGTAGGCCACCCAAACTATAAAAACAAGAATGTTGGTCACTTTCTTCAAAGATTACTAACTCAGCAATGTTAGAGTTAATTCAGAAAGTGCATATGTAAGAAAAAAATGATCTTACTTCAAGCATAGCAGACTGAATTCTTCCAACTCAGCTTACACCATTCCTTGGAAACGAAATTCCCTCTATATTTTCAGCTTTTGATCTATTCACTTTAACAATATTTATGTGAATTGGTGCTATTCCATGTGGATGACAGATGCTGCAGTTTTATCAATGTTTGTTGGTTACCTTTCATTTCCTAATAATTTATTTATCTAGTATTTCTGAGTAGATTATCTCCTGGCTTCAGTCTTTTAATAAAGTTCATCTTATTTTCTGAAATAAAATGCTTTATTACCCATAATACATAATTCTGTCATTGAAGCTGCCTCTTCTATTGTTTCTTCCCCATACAAGAAAATTGCAAAGATAATACCGGCTATGTGCTGCTTGAAACACAAGGAACCCATGACTCTGAATTTAATGGAGAGAGAGTATGAATTCCTGTGGATATAAAGTTTTATAAGACTCTAGATTTACCCTTTACTCTCTATTACAAGTCTGTCTTGATACTTCAGAAAAACATAGCCTTTCCATTAACTTCGGAGACGCACAAAATTTCCCACATCTATTTGGCTACAGCAGACCAGAGGATTGCTTTCCTCTGTTTTCCCCTTGAGAGGTCAACAAGAATTTCCCACACCACTGCTTTGGCATGGCTAACAGCAGCAGCTTATCTTATTGAGCCATTTCTTCCCCATCTCATGTTATGGATAAGAAATGTTCATAATCATTAACCCCCAAAACTTGCAGAGCACGCTGTTTTATTTTGAATGCTTTACGTTGTCACAATTTTCCCATTTCTTTAATGTAGGCAGGCAAAATCTACATGCTCTCTCTCTCAACAGAGGCCCAAGGTTGTTGATTAAAATTTTGCTTGACAGAAAGCATTTAAAAATGATTGTTGAAGTAAAAATATAGAAAAGAATATGATAGTTGTGATGATGCCAATTTCAGTAAGGGATGAATATGTAGTGTAATTTATTGCATTAACTACAACTAAATCAAAACCTCAATGACAAGATGGCATATTTAGCAAACTCAGTCATTTTGTAATGATGAGGTGATGACTCATCAGAAACTAGGAAAAGACAAGGGCGACATTCATTGCATCAACATGTTGGCAGGCAGATTTGGCGATGTCTCTTGTCTCCAAGTTGCTTATGTGTAATTCACCTGAATAATCTTCAGAAGCCTAAGTACTTATGTCAAGTTTAAATTACTCAATTCACGACAAATGAGTGAGGAAAGAAGATAGAATAAATTAGGCATACACACACACACACACACACATGCAACACACACATACGAACGTTTACTGTGCCCATTAGAATACCCAGCAAACATTTATAGATACGTTTTTAGACAGCTGGGTATCATATCAATAGCAAATATCCCTCATGTTTAATTTGGAATATGTCTGTCTCTGAAATAATAACTTGTGCAGAAACATGAGGATTGGCTCTGAGAAATTGCCTTAAGTTCATGATAAATGAGCAGCAAAAGATTTCATGAAATGAAATGAAATCTACATGGTGAACTGAGTTGATGTAGATGGGACTCAGTCCACTAATACACATGGAAATCCTGGATAAAATATAATAACTGCAGCACATAAATCCTGTAATAAGAGGAAAAATTAACTAAATGGCAATCACATTCAGCTCTCATTAAATGCCTGTGATGAAAATGACAATGAAATACAATCTTACTCCTATTAGAATGGCTAAAATCCAAAAAACTGACGATACCAATTGCTGGAAAGGATATGGAGCAACAGGAACTTACTGTCATTGGTGGTGGGGAAGCAAAATGACAAAGCCACTTTGGAATACTGGCAGTTTCTTACAAAGCTAAACATACTACTGGCATATGATCCAGCAATTGTACTCCTAGGTATTTTTCTGACTGGTTTTTAAACTTATGTCCACAGAAACATCTTCATGCAAATATTTTATAATTGTAAAAAACTGGAGGAATCCAAGATGCCCTTCAGTAGATGAATGGATAGAATTCATAAAATGAATATTATTTATCAATAAAAGGAGTGAGCTACCAATACATATGACAAAATGGAAGCATCTTAAACTCACATTGCTAAGTGAAATAAATATGTGTGAAGAGGCTATATAATACATGATTCCAATCATGTGACATTCTTAAAAAAACAAAAAATAGAGACTGAAAATAGATGAGTGGTTGCCAAGGGTTTGGGGAAAGGGAAGTGTTAAAAAGATAAAGCACAGTAAGCTTTTCTTTTCTTCATAATTTTATTTATTTATTTATTTGTAACTTTCAAAGATGTAAAACAGCTTTGGGTTACAAGAAAGTTGCAAAGATAATACTGAGAATCCCCCAAACCCACTCGAGTTTTCCTATTATTAACATTTTACTCTAGTATGGTATATCTGTCATAATGAATGAGCCAATATCAACACATTATTCTAAGCTAAAGTCTACTCTTTATTCAGATTCTCTTAGTTTTTATCTAATGTTCTTTTTCTGTCCCAGGATCCTATCTTGGATACCACATTACCTTAAACGCTGCCTCAGCCAGGTGATCAAGGTCAACGTCTACTGTGGTAAGTCATGTTTTTGGTGTGTACCCTTGATGTGATGTGATAAAAATGGCACTGTACCCCTGTGGTCTTCCTCTGAAAAATCCCATAACAGCAGCCTAATCATGAGAAACACATCAACAAAACTCAAACTCGGACATTCTACAAAATGCCAGCCTGTCCCTCCTCAAAATTGTCAAGTTCACCAAAAACAAGGTGAATCTAAGAAACCTGTTGCAGCCAAGAGGAGCCTAAGAAGACATGAGGACTAAATATAACGTGGAATTCAGGATAGGATTGTGTCACAGAAAATGTACGTGCTAATGTGAGATGTTAACAATTGGAGAAACTCGGTGTTGGGTATAAGGAATTCTCTGTACTATGTTTGAGACTTACCTGGAAACCTAACATTGCTTTACAACAAAGAGAGTTTATCTAAAAACAACTCTGTGGTGAGCAAACTTAAGCATAGAAATGTAAAATAAATTGTCCAAAATAAAGAAGTAAATAGCAGTGCCAGGTTTCAAGCATAAGAATCATCAACTCTGAACTTTAAACACAGCTCTGTATGGTACTTTTGTTTATATCAATGCCTAGATAGATAAATAGATAGATAGATAATTTCCAAGTGCTAGAAACACAAAAGGAACTAAAACTGATAAAGAATATAAATGAGGCTAGGCAGGGTGGCTCACACCTGTAATCCCTGCATTTTGGGAGGCTGAGGCAGGCAGATCACTGAATGTTCGGAGTTCAAGACCAGCCTGGGTCTTGTCTTGTCTGGGAGCCCTATGTAAATCAGACAACACCTTATCCAGCCTGCCTATAAAATCTGCTGCAGTCCACTGCCTCCCTTTTTTGGGACATCTCTCTCTCTTTCACAAGGAACTGCACTCCTCTCCCCTTTCTTCTGTCTATTAAACAGTTTCACCACTGTAAAAAAAAACAAAACAAAACAGCCAGGCGTGGTGGCATGTGCCTGTGAAGCAAGAGATGTGAGAGGAAAAACAAATTTTCCCTCTTTCTTTTGGTATGAGCAGCTTCCCCCTTGAATCCCTCCTCACTCGGTGTGATTTCACCCTGCTCTGCAAGTTTTATGAGTTTATAGATTCCTGTTTTCTGTAACTAGTGTCTGTAAGTCTCTGTAGCACCATGGAGGTAATGAGACATGCTTGAGCAAGCTTAGATTGCAGCCATCTGGGTGTCATAGCAAAGGACATGAGATAAGGCTGTGCAGGCATATTGAGCAAACCTAGATAACAGCCACCTGGTCTGCACAACAAGAGTCATATGTAAGCTTGATTTAGGAACCTGTCACAGTTTGATTTACTGCCTTTGTTCTGCTTCTGTAAGCTCACTTTCCACACCCCACAAGTTTCGTGCCACTGGCAAGCCACCCTCTTCCAGTTGCATGAATAAAAGTCAAGCCCTGTCTTTGTTTGTTGCTCAGCCTCTGGATATTAATCCACTAAGCCGGTGGCAACCTAAATAAAATCCTCCTGTTCCACCCATCTGGTCTCTCCAGTCTCCTCATTCCTGCAACACATGTAATCCCAGCTACATGGGAGGCTGAGGCAGAAGAATCACTTGAACCTGGGAGGCAGAGGGCACAGTGAGCCAAGATGGTGCCACTGCACTCCAGCCTGGGTGACAGAGCAAGATTACATCTCAAAAAAAAAAAAAAAAAAAAGAATGTAAGTGAATGTTGACCTTATGGGGACTTACTGGTGTTTCAGACATCAAGACTATAGGCTACAGTTCAAGACCCAGTGAGGAGATGTGATATGATTTTGTGTGAGGTAAGCATCAAAAGCAGACAGCTGTGTGGAAAGCCCAGAGATTTGAAGAGCTAACCTGTCTGTGAAAAGGGAATTAGAAAAAACACAGGCTACCAGTTCACAGATGCTAGAGATAGCTTGCTGTCAGCCTAGGGGAAATTCTCACTAACTGAAAAATTCCTATCAGTGTTCAATGACATACAACATTCATAGAGATTCTGAATTGCCCTAGGAGTTTCCAAATTGTAATTCTAATCCATGAATTTTGGGCAATTTAGGGGCTTTGTGATAAGAAAGGGGAAATGCAAAACTTCTCTTGTAAGACTTGTGGTGTGAGCTGGTCCTGAAGTTCTTGGTCATTTTGTTAGCACCCAAACTGGTTTGTCAACAAACTTTGAGAGTCAAAAGCTTGAGAGACATGCACATCAAAGACCGTGACAAAAAGGGAAGAAAAGCAACAACAGCACAGAAGACTCTCTGGCCCACTGCAGGCTGGGTTACAGCCTTCTCTCCACCATTGCATTTAGATTATAGTCATTGCAACAGTACAATGATGCTCCTACACCCTGCACAGCTGTATCATCCACCAGATTGTCAGCTTACTGAGGGCAGGGCCAGGCTACCCCACAGCTGGTTTGTCTCTCACATATAGTAGGAACTCAATAAATATTTGTTGTACTGAAAGTATAGCCTTTATAACTTGGATTAGTCTCTGGTGGGCACAGGATAAAGCTTCATGTCAACTCCCTAGACACCTCCCCAGACTTATTTAGGATATTTTGTGCCTCAATGTGCAATCTTTAACTAGCAGATTAAGCCTTTCAAAAGTAATGTCTTGGCCAGGCATGGTGGCTCAGGCTTGTAATCTCAGCACTTTGGGAGGCTGAGGTGAGCAGATCACTTGAGGTCAGGAGTTTGAGACCAGCCTAGCCAACATGGCAAAACCCTGTCTCTACTAATAATACAAAAATTAGCCGGGCATGGTGGTGCATGCTTGCAATCCCAGCTACTCAGGCGGCTGAGACATGAGAAGCAGTTGAACTGGGGAGGCAGGTGGAGGTTGCACTGAGCCGACATCATGCCAGTGCACTCCAGCCTGCGTAACAGAGCAAGAAAATATCTCAGAAAAAAAAAAGGAATTTTTTTTCTGGATGCCTTGCTGGTGCTTCAAGTACAGCATAGCTGAGACAAAGTATGTTCTTTTTTCTCAAAACTTTATGGTACCATCTTATTTCCATAATTTTTTTTTTCTAAACACTATCAAACACGTGGTCCTGGGGAGACAGAGGTAACTTTTCCTGCTCATCTCTAACCACACCTGCCTCTGACACCAGCCTCACACTTACCCTAACTTGTGAGGGCTGTGCTCAGATTCACCTCCACTAACCAGACCTTCCCAGCCTGTGTCCTGTCCTCCTCAGGGCCACGCTCTACATAATCTGTTGATTGGGAAGGTGGTCTGTTAAAATAATTGATAGAATTTGAGTGTGGGAAGTAGCCTTAGGGCTGTTTACCTTCAAGGTACCCAAAGCCAACTGGAGAGATTTTTAAGTCCTTGATCACCAAGCCCCACAATCAGGTTATTGTCACAGTACTGGTTTGCCAACAAGCTTTGAGAGTCAAAAACTTAACCCAAGGGGCCTCATTTTATATATAATGAAACAAAGAGCCAGTGAGGCCCTAAGCTCAGGCCAAGTCTGCAGTTATTGAGCTGAGTGGCAGGTTCTGCAAGACAATCCCACACTCTTGAGTCATTAAGAGTTCATTTCTATAGGTTCACAGCTCTATACCTCACAAGTCTGTTTGCATTTAAATGCATATCATAAGGAGGTTATAACAGGATTCTTTCTCACTCTCAGCTGAGACCTTGAATGGCATGAGCAGACCCTGGGCGAGAAAGGCCTCAACAGTGCCCCAGGCAGTGCTGCATCCGTGAAGCAGTTCTGGCCATAGAGCACTCCCCTGAGGCTCCTCCAGCCATGGCCGCTGTCCCCATGTCCCTGCTGGAGTGCTCCAGGGACTTTGAGAAACCTGGGTCAAGGTCTCACAATGAAACCTGCCTCCCGGCTGGACGCAGTAGCTCACGCTTGTAATCCCAGCACTTTGGGAGGCTGAGGCGGGTGGATCACGAGGTCAGGAGATCGAGACCATGGTGAAACCCCATCTCTACTAAAAATACAAAAAATTAGCCGGGCGTGGTGGCGGGCGCCTGTAGTCCCAGCTACTCGGAGAGGCTGAGGCAGGAGAATGGCGTGAACCCGGGAGGCGGAGCTTGCAGTGAGCCGAGATTGTGCCACTGCACTCCAGCCTGGGTGACAGAGCGAGACACTGTCTCAAAAAAAAAAAAAAAGAAACCTGCCTACCTTGGCTGAGGCACAACCCTCCAAGGACTGTCTACAAAAGGCCCTCAGGTTTACTCTTTTAACTACATGTGAGGCCTAGGGTCACAAATCCCATTTTTGGTAATGTCTTTACAAGGCCTGTGATGGTTTGAATGTTTGTCCAAATCTTATGTTGAAATGTGATCCCCAGTGTTGGATGTGGGGTCTGGTGGGAAGTGTTTGAATCATGCGGCAGATCCCTCATAAATGGCTTGAATGACTTCACAGTTCACAGGAGATTTGGTTGCTTAAAAGAGCCTGGGAATTCTTGCTTCTCTCTCATGCCCATTTCACATGTAGCATGCTGGCTCCCCATTCACCTTCCACCATAAGTAGAAGCTTCCTGAGGCCTCACCAGAAGCAGATGCCAGCACCATGCTTCCTGTACAGCCTGTAGAAATGTGAGCCAATTAAACCTTTCATCTTCATAAATTACTCAGTCTCAGGTCTTCCAATATAGCAACTCAAAATAGACTAACACAGCCTATGTTTTAGATGGTGGGAGAGTATGGCATGCTTGTCGTGTTTTCAGGCTGTAAGAGCTTCAGGAAGATTCCCATTTGGACATCTCACTCATTCATGCAGTCTGTGTAATGCCTCAATCCTGGATAATTTCCACTGGGAAAAGCACAAACTGGCAGGGGACACACCTGAGGCTGAAGAATCCCCATTCCTCAGGAGGACTCACATCTTCAAGAAGGCTTCCTGAATATAGTAGTTAAGAAGGAATTACGTAGGCAGATAGAAAGGGTATGGGAGTTCTTGGTAAGGCTTTTCTTTTTAAAGAAAAGCAGCCCCAGGTCATTTTCTAACAAAGTGGAGCCTGCAATCTGGGAGCTTGCATGGGTGAATGCCAACAGGAAGTAAGGACCAGACATTTTGAAAATGGTGGCACCATCTTTGCTTCTTTGCCAGCCACGCATACTGTAAAGGAGCAGACAAAATGGTGCTGATCAATTGGAAAGCCCATTTGCATAAGAAAGCTAGGGTGGGGGAACCAGGCTTCCCCCACGCACTGTGTAGATGTCATACTGATCGAACCAATCTGTGAGCCCTATGTAAATCAGACAACACCTTCTCCAGCCTGCCTATAAAATCTGCTGCAGTCCACTGCCTCTCTTTTTTGGGACATCTCTCTGTCTTTCACAAGGAACTGCACTCCTCTCCCCTTTCTTCTGTCTATTAAACTTTCCACTCCTTAACCTATTCACATGTGTTCATGTCCTGAATTCTTTCTCGGTGCATGACAATGAACCCCAGGTTATATACACCAGATGGTGTAGCCACTTCACTGGGGCTGACCTTCCTACAGGACCACAGACTCATAGCAGTGGTGGTGTGTTTGCCCATTTTCTTCCCAGGGCTGTGTTGAAACAAAAACCATGCTGATCTCTAGCCTTAGAAGCATCCTCAGCAGTCTCCTCTCTTTGTTCTTGACCTTGTTCTCCTTCACAAATGAAGGGAAAGTAATGGCTGTGCAAAAAATCTTGCCCCAGTCTTGCCTCAGATAGCTCAGGGAAGTCCCTTCGCTGTGGCTCTGCTGCAACGTCATGTCATGTGCTTATTCTCCAAATTTATCACTGAACATAAGCACCATGCCCAGTGGCCCCTTTCTCTACAGTAGTGGTTTTCAAGCTTTGGGGTCATGGAGAATTACACGCAAAGCTTGCTTCATTGCCACCCATTACTGGGCTATATCCTAGACCTACTGACTCACACTCTTGTGGTAAGATTCAGTTGCCACATTTTAGGAAGCTCCCCATGGCCATCACTTAGGGCCTTCCTGAAGAGGTATCACTCTATTGTGAGTGTGTGCATCCTCCTTCTTTTGAATCTTTCATCAGATTCTCATGGACCTGTTCCTAACTTTCTGTCCAGTGCTCATCTCTGCAGATAATTTTTCTCAACAAAGAGTCAAAAAAGAAGATGCTAAGTGGTTCAGTTTTCCAAATTGTGAATGGATTATTGAATTGCATTTGCCACTTTCTTGCCCAAGAGAGATATTGTAATATTGTGCTAATATTTATAAAGCACTTGGAGCTCCAAATATGAAAAGCACCTTATGAAATATTGATGACCCATCTGTTCCATACACCTTAACTCTGTTTAGCCAAGAGATTTTCCTCCTCTGTGTTCTAAGACAGTATTATTTCTAAAGAGATAAGCTTCTCTTATAATAGTTATAAATTCATACTAAATTTATAAACAAATTGTATATAATAGTTTCTTCCCAAGTTTTCCCAAAGACTTTATCATAAAACAATGAAACTAGAGAAATCTGGATATGAAAACTAACCCAACTCTCTATAGCTGGCAGAACTATTCTGAAGTCATTTCAGAATGAGGTTAATAAATATTCTTTCAAAATTTTTTTTTGTTTCAGTAAAGAGCAAATATTTTTTCCTTAAGTATAAAAAGTGTCCTGAAGTGCTACTGTATAGTAGAAAGGGTGACATTTTATAGATTCTGGGCACAGAGGAAGTAAATTTGAAAGGAAGCAAAATATATCATGCTTGTGTTTTCAAAATGAACAATGCCACATGTTATAATGAAGTATGAAACATTAAACTATTAATTTATTATTCCATAATAAAACAAGTTTGGAAAGCCCAAGGAAAGGAGAAACTTTTCTCTTTAGAAATAATACTGTCTTAGGCTGGGTGCAGTGGCTCATGCACGTAATCCCAGTACTTTGGGAGGCTGAGGCGGGTAGATCACCTGAAGTCAGGAGTTCGAGACCAGCCTGGCCAACATGGTGAAACCCTGTCTCTACCGAAAATACAAAAATTAGCTGGGCATGGTGGCAGGCATCCGTAGTCCCAGTTACTAGGGATGATGAGGTGGGAGAATCATCTGAACCCGGGAGGCAGTGCTTGCAGTGAGCCAAGATCGCACCACGGCACTCCAGCCTGGGCAACACAGGAAGACTTTGTCTCAAAAAAAAAAAAAAAAAACAAAAATACTGTCTTAGAACACAGAGGAGGGAAATCTCTTGACTAAACAGAGTTAAGGGCTTTAAAGCACTGGGGTTTAAACACAATGCTATGCGGTACTTTGAAGAACTCTCCACAGCCAATAATATAGATCTTGTGCTCGCAGAGCCTGGAAGAGGGGTTAGTATATGTAATACCAACTGCCTATGTTGCCTGCAGTTAAAGCTGCTTGGTCATCTAAATTTACATGGTAATTAATAGAAAAATTGAGGGCACATAATTGATAGGAAATAATTGAGAATTGTGTCTTCTCATGCCTGTGGCTACTCAAAAGGATATGTGGCATTCTCCCTGCACTGTACTTTTTCTATAAAATACGTAACCAACCACTAAAGAATGAGATCGTAACAGTGATCAAATAATAAAAGAAATGCTTACATATGCTTTGACGTGTACAATAACCCCTTTTCCAAATTGTTGTACCAAGAACACTGCTCCCATAAGACATCGCTTGGATAAAGGAATTTGGAAAACCCTGCTTGCAATCCATCCATCACAGACTCAAAGACTTTGTGAAATTTAGCAAAAGGCACTACTTCCTCAGTCACTTTACTGCCATCTTCCAGAAAAAATGCCATCATACTACTGAGCTTCAGCGACAGTGTGGTGCGGGGTGTCCTGGGAAGGTCTATGCAACCTTTCATAACCGCACATCAGGAAATTTCAAGATTCATGATGGTGACCCACAATGGACACCCTAGGGTCTGAGAGACCATTCCATAAAACATCCATTTCTATGTGCTTAATTTCTTATTTCCAAAACTTACTTAATGAAGAGTTCACTTTTCTGTTTAACCCTTACAGTGACTTGTGAAACCTTGGTATTTGGAGAATGCCCTTATTTGGAGAATCTCAATCACTAGAGCAGCAAAACCCTTGGAAAATTAATTAATAAAGATCCTTTGGACATTGAGTATGGCTGAAAATAGCAAGAAAGCCAAAAGTAGCCCAGCATGTGCATACATGTTAGTTTCTGTAAGTTAAGAGAGAAGGAATCTCACTGGCAGAAAGAGCATATACAATTAATTCTCCCTTCAGGGAAGGATGAGACAGGCAGGACAAATGGTATGGATGGAAATAAGAAGTGCAAGCAAATAACAAAAAGGAGTGTGCGGAGAAGTGACAGGGAAGAGAAGATGGAAAAAGCAAAGCAAGAGCAGAAAGGAGGGACAGTGGAAGTGAAAGTGGTTAGGAGAGAAAATGGTGAGTGTAGCTGCTAGTCTCGGCAGTGCAAGAAATCATAGTTGAGGAAAAGAGCATTGCCTACAAAAGAAAAAGACAAAATTAACTAAGTAACAGAAAGCGATCCACGATCACAGCTCTGCACATTGGAGCTAATAGCACTGGGTACCTGTGTCATACCTATGAGCATTACTGTGCCCCACTGGTGAACATGAGAGTGACTACTTATCCCTATTTTCCTGGGAAAAATTCAGTCTTGGCACTGAAAGAATTGTATTCCAGGAAATCAAAAGTAGTGGCAAACCAGGACAGCTGGTCACCCCAGTTAGCACTGACTCAAAATAGCAATGTGTCTGGGGGTGGTCTCTAATGCATCCCCTTAGTGGTAGTTGGAGTTATCACTGTTTTACATCAGCCACATACACAGCTTAGGAAACTTTAAAGCCTGTGGTGACAGTAAGTGAAATTTCTTTCTTTCAATAGTCTGTGACGGAGGTACAATGCTTCAGAACTTAGTCCATAAATCAAAGCTGAGAATGATGCTTTTATATCCATTAAATGGTTAACATTCTCCCTGTGTGCTATTGTAACAGGGTATTGTGTTTTGAGGGAAAAATCAATAAAAAATGCTTAAGATAAAGTTTTCATGCTCATAATGTGTTTGTCTTCAGTTATATGAAAATGAATCTATATAGGCAAGTACATTTCCTGATGCTGTTGCATAAGGAACATTATGCTATAAATATATAATGTTCACATATACTGATGCAATTTCCAACTCGACTTTCTAGTTATGTTTTAAAGCTGAACACTAAGATTGATTTGCATTCCTTGATCACTCAACAATTCAGCTCTTGGGGTGATAGCCCATCTGCATGCTACGTGATATGGAGAAGTTTGGCTAGATTGACAACATGCCACAGATAACCCACCATGGGGAATCACTTTTCAGTGTTTTAGACCTAGAAAAGATTTATGTGTGAATTTGAAGGTGTTCTGCCATGCCCGAAAGCAATAAGGAGAAAAGGGCACCGTGGGCAGAATGGATGTGATTTGTTTCTTGGGTCACTGGGCATGAGGCAGAAAGCACTGCCTCTTCTTCTTGGGAGGAGTGACAATGAGATATAGCCTCATCTCCTACATCCAATCTTGCATTGCTTAGATAAGGAAGAAATCCCCGCCTGGGGAAAAACCACGAGCTACTTCTCTGTGCCTCCTGTGAGGTAGATAGAAAGGGGTCAATGGCGGGTGAATGTCAGTCATAGAACAGCCAGCTGAGCAGTTTCCAGTTTCCAGAAGTCAGCCTTGAGGCATTATTGCACAGCAAGAATATGGTGCACCTGAGAAGGTAGCTATTATATACCCAGTGCGGTCTCATGGCTACTTACATTCTCCAGCCAGCCATGCATTCACCATTTTCAGTGCCTTTTCTTTCATTCCTGAGCTTTTTTCCAGTGATTGATTTGGAGGGAAAATTCTAAGACTATGGGGAAAATGGTTAGCAATTTGGATAGTCCTACTAGCACAGAATTAACTTTCAGTGAAATCCTGGAGAGCACCCTTCTAACTTTTCATATGAAAATAACATTTAATGTCTTTAATTTAAAATTATATTATAAAAGATATTTTAATTATCAATAGCTCATGTATAAACAATAAACAATAGACACCAAAATAATTATAAAGATGAGAATATAAATTATTCACAACCCCATCACCCATAGATAACCACTGCTATCAAGAAAACATGTTCAAGTATTCTAGTCAAGTCTTCTTTTGCATTTATTATGTTTTTTACAGAATATGTAATTACTACAGCTTTGCAGAACATTTAGAGAAAACAGCAAAACAATAAAATAAAATCATCATAACCCAATCACCCAAAGATAATTATTTTCAACAACTTGTTTATATTGTTTAGTCACCCACTCATAAATACAAACTCTGTGTTATTTAGTTTTACAAAATTAAAATTATAGTATCCATTTTTTTGTAGTTAGCTCCTTTTACATATTAACTATTCCACACTTTAGTCTTCTTCAGGGAGTTTGGCAGTATCCAAGACAATAATTGATTTTATACTTTATTGCTTTCATAAAAGAGGCTGAATTTATTCCAGGTTATCAGAAAATACATTAGTGATTTAAATACATACAGTGATACAGTGGTTTTTAATATCAGTGACAACTTTTAGTAATTTCATTCTTTCCTTTTGCATTTATCAGTACCTACTAAGTTGGGGAATAGGCATGTAAAATATATATATAGAATATAAATATATAAAATATATATAAATAAAAAATATATAAAATATATAAATATATAAAATAAAAATATTTTAATTATATATATATATATATATACACACATATAATTTTAATTAATTTTTTTTGTCTTTTAGGGACAAAGTTTTACTCTGTCACCCAGGCTGGAGTGCAGTGGCATAATCATAGCACACTACAGCCTCCAATTCCTAGGCTCACGTGGTCCTCCTGCTTCAGGCTCTTGAGTAGATAGGACTATAGGTGCATGCCACCATGCACAACTAACTTTTTATTTTAATTTTTTGTAGCAATGGAGTCTTGCTCAATGGACAACATATTGCCCAAACTGGTCTCAAATTCCTGGCCCCAAACAATCCACCCACCTGAACCTGCCAAACTGCTGGGATTACAGGCATGAGCCACCTTGTCCTGCCAGTAGTAGGTTCAGATTATAACCCAGGAGGCAGAATCATGAGACTAATGGAATATTTATAACTGGGGAAGGGAGTGGGTGGACTGGTTAGCACCCTGGGAGGAGGAATTGGGGAAAGGAGTTTCTAACATCAGTGATTAAAACCAAATCTCCAACTAAGTAGATATGTTTTAAAGACAGAAAAAGGAATTCTCCCCTTTCCCAACTCAAAACAACTCTTTAAAACACATTAATTGACATTCTGTGGAGAGAAGGGTCATGCAGGTGCTGCCTTTTGCCTCTGCTCTTTTAAAAAGCCATCGAGGGGCCAGGCGCGGTGGCTCATGCTTGTATTCCCAGGACTTTGGGAGGCTGAGGCGGGTGGATCACGAGGTCAAGAGATTGAGACCATCCTGGCCAACATGGTGAAACCTTGTCTCTACTAAAAATACAAAAATTAGCTGGGCATGGTGGCATGTGCCTGCAGTCCCAGCTACTCAGGAGGCTGAGGCAGGAGAATTGTTTGAATCCAGGAGGTGGAGGTTGCAGTGAGCTAAGATGGTGCCACTGCACTCCAGCCTGGCGACAGAGCGAGACTCCGTCAAAAAAACAAAAAAAAAAAAAAAAAAAAGCCATCCAGAAGAGACAGTGTAATCAGATATAAGTTTCAGAAAGAATCCTATGGCAGTGGTGTGGCCAATGGCAGCGCAAAATGTTAACTACAGGAGATCGGTAAGAAGACTTGTTTTACTATGGTCTAGGCAAGAGTAGATGGGGAATTGGCCAGGCGGAGAAAATGAGAATGAAGAACGATTTGAATAACATTAAGGGTCTTGAAAAGATAGAGACTGACGCCTGCCTAGCTGTGTACAAACAGAAGAGCTGGATAGATGGTTGTAACATTAGTCAACACAGAGAGCAAACTAATTTTTGTTATTGGGATAGAAGTGGTGAGATGGAATAGATTCGCTTTTATACCAAATGGAGTTTGAGCTATAAATTTGGCACAAGAGATAGAATAGAGGTAGAGACACAGCTTTAAGAGCCATTAGTATATAAGTGGTATTTAAAGCCAGAGAGTAGAAGAGATGACTAAGGAGCTACAGAAAAGAGTGGATGATGGAACCATGGAGAGATAAATACAAATTTTCAGGAAGATGATGGAGACTTTGAGGAAAGGAAAAAGAAAAAAATGATGTCACAACATCTAAAAAAGGTCAAAGATAGGAAGATTAACAGCTTCAAATATGCAAAAAGGCTATGAATAATGATTGAACATGTTCATGCTGTTAAGTCTCATAGAAGTCAGTGGAGAGCTTTGCAAAAGTCATTCCTGTAGTGTTGAGAGGAAGCACCAAAATTCCATGTTTTCAGAAATCAATAGATGTTGAAACATTATAATCAGTCAATATACCAAATCCTTTGAATAATTTTAGCTATTAAGAGTCCAGATCTCAATTAAAATAAACACATGCACATTATGAGTGATTTTTTTAAAGATGCGAAATAAGCTTGTAATATAAAGAAAAAAACAGAGGTGATGGAAAATAGAGACATGGGAAGCAAAATGAATAACTGATGGACTAAGCGATTTCCAGAGCATAATCAGGTATTGCAATTTATGATTGACAGGTGGAGACAACTCTCGAAGATAGGATAGAGGGTGGTAAGAGTGGGTCATGTAGATCTATTTGGAAGTGAGGAGATAAGGATATGACAAACTGAGTGAATTTACAGTCCCTGTTTTCTCTATAATAGATTAGGTGATGATAAATGTTTAAGAAAGAATTGGGTAGCAGGATTGCATAGGGAATGGGAAGGACTTTGGCAGATGTTTATAACAATAAACCTACAGTATCCAATCAATATGGCCTGAAATTAGCCACTCTAATTTGAGAAAGAGTCAAATAAATATTCTAAGAGAGGACATAAGGCAATTATTTTTATTTTAGCATGTCTTCTCTACATTTGATATTCTTTCATACTTTGAGAGGATAGTTATTCAACATGTATTATGAGACATATATATGTCTTTTCAAGCACACTTCCACAGGGATTCTATAATATCATTAGTTTCACAAATATCACTTTCACAGGGATTCTACAATATCATTAGTTTCATAAATATCACTTTTGATGGTGTATTGTCCTTCATCAACACTCCTGGTAATATCCACAGTCACTGCAAGATAATGCAAAGCTCCGAAATCTTTGTTAGAACAAAACACAAAATGTGTTTTAAAGTGTCATCTCAGCATCCAGTTTCTTGACTTATTTATTTTGGAACAACCAGATCTCCCTCTCCATCTTCATTAAGGGCACCAGGCTCTCCGCCACAGTGACTGAGGCGGTGATGAAACCCTGACACAATGTAATACTCTGTACTCATGTAAAACCTTTGTTTTTGGATTTAGAGTGCCAGTGTATCTCCTTGGAAGAAATGTGGGGCCAGATTCATTATGCAGTGACTTTCATGATAATGGAGTAGCTACTCCACACTCTGGAATGAAAATGACTTGGATAAGTAGGTGAAATAAGGGTGTTTTTAATAGTAGAAGCTCAAATAATGCAGACAATGCTAGCCACAGCATCCCAAATCAAAGTGAGGGCGTGGGTCTTCCAGGCAATTAGACTACAGATCTCCATTCTGGAAACACTAAAGATCATGGTGAAAATGAGTCATGGTGGATGGGCAGCACCAGTTCTCAGGAAAGCCCCTTAGCTTGTGGGTTGTTTCTAAGTCATCAAGGTACTTAGTTTTCACAGGTGCATAAATGCATTGTGTGTGGCCCTGGGGGCTGGCGCCAATTACCCTAAATTCCACAGTGACGTTAAATATGTACTCCCCGGGGACTGTGGGTGAGCTTAGGGTAGTGGTATCAATAAGCCTGTCTCATTTCTCCTGGCAGCAAAAAAAGATGATTTTCCTAGCTTAAGCATGCCATTCAATGATCCTAGAACTTACACAGTGGCTGGCCTCTCTGTGACACCTTTTAGTTCTCCTTTGCTCTCTTGGCAACCATAAAGCAGAGTGTGTGCAGGGAGCTAGCGCTGGGTCCTGGTTTTATGTAGTATCCGTGAGTGAGGGAGGACAGAACATGAAGCTGGATAGTAAAAACGTAATGGGGAATTCCAAGTGGTACTTTCATCCTTACCCAAAGGCCTTTGGGTTAAAAGACATGAGTAGCTTCTAGTTTCTGGTGCAGTTTAAGTAGAATGCTCCCTATGTAGAACTAAATCCAGTGCCGCATGTGTCCATAGCAGCCCTTGGAACTGGTAAGATACCACATAGGCTATGTTCTGGGGCATGGGGTGGACAAACTTGTCTGGAAGAGGACACTCTCACTCAGCTTCCTGGCAAACTCAAGGTGAGGACACTGTTCACTTGGGGTTCCCCTGGCCATCCCAGTTTCCTTTTCCAGCAGCAAGTATCCCTGGAAGTGGCTACTTTGCCATCCTGATTCTGAGAGGGGGGGATATGTGAAGACCCACACTCTGGAATCTCAGGCGAAAGAGTGATTCTCTTTTTAACACTCTCCTCCAGATTGGGTGCCTTGCCTCTCTCCTTCCCACAGGCTGCCATCCTTTCCCTTCAACATTGCATCACATCTTCCTACCAGCCCCTGCTGCCTGCCCTTGCAGAATCCCTACGGGACCCAGGATTCAAGCTACGGACAGTCTCCATATCCAGGACCTGCAGCCCCCAAAAAGCCCAGAGAGTAAAAAGAAAAGTGCCAGCTTCTTACCGAGGGAGAATTTCTGCCCCCACAGGGCCATTCCCCATGCTAGATCTTCCTGGGCTGGTGTCCTATATGCCCCTTCTTTGTGCACTTGACCTTGCCCTGTTTCCCTAATGTGCTGTGTTCTGTCTCAGACTCCCTCTGCCTGGATCATGCAGGCTCCTCTGTGCTGAAGATAAGCAACACTACTTTGCAAATTGGTGCTAAGCTGAGCTGCGCTTTCCCAGGCTATATCTGGCCCCTTTCAGGTTAGCACCTTCCCTAGAGAAAGCTAACTAAGTGTTTTGATTTAAAAGATCTCCTGCTGGGTCACAGGCCAAATAGTGGTGAGTAAAAGTAAGCAAAAGCTAGTGAATAGTGTTAAAAAGATTTTTCAACTATTCTGCTTAATTGTGTTTGAAAGTTCTGGCAGTTCTTTCCCCACAAGAATCTGTAAAGTGAATGAACCACCCATTAGTGGTCAGTTGGTGTTGGCAGGGGTTGGGGGAGCTGTTTCACTGAATCAAATACCCAGGCCAAGGGCAGATACTCTAAAAACGTGAAATACAATAGAATAAAATAAATTCGTATAAATAGAATTACAAAAATATGTAACTCTGAAAAATGAAAATATATACATAAAATAAGATGTATACATACATAAATAAAAAATCAACCACTTTTCAGCACACACAACTGAAAGTACTATTTGAGTCTAAAAGGCCGCTGTGAAACCTTTGGCAGAGTAAAGAAAACTTGTTTAAAATTCCTGGTAGAAACACTTAAAAATATGTTAGAAACTGGAGGACAAGGAGAAGATCTAAGTTAAGAAAGAAGAAGACAGTTGCATTGCAGATCCCAAGTTACGGGCTGTGGGCTTTCTCTTGCATCATGGAGGGCCCTTCTCCCGGATGGTGCTGTGAGTGTCCACATGGCTCACCGCTGGGGAGCCCATTCTGTTGAAAGAATCCGTATCTGTCAGGATTGCTCGGTGGCCCTACTCACAAGGTATCTTTTCCCCAAAGTTTCCAGGTCTGTCTACTTGATTTCATGTTAAAGTGGCATTGCTTCTATGGGGTGCCTTCTGACACCAACAAGCAAGTCTCCATCCCTCCAGGCACCAACTGAATATCGAACAATGTGTTCAATCTGGACACTACCCAGAATACACATCAAACTCCACAGGTTGAAGGGCTCCATTCCCAGATGTCTGACTCTGCTTCACATGCCAGTCACAAGTAGCCAGCCACTCACACTTCTGAATGACTGACTATATATCGGGATTCCCATAATCCCTTGCTCAGTTTTGATTATTTACCAGAGTGTCTCACAAAACTCAGAAAGACATTTTACTGATTTATGAAAAAGGATACAGATAAAGAGGTATATAGGGTAAGGTCCAGAAAAGACCTGGGCACAAGAGCTTCTGTCCTTGTGGAGTTGGGGTGGAACACTCTCCTGGCACGTAACTGTGTTCACCTATTTGAAAGCTCTTCAAATCTTGTTGTTCAATACTTTTGATAGTTTAATCCCCAGCCTTCTGCTCCTTCCTGGAGGTAAATGGGTGGGGCTGAAACTTCTGGCTCATTCTGGTGACCAGCCTTCTCCTGAGGCAATTTAGGGGCCCAACTCTGAGTTATACTATTAGTGTATATAGGTGTGATCCAAAGGGGAACCTTAGGAATAATTAGACTTTCCTGTCACTCAGGAAATTCCAAGGGTTGTAGGAGATCTGTACCAAGAACCCTTGACAAAGACCAAATTTCTTTTTATGCCCCAGCATCTATAGTGCCTTCTTGCAGAGCATGGTGTGAGGGTGGGCAGAGGGACAGGCTTCCTGGGCAATAGTCAAATTCCAAGCCTTACCATGCCTGGACAAGCAGTGTCCAGGGCACACTTGTAGAAATGGGAACACTGATCAGATCAAGATTATTTATTATAAGTAAATTGGAGAGTGACATGCTGTAAGCATGATCTTGCTTCTTAAATTTTAACCATAAGTACATGCTTTAATAAACAAAAAGGTAATGGCCAGCTTTTAGTAAGGCCAGCAGCCACCATGGTTATATCATTCTTTTCATGCCTTTCATAAAGATAAACTTGAAAAAATCAGTTTGCTAAGGAGGCAGCATTAAAATTTTTTTAAATGCCACTTAAAAACATCAGTTGTTAAGCTTTTAAAACTGTAGGCATAATTAATAAGAAAATGTAAGGACATTCTATCGACTAGTTAATGGGTACAGCAAACCAACACGGCATATAGATACATATGCGACAAACCTGCACATTGTGCACATGTACCCTAAAACCTAAAGTATAATAATAAAAAAATAAATAAATAAGTAAAAAAAGATTTTAAGATATGTTCCTCAGACAAGAGCTTCCTGAAGTATAAAAAATACACATATTCACTTTGGAATGCTTCTAGCCTCACGTCAAAGTTGTTTGATTTCTAGAAGTTTCCTGTCATTAACAATAAAACACTGAATCCTTCTAAGAGGGGTTACTGAAGGAGTTCTTAAGGTACTGGGTCTTAATTTGGCTGTTTTCTATTGCAGAACATACTCAAAGTCAAGCTCCTGTTAATAGGTTTTAAAATCTCTTCTACCCACTTAACTCTGGAACATTAGCCTGAATGACTACACTCCTTTAGAATATTTGCATCGGTTTACTATGGCTAGCTGGGTTCTTCTTTGCTGTGAACAAAAGACCTGAGACAGTCCCGCAGGCGCTCCTCATGCAGGCAGCTTTGGCTAGTCCTCCGATACAGAGACTTGCCTCTCTCCAAAAGCAACTGCAGCAAAAACCTTGCTGAGAGGAGGCTTGTGGGTAGGAGAAAGTGGGGCAGAATGTCACTGGTTATGCTTTAGGAGTGATGTAAAAGAAGGGAACTGCAGATAAAATGTGTGAGGCATTCTGCAACAGGCTCTCCCTGCTTTCTCTCCCTGAACTGGAGGAGGTGATCCTGAGATGTTGACTCCCAGCCCCGACCCTGTGTTTAAAATCCTACAGGTGTCCCATGTTGCTGAGAGAAAACAGGACACAAGCTCCCGGGCGCACGCTTAACAGATGCGGAGCCAGGACGAGGTGCTGGGCTGCCAATAGTGCTACACACACTTTTGACAGAAAAAGGGTGCCTTTCTATTTTAAATTTAAAGATGTGCCAGCATAACACACAGCCTCACCTTGGCCTCTGCGCCCTGCACACAGTTCACAAAGCCCACTGTTTGCCACAGGCACAGTATCCTCAAATGTTAAAATGGCCTGAATGGCTAAAAATAAATATATTCTCTAAAACTGGAACATGGAAAGTGTGTGGGAGGCAGTTTGCCCTTGAAGATTTTGTGGAAGGACTTTAGGGGATTTTAGAGATTGGTTTTGAAGATGACAGAGACTTCTTCACTGACTTGTGTGACAACAGCATCCTAGACTCAAGGTCAGCAAATGTAAAAGAGGGAAAACGGAATCTAATCTGTACTGACTTGAACCATTAGAAATCACCAGCTTTGTAGATCGAAAACAGTCAAATATTGGCAATTTCACATGGCTCAGCTTATCAGAAGAGTGATTTAGGTTATAGATTATAGTGATGTAAGCTGGACCTAAAATGAGGAACATCTCAGTCAAACCCAGCGCTGTGAAGTGTTGGCAGGAAATGAGAATGTTCCTGGGGGCACCGGAGACAGGCTGGGCTCCTCCCCAGAGAGTTTTTGTTTCAGGAAGAGTGGCAGAAAAGAGAAAACTTATTAAAGCTCTGAGGGATATGATTGTCAGGAAATTCTCCCTCTAAGTGCTGTGTAATGTCCCTGGGGTTATAGCTATTTGGAAACTGAGGATTTACCTTCAAGCTTTAAAAAGCAATCTAATTTAGCATGAGAATTCACCCTGATTTGGAAGTGATGATTTGGAAGTGATAAGAAGGTTCCAACGTAAGTGTTTGTTTGTTTGTTTTTTCTGAGAGTCTCGCTCTATCCCCCAGGCTGGAGTGCAGTGGCAGCAATCTCTGCTCACTGCAAGCTCCACCTCCCAGGTTTATGCCATTCTCCTGCCTCAGCCTCCCGAGTAGCTGGGACTACAGGCGCCCACCACCACGCCCAGCTAATTTTGTGTATTTTTAGTAGAGACGGGGTTTCACTGTGTTAGCCAGGGTTGTCTCGATCTCCTGACCACGTGATCTGCCTGTCTCGGCCTCCCAAAGTGCTGGGATTACAGGCGTGAGCCACCGCACCCGGCCAAGTGTTTGGTTTTTTTTTTTTCCTTTGAGGTAACTGCACATGGAAGGGTGACATTTCTGATTGCATCTCTACCAAACAAGTTCAGGTGGCTGCCATCCCCACACCTGAGGGACCCACGCTGTGCTGCCAGTGGGCCAGTGAGCTTCTACGTGCCCACAAATAAGAAAATAAGCAGACCAGTTCTGCAACAGCTGCCGGCCTGCTGGGTACTGAGAAGACCCATTAAGTAGGGTCCCACAATAGGATTCTATTTTACTCATTATAAATTCTGATACGTGGGGCTTACTGTGCTTTCATGCTGATGCTAGCTGTCTGTTGGTCAGAGCTTTTTAACTCTGCTCCATTGCCTTCGTGGTGCAGCCTAACTGCAGGTCACTGCTTGTTACGACAGGGTTTTCTGTTTGTTTGTTTGTTTGTTTGTTTTTAAAGCAAAACGCAGCCTCAGTAACTACAAAGTAAGTTTTTAAACCAGCCTATTCTTGCATGTGTCATGGTTATGAGTCAAATGCCGTTTCTTTTCTTTCAGAAACTAGTTACTGACTTTACAAATCTTAGAAAATATTTACTAATGAAACTAGTATAAACAGTGCCGTAAGGGTTTGAGGTATTCCTTTCATCTTCTGGCATGAGGGGAAATGGTCCAATCATTCACTCTATCAGATGGCCAAGGTGGAAACCTGGGTGAAGCACTTTATAGCTCTAAGCCTCAGTTTTCTCATAAGTCAATGGGAATAATAATATGTACTTAAATAAATATTTGATAAAAGTGATAATGGGGGCGGCAGGTAAGCGCTGGGTAGAGAAAGGTGGGTCCCTAGCTAGGGCTCCACCCTGGGGCCAGTGCCCACGGACCTAGATGAGGACAAGCACTCCTGCTTTCACACCCAAATGTTGCATTTTCCAAGACCACCTTGGCCCACCATGCCCCTATCTTGGGCTTGTAAAAACCCGAGACCCTGGCGGGCAGACACACAAGCAGCTGGACATTAAGAGGATGTTGAGGGGAGCATGCCAGTGGATGAGCACACAGACAGACGCCAGCAGGCCATCGACCAGCAGAACGATACGGAGTTTGGCTAGGGCAGTTGGAGGAGAGCCCAGGTCACCGAGCGGCCTGACTCCAGGGGAAACCCATCTCCCTTCTGGCTCCTCCATCTGCTGAGAGCTACTTCCACTCAATAAAACCTTGCACCCATTTTCCAAGGCCACATGTGATCTGATTCTTCTGGTACATGAAGGCAAGCACCCAGGATACAGAAAGCCCACTGTCCTTATGACAAAGTAGAGGGTCTAATTGAGCTGGTTAACACAAGCCACCTATACACAGCTAAACTAAAAGACTACCCTGTAACACACGCCCACTGGGGCTTCAGGAGCTGTAAACATCCACCCCTAGACACCGCCATGTGGTTGGAGCCCCACAGCCTGCCTGTCTGTATGCTCCCCTAGAGGTTTGAGCAGCGGGGCACTGAAGAAGTGAGCCACTCTCCCTGTCACATGCCCTGTGAGGGGGACAAGGGAACCTTTCCTGTTTCAAAAGTATTAAATGATAGACTTCAATAAACAGCACTCAGTAAATGCTAGCTGTCATTACCACTATTATAATCATTATTGCTATTATTAATCCTGATTCCAAAAGACCTTCCCTATAAATTCCAGTTTATATATTGCTGTGCAATCTCAGCTAAGTGGATTCTTTTTCACAGTACAGTACCATCCAGAGGTGGGTGACTAGTAATTGTGACAGTGACTTACTCCCACTAACATTATGTGGGCAGCAGCAATGCACAGAGGACAGAATAAAACATCTCACTGTCTCCAGAACTTTCAACTGACACTAAAACAATTCATCTCTCCACCAAGTGTTATTACATAATGTTTATTTTGGTCCCTGATATTTTTAATTTTTAATGGTAAAAAATTGTGCTAATAATGTGATTTCAGTATCTTGGGCATTTTGTTTGGTATAGTTTCCTTGCTAGAATCCATAACAATGAAAACCTCTAACCTCAAGAGTAGAAATAGAAACAAAGAGAAATAATTTTCCTTCGTCGGCTCTCTACATGGATGGCAGAACACCAGATACCTGTTTAAAAACCAGTGATGCCTCCTGAGGTCTAGCAGAAGGAAGAGAGACAGGAGGAAAGAAGACAAGCTCAGTGTCTGAACATCTCCTTTTGTTACATCCTCCACTGTCATTTAATTATGATCAAACTAGCTGGCATTAAACTTCAAAATAAAGCAGAATAACACAGCTTCTTCAATTTGGCACTTAAAAAAAGAGATGCTCTGGGGACCGCACAACTCTGACCTCCGCAGAGCTGGTAAGCCTGCGCCATGCCTCGCTGGCTTTTCCTGTGACCTGTAGCCTTTCTATTGTGCTGCCTGACCTCCAGGTCTGTAATCCAGGTGCCCTCCTTCCTCTCTGTTCTGACCAGCTCAGCCCCTAAGCCTCAGTGAGACAGTGGGGGCTAAAGGCATCTAAAACTGAAGCTGCTTTGAGTAACTGATCATCTTACCTACTTCATTGAACTTGATTTATTTTAGCAGAATCTGTCTTCATTTTTTTCTACTCAGCATGAAGCATTTGAATTTCACCCCTCACCTCTTTCAGCCCTATTTCTTTTATGTATTTTCTGAGTATTATAACGCTTATCATCCATTGCTTTTTGACAAGGTGACTCTTGAACCATCCCCAGTGGAGAGGAGCGTGGTCCCTGTTTTAGAAATCCCTGGAGTCAAGGCTATTTGAGGAGCCCTTTCAAGAGACTAAGAAGTTGTCCTGCTAGGAAAAAATTTTTTCTCCAGTCTGAGTTCTGAATACTTTAAATGTTACTGATTGTTCCTCTCAAATTGAGAGCTTCTCCTGCATATTTGAAATATATTAGTTCATTCAACAAATAATGAGCGATCACAGCAAACAATTTAGTCCTGGAATTCAGCTTCCAATTGTTTTCCTTTTCTGCCCAAATTTCAATATCTTAATTAGAGTTGCCAGAGTTACCAAATAAAAATACCAGAATGCCCAGTTAAATTTGATTTTCAAATAAACATCAAATAAAAGTGAAGTAGAAGTATGTCCCATGCAGTATTTGGAATATATTGCTATTAAACAGTTATCTAAATGTATGACTTTAACTGATCATCCTGTGTTTTACCAGGCAACCTGTAATATTTTTGATCACCTTAAAATCAGATTTGAATGTTTTTCCAGACTAAACCTTAATCCACGTTTATATCGAGAAATAATTTTTGTTTGAACCTCTTTCACCTTCCTACTAACCCAGATTTAAAATTGTTTTCTTGCTAGTTCTTTAATTATTTCTCATCTGGAACTTAAAAACAACAGATATCTTTTTGTTTTTTACAAGTTGACTTATGAATGTGATTCAGCACAGAAAAGACAAATTCATCCTGTTCATTTAAAATATGTTCAGTCCTTGAGTATCTGCCTTCAATTCCTGTTGGTTTCTAACTTGACCTTCTTCTAAGTTGTGTGTGGTAAATAGCAGAAGTACGTAACAGTGAAAAATGAATAGAGGAAAATGTGAAGTTAAATGTAAGGCAGATTCATACAGTACTGTCATTCATCCATCACTATTCTTCTATGAGACTCCTATGGTCTGATATAGTGAATCCAGGATCAAAGTGAGTTATTGAGCATCTTTGGGAAAATGCAAATTAGAGCAGGCAAACTGATTTTAGCACTTCAGATATACTAAATTAACTAGTACAATAAACTGCAGGAAAAAAAGGTAGTTTTTTTCCGCCTTGGTTTATAACACTTAGTAGTAGCTTGTCATTCAACTGCACATTAGGTCATTTGCTGGGATATCTTTCTACAGTGAATGATAAGCATAGCTAGTATTTAACCAAAGGCAACCTCATTTTCAAGAAGACAGTCTTAAAACTACCGTGAAATACTTGGGAATAATGAAATAAAAATGATTTTCATAGATCTACTTTTATTTTATTGGAAGAAAATATCATCTAAGGAATATTTGAGAGTTGCTTCTAACACATCCACTATTTATTTATAGGCACATATATAAACAGACGGAAAGGGTCAGACATCAATAATTGCCATTTCCTCTTGACTTTGTGTGACGTCATTTAAGGCAGACCTTCTCTCTAATCTATTAGATTATAAAAAATGAACAGCATAGGCCTAGAAAATGTTGTTAAGGGTCAAGAAAGACTCAACGTTTTCATTAGCAAGAGCCTGTGAAAATATGAGAAAACTTCATCCGTGAGACACCTGGGCTGCCAAGTATGCAATTAGGAAGGACTTCTGTTATTGTATTTTCCTGAAAAGTTTTTGAAAAGTAGTTCATAATTTATTTTCCAGTATTTGTTTTGGTCTCTTAATTAAGCAAGGAGATGCACTGGGTAGGAGAGAGCTGTCTAAACGTTTTCTTCAAACTCCATTTACAGCAGAGCAGCTTTTCAGAAGGCTGTTTGTGGGAACAAATACAACAGACTTTACAACGGACAAATCTTGGTCGTGGTGTCTTTTGAAGGATGACTCAGCATAGGAAGACATTGTTAGAAAAATTGCTCCTTTCACAGTTATGGATAAGCAATTATTCTATTGAGTACATTATTAAAACAATAGCTTCATTTAATATGTTTCATAACTTACTGGAAAATTTACCTTTAAAAAGCAACTCTATTGCTAAGGGATGAGCGTTCTAGGATAAAAGTTTTACTCCTGCTAAGGCAGTAACAAAGAACCCATGGATAACAAATCTGAACACAAATAGAAAGAGTATTGCACACTTATCTACATTTTTTCAATGTCATTGTGTAACTTCATGCCTAAATCATCTTCGAAGATGAATTCTTCTTGAAGAGACTGGATTGTGTGACCTGATTTGAATATTAGTCTTTATGTTTAATAGCTGTTACTACCAGAAACGTCTCAACTCAAAGCAAAATATTGCATATTTTCATGTAGTCTGATTCAACTTAATTTAACACAAGAACTGCATGCTTGCGGGGGGGCTAGTACTATACCAGGTAGGGAAAATAGAGGCTGTAAGAGAGCTGAGATGACAGCACTACATGGAAGAAGATATACAGAGGTAATTAATGAGTATAATTAAATTGCAACATGCTCTAGGGCACAGGGAGAAATGATGATATTATTGCCCATAGCTCCTATTATATCATATTTGAGGAGAGTAAATCCTCAGATGATCCTTAAAGGAAGACGCTCAGTCATCAGAAAGCACTTTAGAAAGGTGATTTAGGAGGGAAGACCAGGTGGTGAGGCTGGGGACGAGTTGTTCACCATCTTCCATATTGGATGAGTGCTAAATTGCTGCAATGAGCTCTTCAAAGTCAGGGACCTAACTTCTTCTTCTTTAGCCCAGTGCCTGACATCAGTAGGTGCACAATATGTATTTTTTATATGAATGCATGGTGTAATCTGGGCCTCATTTCTACGAAGAGGACTGTTTAAAAGTTCATTCCTTTGAGTCAAGGCTTTGGCAACTTCAAGATATCCTTCTAAAATAAAGGCAGGACATCCTTTTGATTCTTCTCAGCTTTCCATGTTTGATTGGGGATTAGTCTGCTTGCATATCTCTATGGTAGAGCATACGAAGAAAGGGGCAAGCTGTGGTTTCATGCTTTGCTGTAGGCTTTTCTCATCTTCACCAAAAACCTTGTAATACAGGCATTTTAATCTCCATTTTACAAATCAGAAATCAGTGGCTCAGAGATGTTAAATAAGTTGCCCATGACCATGGAGCTAATAAATGATAAATCCAGGGAGTGATCATAAGCCTGTTTTGGCAGCTGTTATGCGTTTACTTTTTCCATACTGCCTAGCACAAAGCTGGCCTAGAGAGAGGTCTGGATGGGTATTTGAAAATCCTGTTGGTTGAGAATAGTCCAAAAGAGAATGGCAAGGTGTTCTAACCCAAAATCTGGCCATTGGTTTGCTCTCAACACCCACGTTTTGGCTGAATTAGTAGCCTACTAAAGCAGAGGGACTAGCAGAGGGCTTTGAAAGGCAAGCTCAGCTTCTTCATGTTGCTTCAGGTTGGAGCTACTTGATACACATGCAAAACAAATACATTTCACCAAGGATGGCAGAAAATCTCATAGATTCTTTAGGCCCCGATGTTTCTGATGAGATGTTGGTCTCACACTTACTAGCTCTCCAATCTTACACAGGGAGCATCAATGCCCCCTTTTTTTCTCATATGTTAAATGGATTATAAAACAACAACAACTGAGATGATAGCTGGAATCCACCATAATAGTGTATGTGATTATGCTTTATTATGTAAAGTGTTCCAGAAGTGTAAGGTGTTACTAATTACAACAAGAAATTTATCTGAACTAAATGACATCAGAATCGGGAAGCATGTCACCATATTTGTAGTTTTCTTCCAAAGAGACAGCCGAGGTTTGGGTGTCCTCTAGAAGGCCAATTCATTTTGAAAATGAGTAAGAGTTTTCCAGGCAGAAATTATCAGCTATTAACTTTCATCTGGAAGAGACTGAAAATACATATTCGGTAGTACTGAAGAGAAAAAAATCTTATTTAGGCCCTTCCCTTTTATAGATCCAACAACTACCAAACCGTTTCAATACCACTGGCTTCATTCAAACTGACATTACACCAAGGTGTAAGGATTTTATTACATTGCTTTGAGTCGATATTTTCATCTGTATCTCAAAAATCCCTAATTCCATTTCTTCTCTAGACTCTCAAATACACCCTGCAGCAGGCACGTGACCACCCACAGAGCTTTTGTTTATTACCTTGGATTTTAACTGAGTTAGAATTCATAATCCTTACAGTCATTGAGGATCTTCTGGCAAGTCGATGCAAAATGCATTTAGATAATGACTCTGCTGTTCTGATGTTGGTTAGCTATTCATATGAGATGCAATTATTGTGTTTACTTCTTCATGTGATGAAAACCATTAATGGCAGCATCCAGTCATTAAGATAGGATATTATAGAAATTTTGAGATGATTTTGTTGCTGTTTTTTTCATTCAGGTTTTCACACTCAGGGGACAATGGAGCAGTGCTATTGATTCCTCCTCTTACAGGAGTCATCATAAACAAGTTCCAATTCCAATCTGTCAATATATTTCTCCATATGAAAAGTTTCTTGCTACAGACACCTCCAATAAAACCCCCCATGTATCTCTAGAAGGATGGCTTTGAGTTGGTTAGCATATTATTAACTCCTTCTCAGGGTAATAGGTATCATTTGTTGACAAAATTGAACTCAACATCAAACATTTGATAGAAAGGGGTAAAAGAGACAATATTGATATACATCAGGAAGATAATTTAATTTCTTATGTAACAATATCCTTTACCAAGGATATTGCTTCTTACATTCTGTTTGGCAAATCACAGGTACTTGGAGAAAATTGGTAACTTTTTTTCTTGCACAATCAGACATTAAATAGCTCATCTCTCCAAACATACTCTCAAGGATAATGAAAGCATTTTGATATTTCCTTACTCAAAGTGAATGACGGTGGAAACCACTTCAAATGAATCATCATACAATCAAACCTTAGATTTATTGAAGTACTGATTTTACACTGGGCATTTACAAACATACTGTGGTAAGCACACATAAAAAATCATGCAGCTTCATAGTATTTGGTAGTGCTTTATTAATTAACCTATCCATGCATTCAGTAAATATTTATGGAGAAATTGTTTTGAGTAACTATTTAAAATGGCAGAAGTGATGTGAAGAAGGCATTTCTTGTCTTCCAGGAATTTACAATCAAGTTGAGTGATTGGCATGCACATTTATAACCACAATCATATGATACAGTGATGCAAAGGAGGGTAGGGAAGCATTGCTTCTAGCACCAGCAAGAGGAGTATTCCTTTTGTCTAATATGACAAACAGAACAAAATCCTTTCTGATGGGTCATTTGTCTGACCTGAGTGGTCAGTGTCCTTGCAATATACTGTTAAGCATTTTAATGCCAGGGTAGTAATGTGAAAAAGCTTCTGAAGGGAGGAGATATCTTATTCATTCAACAACTATATTCTGAGCACCGACCATTCACTAGGAACTATTTTAAGATCTGGACTATGTTAGGACAAACAACAGAAAAAGAACCCAAGTTCCTTTATATCTGGATTTTGGATTCTAGTGAGGGAGAACAGACAATCAACTTTAAAATGCATACTGTAGTGCTGACAGTGGTAAATGTTTAAAGGAAAAAATAAGCAGACTAGGAGATAGAAAATGACAGTGGTGCCACTTTGGATGTGTGGCTAGGGAAGGCCTTTGAAACGGAGACCAGAGAGCAAAGACCTGAATACAGGGAGGGAGGCCATGACTCTGTGCTATTTCCTAAATTCATATTATTTTTTAGCAAACACATGTTGTACCAAGGATCAAAGATGAATAAGGCCTATCTCCTGACTTCAAGAAGCTTGTTGACCATTGAGAAAGGCTGAATTCCATAAATAATACAAGAGCAAACATAAATGGAAACACATAATGCAAATCACAACACAAGCACTATAGCAAAATGGCTATCATGTGCTACAGAGGCAAGAAGGAGGAAGCCATGTGTTCTATCAAACAGCTGTCTCCTACAGGAAAATTGTAGGCCGGGCTAAGAAACTTGGATTTAATCCCAAGAGTTGAGGGAAGCCATAGGAGTGTTATGAGCAAAGATGTAACACATTTAGTGCTTCTAAAGGATTGCTCTGGCAGTCTTCTTGAGACTTGAAGAGGGACAAGGAGAGAAGTAGAGCTACCAGTTAGAGCTACCATTAGAAAGCAGTGGTCTCAACAAAACAGGATGGTGGCTTAGACCAGCCATGGATGCAAATAGCAGCATTCTAGACATGCTCAATAGATGGGGACAACAGAGTTAGTCAATATATTGGATGTGGGAAAGAGGAGATTCAAGGTGTAAGTGTTTGCAATGTGAGCCTTCAAGCTTGTGGACATCTACTTTTACCTTCTCACATCACTATTGATGATTTATTATATCATTTAGAACATGAGGTATTATTCCAGAAAAACTGGAGAAACATATTTCTCAGAACTGGATCAATTTCACAGTATCTGTAGAAGATGGTAATACTAGATCTTTGTTATTGAGTTATTTAACATCCTTAAATGGTGGAGGTTATGACAAATGTCGGCTTTGATAAGGAAGTGGGGGATATTCATTTGATGAGTGTATTAGTCCGGGTTCTCCAGAGGGACAGAACTAATGAGGTAGATGTATATGTAAAGGGGAGTTTATGGGAGTTTATTAAGGAGTATTGACTCACATGATCAATAGTTGAGGTCCCACGATAGGCTGCCTGCAACCTGAGGAGCAAGGAAGCCAGTCTGAGTCTCAAAACCTCAAAAGTAGGGAAGCTGACAGTGCAGCCTTTAGTCTGTGGTGGAAGGTCTGAGAGCCCCTGGCAAACCACTGGTGTAAGTCCAAGAGTCCAAATGCTGAAGAATTTGGAGTCCGACATTCAAGAGTGGGAAACATCCATCACCGGAGAAAGATGGAGGCCAGAAGACTCAGGCCAGTCTGCTCTTTCCATGCCTGCTTCTATGCTAGCACCTGATTAGATGCTGCCCACCCAGACTGAGGGTGGGTCTGCCTCTCCCAGTCCACTTACTCAAATGTTAATCTCCCTTGGCAATGCCCTCACAGATGCACCCAGAAACGATACTTTGCATCCTTCAATCCAATCAAGTTGACACTCAATATTAACCATCACAATGAGTGATTTCCGGGATAGAAATATTTTATAGAATGTAGTGAAGGAAGCCACATTAGCCCCTTTCAGGCCAGTAGCATACCTACAACTTTTACCTTCTGAAGCAAATATAAATATACTTGTTCAAGTGTATATCAAGCTCTAGAAAAGTTGATCAGAAAGAAGCAATTCCTCTGCAATGAGTCATTCTTCCTCAAGCTATCCCTCTGTTGCTCTCTTCATGATTCAGTTAACTCTTCAAGGACATATATAAAAGTTGTAGCCCTTTTTCTGCTTTGCCAATTCTCCATTCCCAATGCATAAAATCTTATTCATTTTATAGGTTTTGTGGGATACACTTTTGCTCTAAGTTCTTTTCTTTATATCTAATACTAATATTTATTACCGTTATTAACTTTTATCACTGTTTTTTAACTAATGATGAAAAATGGTTGCTTACACATAGCACCCTTTCTACAGCATAGGAGAAAAAGTCATTGCATATATGTCTGTCAGAAGACTTCCACTAAGGTAGTCCCTAACTCTTCTTATGTGGTCAGTCATTAATTCCTCTTTCTCACTGTTGTCTTCTGACTACTCTTTAAGGTCTCCATCTGTCTCATAAGTCCTAAAATGAACAGATGATAATTTTAAAAGATTGACCCTATTCTAGAAAATTACAAATATTATCTCATGTATTAGTCCATTTTTACACTGCTGATAAAGACATACCCAAGACTGGGTAATTTATAAAGGAAAGAGGTTTAATTAACTCATAGTTACACATGGCTGGGGAGGCCTCACAATCATGGTGGAAGGCAAAAGGGAGCAAAGTCACGTCTTACATGGATGGTAGCAGTCAAGAGAGCTTGTGTAGGGGAATTCCCCCTTATAAAACCATCAGATCTTGTGTGACTTATTCACTATCATGAGAACAGCATGGGAAAGACCCACCCCTATGATTCAATTACCTCCCACAACACGTGGGAATTGTGGGAGCTACAATTCAAGATGAGATTTGGGTGGGGATGCAGCCAAACCATATCATCTCATCATTATGCTCAATTTTCTTATGAGGAAACTTAGAGAGGATATGTTATTATACTTGCCTAGAGTCATACATCTAATAACTTAGGGCCAGATCAGAGGTTGAAGCTTAGCTGTATGATATCAGAGATTCTGCTCCTTATCAACACCTAAGTAAAGGTCTCACTAACGCTGTTTGTTTGGGTGATTGGTTTGTTGCCTGACTTGGTTTCTTTACTTTTCTCCTGCTCTAGTCTGCTTCTCATCATACACCTCAGGGACTGTTTCAAACTATCAGTATTCTCCTTCAACTCACTCTTTTAGTCTAGCCTTTTCATTTTTATAAGATCACATTCTTTTACATGTTACAGAGAAAATTGAGCTGTTGGCTGTTAACTTCTGCAGGTTCCTGTTTGTTCTTCAGAGTTTGACTCATGCAGGAGTGTCCTTTCCAAACTGTCTCAGGAAAGAGACTGAGGCCAATGCTTCCTGTGATGGGTCAATGTCCAGTGTGACCTCTAGCACCCCTACTATTTCATTACTTTTTTTTCTGCTGACTGTTCAATCCTTGCCTTTTACCCACTTCTGCCATTCTTCAAAGTATATTCCAATGTCCCCACCTAAAATTTCTTCTTTAAAATATACCCCCTTAAATAATTACCCTTATTTATCTTTCCTTCACCAACAAACTTTTTGAAACATTACTGTATGTTGTATTTCCACTGTCTTAAAAATTATTTTCTTAATTAAAATTGCAAAGAAACTACCATCAGAGTGAACAGGCAACGTACAGAATGGGAGAAAATTTTTGCAATCTACTTATCTGACAAAGGGCTAATATCCAGAATCTACAAAGAACTCAAACAAATTTACAAGAAAAAAACAAATGACCCATCAAAAAGTGGGTGAAGGATATGAATAGACACTTCTCAAAAGAAGACATTTATGCAGCAACAGACACATGAAAAAATGCTCATCATCACTGGCCATCAGAGAAATGGAAATCAAAACCACAATGAGATACCATCTCACACCAGTTAGAATGGTGATCATTAAAAAGTCAGGAAACAACAGGTACTGGAGAGGATGTGGAGAAATAGAAACACTTTTACACTGTTGGTGGGACTGTAAACTAGTTCAACCATTGTGGAAGACAGTGTGGCGATTCCTCAGGGATCTGGGACTAGAAATACCATTTGACCCAGCCATCCCATAACTGAGTATATACCCAAAGGAATATAAATCATGCTGCTATAAAGACACATGCACATGTATGTTTATTGCAGCACTACTCACAATTAGCAAACACTTGGAACCAACCCAAATTAGCAAACACTTGGAACCAACCCAACAATAATAGACTGGATTAAGAAAATGTGGCACATATACATCATGGAATACTATGCAGCCATAAAAATGATGAGTTCATGTCCTTTGTAGGGACATGGATGAAGCTGGAAACCATCATTCTCAGCAAACTATTACAAGGACAAAAACCCAAACACTGCATGTTCTCACTCATAGGTGGGAATTGAACAATGAGAAAACTTGGACACAGGAAGGGGAACATCACACACTGGGGCCTGTTGTGGGGTGGGGAGAGGGGGGAGGGATAGCATTAGGAGATATACCTAATGTAAATGATGAGTTAATGGGTGCAGCACACCAACATGGCACATGTATACATATGTAACAAACCTGCACGTTGTGCACATGTACCCTAGAACTTAAAGTATAATAAATATATATAAAAAATTAAAAAATAAAAAATAAAATTGCAATTAAAATCTGATATACTCCACTGCCAATCTCATGGAAGTATTTTTTCTAGTGTGGCCTGTGACACATTGCAAATCAATCTTCACCTAGTCTCAAACTCCCCTCCTTTGGCTTTGCGGCTTGCCTCTCTCATGCCTTTCCTCCTCTTCACCGATTGCTTCCTGGTTTCCCTCTGTGACTTCTGCTTTTTCCTGGCATTCTGTTCTGTTTTTAGCCTACTTACCTGCCTTATTTGATCTCATATTTTCCCAGGACTTTACCACTGATAGGATGCTGATCCCTAAATCACCGTCTTCACATGCATCTTTCTCCTGAGCTCCAGAACCTCCTTTCCAGCTACCTGATAGATAGTGCTGTTTGAATGGCTTTTGTCATTCCAACTTTCATGTGCTCCAAATGGAACACAGCACACTTCTTTCCTCATTCCAGATCTGTGCTTCCCTGTCTTGGCTAAGGGTGTCATGGTTCACTCTTATTTTTCCACAGGAACACTTGGGCTTAATTTTTTCATTTTGTCCATTCTGGCTGGACAATTAACTTCTTATTCCCCATGTACCACCTCCATGCCTTTACTTTGAAAACTCCTACTTGATCTGGAACATTCAGATTTATCTCCTCTATTACATTTCCCAGATGCTCCATAGCAGTAAGTGGCTCTGTTTTCAGCATTTTCTTGGAAGTCCAACGAGTAATTTATCCTCATGTGTACATGTCTAGCTTTCTCTACTGGGCTGTAAGCTACCTAAAGGAGGTGACCTTGTTAATTCATTATTCCTACCATCTACCACAGAGGAGGTCCTTAATGTATGTTTGTAAAATAACTGCTTGTCTCCTTTAATATCTCACATTATTGAGCTCTATGTGCCCAAACATCTATGACTACATCTCATTTGGTTTGCATTCACTTTCCTATTAAACCAGAATGCTCCAGATACAGTGTTTCAAAACCACTGGTCACACTCCATTGCCTTCAAAAATAAAATCCAAATTCATTGATGTGGTGTACAACAATCGCAACTAGACACTACAGATCATACCTAGTTCATAGTCATATCTTCCACTCCTTCCCAGCCTTAAATTCAATTAGTGAGCCCTGCCTAGGATCGGTGTGCGCTTTTATGTCTCTGAATGCTGCCCAAGCTGTTTTTTTTTTTTTCTATCTCCTTTGTTGATTCCCTGCCTGTACACTTCTTCTCCACAGGCAAGCTGAGGGTCACCTTGACTGAGCAGCCTTCTTATGACCCTGCATAAAATAGATGGCTTCCCCCACCTTGCCTTCATAGCACATGGTACACATTTTGCTATAGTACCAATGTTGTGATTTTTATGTTTTCACTTATGTTAGTTTATGTGCTATTTATGGAATTCTGTCTTTATGGCTGGCCAATGAGCCCTTTGAAGTCAGTGTTAATTATCTTTGAAACTTGGTACAATATACATTTGCCAAAAAAGAATGTGCACTCAGTACACATTTATCATTAAATTAACTAGCATGTAATTATAATCTTAGGTATGATAATAAAGCAGTGAATCAATATTTGCCTTACAAAATAAATTGCTTTTCTTTGTTAGGCTTCCCAAGCTTTATTTTTCCAAAAAAGAAATCACAAATATTCTGGCAGATTCTTTGCTCTATGATTGAAAATGCAGTCTCCGTCTTTGTTCAGATAGAAGGAAAAATAAAAATGAAAGAAGAGCAGTTGCAGCACACCTGTGTTGGCAAGCTGTCAAACTCGCTGTCCCTGACATTAATTGGATCATCCGCTGAATGGGGGAACTGATGGAAAATGCAATGAGAGGAGGTGACTGGGGAAAATAACTACTATCCTGACCATCAACAGTGATGAAAGTGACACCCGGAGAGTTATCTTTTATCCCATACAAACAGATGGCTTCAAACAACACACACTGCATACCACCAGATTTCTTATGCTCACCTCTAAGCACTTAGGCCAGCTTGAGAAATCAAAAATTAAAATATAAACAACAAAGAGCACTTCCTGGGTGGCGAGTCACTAAGCTGAAAGCAATTATCCACTGATTTTTTGTCTCTGCCTGCTGTTTTCTTAAATGACCTGCTATAGGAGAGTAATTTTATAGTGGGCTTGGGCCAAACGTTAGGAAAAAGTTGTCCTGATTTCCACTTACACTGGTTACACTTAAAAGAAACAATAAAATGAAAGACAAATAAAACAAGTAAAGACACATTTATTGATTGTATCCACACCTCTACTGCAAGAGAAAATGCATGTCTGAAGAAATCTCTATTAAGATTTATGCAGTTTTGTTAGGAGAAAAATAACTAGAAATTTGCACCCAGCTGTTTACGTGAAATGTAAACAGATGATGTAAACTCAGGCTAAGGAAACAAGGTGGTTAAACAATAAGAAAAGGGTACTGTAGAAATCTTAGGGGAATATCAGAGTCAACATGTGTGATGTGTTTTATTCTTTACCCATTTGGAATTTTAGCTAATTCCACTTAAAAAATATACAAAAACAACTTATACCTAGCCAAGCAAATAGTCATCTTAATTTGCAATGCTTAAAGAATCTGTAAATTGGGCAAATGTGTTTATGTATGAGGTCTCCTCACTCAAATAATGAAAAGTTGTTGCTTGTTTTGTTCCCAGATTACATATACTTTATAATTTAGAGAAGACAGGAGAAAGGACTATGGAGTGAAGGCATTAAAAAAGCAAAATTTTCAGCCGCGCACGGTGGCTCACGCCTGTAATCCCAGCACTTTGGGAGGCCGAGGTGGGTGGATCACGAGGTCAGGAAATCGAGACCATCCTGGCTAACATGGTGAAATCCCGTCTCTACTAAAAAATACAAAAAATTAGCCAGGCATGGTGGCGGGCGCCTGTAGTCCCAGCTGCTCGGGAGGCTGAGGCAGGAGAATGGCATGAACCTGGGAGGTGGAGCTTGCCGTGAGCCGAGATCGAGCCACTGCACTCCAGCCTGGGCGACAGAACAAGACTCCATCTCAAAAAAAAAAAAAAAAAAAAAAAGCAGCAACATTTTCTATGCCAAAAAGACCTGAAGAAAGGAGGCAGGTGTTCATAGAGGAATAAAAATATCTTGAAAAAATACACAGATATGAGTTGAGTATGTGGAAGACCAGGGTGGATAAATTTGAGAAAGAGAGATATATGATTTAAGGAAAGTAGTTGCAGTACGAAATTCCTTTCACTTTGCTCTAAGAGATTCAGCTGGAGGTTAGCATTAGTGCCATTTTATTGTTTTCATATTCCTCTACTGTGCTTCTTTCTGTGCAATTATTTGCATAGACTGGGTCACAAGGAGTCTCAGCATTTACTGAGGTTATAATATTAAAGACACAATTTTTTTTTTGTGAGTTTTTTTGGTACGGTTTTCTTTTCTAGGCAAGAGAACACTGGAGGGAGATTTGGCTCATCGGGGGAAGACAGTGGATCCGCATTTGAGCAGGATGATTTTAGTTGTGTGTGAGGCACCCACATGAAGATGTGGGCTGTGAACCCCGGCAGAGGTTGAGGGTCAGGGCTGTAAGTCAATATGTGACTCCACCAGCTTTGGTGTAGATGTAAATACAAAGTTCCAGGAGAGAGGCTGTTGTTTCTTCATGTCCCTCCTCCTCTAATTTCCCTATCACTAAACACATTTTTGGCAGAAACTTATCTTTTGTATCTCAGAGCTTTCACTTAGCCTGATGCAGCTACACTCAATGAGCTGGTATTTGCCTTTGCAAAGCTGGCTCATGTGGATCCTTTCAGTATCTGCTTATGGACCACATACTCGGAAATGACTCCCTTGGCCATACCCACCAGGCCACTCATCTCTTATCTTCTATGTTGTTCATTCTCTTTAGAGGACTTGTGAATGTTCTATAGATCTTCCTCTTTTGATTGTCAATCCTGGGAAGACGGGGATTATGTCTGATGTGACCACCAATTTAAACCCTTTCTCTAGCACATAGTGCATGCTTAATTAATCATTGAATTAAATAATAGGTTTGCAGAGGAGAGAAATTAAAGAAAGCAACTTTTTTGGAGGGATTTTTACCCACCTAGTACTGTGAAGAGGTATATTAAAAAATTAATTTGTGCAAAGAAAAAATGTGAAGATGCCAGAAGATTACATGAAACAGAAAAAGGAGAAATGGAGTCCCATAGACATACACTTATTTAAAAGTGCTCATGTGACATAGAAAGCAGGTGCAAATTGATGACGAGATAGAAGATGCCAGGAAGGTTAGTAGAGATGAAAATCAGAGGGAAAATGGTTGTTTAGGAACCCACAGGAAGTTAGGAAACACATACTCCCTCTTGTCTCTTCAGAACCTCAGCCCTGTCTTGTTATAACTCAGGTGTTTATAGTAAGGGTTTCATGCAAGAAAGGAATGTGTAAAGTACCATTCTATTAACTCATACTGAAGAACTGCTGAGAGACCAGGAGTCTCTAAGGGGCAGTTGGTTTGACACTCTTGTTTTACTGAGTGGAAAATTTAACTCAGAGATTTGAAATGATAGTATAGAAACAATACTGGACTAGATCTCTGAGCTATAGATGAGCATTTGAAGATGTTAATATCATGCTGAGAGGTAGCTTGGGCCTTGAATCCACCTTTAAGCGCTTCACAATTCAGCTGCCCTAAGTCCTGGCCCTGTAGGCGCTTTCTGCTCTACAGTGTCCCCCAAACCTGTGCTCTTTCTGATTCACATACTTGCAGCAAGTGACCTCTTGAGATCACTTTGAGATTCTGTGGTTGTAAGTGCCCAGAGCGTGCAGGAATCCAGGAGCTTCATTGTGTTAGTTTTATTCAGAGCTGAACACAATGACTACAGTTTGTGTCTCTCTTGGTGGGAGACTTAAATGTTTGAGTGCAATGGGGGTTTGAAATCTAGGGTCCCAAAAGGTTCTCCTAAGCGTTTAATTTCTGCCTCCTCTGAGATTTTCCCCAAAGCATCACCGGTGACCAACAACATCACTGGCTCTGGACTGGCTGTTCCTCCCTTCCTCCTCCCTTCCCTCCCCGCAGTCTTTCTACTGACACAAATTAGCCTTATCTCTAAAGCCACAGCAGTCTCAGAATAGCTGTCCCCTTTGCTCAGGTTTCATGGCACTTCCCAAAAATCAAGTCATTTGGCTTTGGTTACAGATTGAGCCAGGCTCTGCTTGACTCTGCTTGAAAGGCCTGAACCCAGAGCTCACGAAGTCCTGTCTTCCCCAGAGCACCAGGAAGAAGGAAGTAGACAGAAGCCACAGCTGCATGGGGAAAGAAGATCTGGATGCAGAGTCCTGGGCACCCTGCTCCTGCGGCACTGAAGTCCATGGCAGCAGTGTCTGGGTCCACACTGAGACTAGAGGCATCACCTGCTCCCTGGTGTATCTTTCCCATGTCTTCAACCTTCTGTTACACTTTTCAAGCTCTCTTTTCCTTTTTCTCTACTTCTCTTTTAATTTACTTTTCAACTTCCCCTACTCTCTCCTCTCTATTGTCCAGTTGTGGCAGATGGTTAAAACTGTCATTTTGCCCATGGATTTGCTCGCTGATTCTGGTTTCTTTTCCAATTTATTTTTAAAATTTCAATTATTTTGGGGGTACAGGTGGTTTGTCTTTAGATGGTTGTTGGTTTATTAAATAGAGTGCCCTTTTCCCAATGTATGTTTTTGTATGCTTTTTCTTTTTTTGATTTCTATTTTTATTTTAAGTTCTGGGGTACATTTGTAGGATGTGCAGGTTTGTTAAATAGGTAAATGTGTGCCATGGTGATTTGCTGTACCCATCAACCCATCACCTAGGCATTCAGCCCAGCATGCATTAACTATTTTTCCTAATGCTCTATCTCCCCTCACCGGACCTCCCAACTAGCCCCAGTGTATATCTTTCCCCTTCCTGTATCCGTGTGTTCTCACTGTTCAGCTCCCATTTACAAGTGAGAACAAGTGGTGTTTTGTTTTCAGTTCCTGCATTAGTGTGCTGAGGCAGCCAACAAACATGAAAAAAAGCTCAAAGTCACTGATCATTAGAGAAATACAAATCAAAATCACAATGAGATACCATATCACGCTAGTCAGAACGGTTATTATTAAAAAGTCAAGAAACAACAGATGCTGGAGAGGTTGTAGAGAAATAGGAAAAATTTTACACTGTTGGTGGGAATATAAATTCGTTCAACCATAGTGGAAGATGGTGTGGTGACTCTGCAAGGGTCTAGAACTATTAGACCCTGCAATCCCATTACTATATATATACCCAAAGGAATATAAATCATTCTATTACAAAGATACATGCACATGTATGTTCACTGCAGCACTATTCACAATAGCAAAGACATGGAGTTAACCCAAATGCCCATCAATGATAGACTGGATAAAGAAAATATGGTATATATACACAATGGAATACTATGCAGCCACAAAAAGGAATGAGATTATGTCCTTTGCAGGGACATAGATGGAGCTGGAAGCTGATTCTTAATTACATAAACAAAACATCTTTTTTTCCAGGCAAACATAGCTTCCACTGAAGGAAGTACTTCTCAAAATCCAAGTTGCCAGATGGAATCCAATGATAAGGAATTTCAGAGTCTACATAAAATTATACTAAAGTCATTTCTCAACAGTTAGCATGATGAAGACTGGATTTATTTTTTCCATTGCTCTACAAGTTCTTAATTTATGATGAAAGTATCACCACATGAGAACATGAAACCCTCATTTCAACGCTCACAAACCCTACTCAGTACGCTCTTCCTCCTAAAATTCTAGGTCTGTTAAGGATCCCACATATTACATAGCCTGATGGTTCTCAACCCTGGTGACACATTTGGCATACAGGGAGTTTTTTGTTTTTGTGCTTTTTTTTTTTAATACTGATGTCTGGGTACCAGTCATAGAGATATAGATTTAATTGGTCTGGAGTGATACCCAGTCTTCTGTAAGTTGAAAAGCTTTTCAGATTATTCTCCAGTTCAGCCACTACTGAAAACTGCAAATATCATCTTTTCTCCTGTTCCCTGGAGGTGCATGATAGAAGCTTGACCAGGGCAGGGCGTTTTGTCTGTCTTGTTCATTGCTGAATTCTAGAATCATATACATTGCCTGGTGCACAGTGGGCACCAACTAAATATTTTTTCCTAATTGAATCTTTGATATTTCTTAAAAGGACCATCCCCAGGTTATTTCTGTGTTACCAAGCATAAAAAGCAAAGCTCTCTACCATACAGAATTGTAAATGGCACCATGTTTCCATTGCCATAATTAGGAAAGACTACCAAAAGTGGTTATGACAAATGTCTAAAAATCCTCCCAAGCTGTAAAATATTGTAATCTGATCTCCACTGTGCACAAGACCCACGTTCACATGCTACTTTTTGCTGCAGGTTCCCTATGAAGATACCCGTTAGCATTCCCACACATAGCACACAGGCTTCTCCATCGTTTTGACCCCCAAATGGTGGGGAGGCAGGGGAATGCTCACTCCTACTTGCACATTATATTACACACATCTCAGAAAATGACAGAAAAAAGAGGAAACACAAAAGACAGGCTTGCAATCAGGTCTTATCCAGAAGATAACAAGCATATGTAGAGATAAGGGGATCAAAATAATGAAGCCTTCCAGTAAACACACCGTTCAGCAAATTCCCAGGTGCTCAGCACAAAGGAAGAAGTGGCAGGCAGGCTCATTCATCTGGATCTGGGAGACAACAGATCCCCTTGGAACTCAAGAGCCTTTTGGGAGCTTCTCCCAGAAGAGTGAATGATCAGCTTCTCCACAGTGGAACCAGCATAGCATATAAAGGTTAGTGCTGTTTCACGTGGGTAGGTTAAATTAGAAAGAAAACTTAGCCATTCATTCCTGCTTGGACCCACAGATTCCCTATGTGGGGTGACTGGTGTCAAGACTGGGGGTTGAAGCGGGCAGGGCTGTGGCCAGGGATTCAGAGAAGGGCCCTCTATCAATCCCAGGTGGCTTTTGGAAAATGCAGGTGGCTCCTGCTGAAAACAGTCATCAGCTACCTTAAAAACACTGAAATATTCAACGTGTTGCCAAGTTATCTATTTGAGGGGAGCAGAGTGATGAATACAGTGCTTCTCAAGCATTAATGCAGTGCCTCTCAAGCGTTAATGACAGAAGTCATTTGGTGGGGAGGAGGCTGTTAAAATGCACAGTCTGATTCAGCAAGTGGGGTGGTACATTGCATTTGTGACACAATCTCAGGTGATGCCCGCGCTGCCAGTCTGGAACACTTTCTGAGTAGCAGAGCTTCAAAGAGCCCCTCTTGCAGCAGCAGGACACAATGCATTGGTTGACTATGCCTTTGTTTCAAATGGGACCATTTAAAAAGCCACTTGAATTCCCAGACATGGATTCCTCAGCTATAACATGGAAACATAGTGAAGTATGTTCATTAGCATTAACATTATGAAATTAAGTAAATCAATGCTTCCTAGCTGTCTGTCCTTAAAGATGTAGAGAAACTTCTGTAAGCTTCCTTTTCGTCTTTTGCAAAGTGGACACTGTACCATTGAGATGTGTGTCTAAGGCATCTGGAACTTTGCTGGGCATATACGAGGCACTGAAGACAGGGAGCTCTTTATTTATGATGTGCAAGTATGCTTTGGTGCTGATCTCAGAATCTGACTCAGAATCTGAAAATAAAAGTGTTACAGTGATGACAGGCTGAGACATTCCTCACAGGCCAACTAGTTGAAAGGAAGGCAAACTGCATTTCCATTTTTTTCTCTTTTTCTTTTCCAAAGTGTTTACGGTGCCTTGGGAGAATGCCCTTCATTTTACCTGGAGGAAAAATACTGTTTTAAAAGTCAGCAGCAAAAATATCCCCATGTTGTACAGAATTGTTCAGTGTCTGTCACTCATTTTGCTCCATTTCTGTGTTCTATATTTTCTGCTTGCTTTCACAGGTGATAATGTGCACCAGTAAAAAATAGAAGCAAGAGGCCCACCTACAGCTGCCCTAAATACTCTGAGGTAGTTGAAATTTCTTTAAATAAAAAAAATAAGTGTCCTGTGAAGGGGAAGATAGCTGACATTTAAAAATACATTTTTGGTCCCGGTTAAAACAACTAATGAACACTTATTTTTATCTCAAAATTAATCCTGAAACGATGTACAGATGAGCATATGCCGTCTTCTCACTGCTTATGATAAGAACAGAGTGACATGAAGGAACCACTTGAACTCTCAGAGCTCATGTGCCCTAATCTGTAGGAAACAATCAATTAACAACCCCTTGCTCCTTTTAAGTGTTTCTGTGTGAATCATATAAAATAAATGGAATGAGCCTGGAGATGCCAAGGAATCCAATGCCATGTCACCACACAATCAAGTCTTTGGTCAGTCATTCCATCACAAGAAATAAGAAAACTTTTCTAACTGCTCATGGAATTGTTTTCGAATTTATTTATTTATTTATTTATTTTTATTTTTATTTTATTATTATTATACTTTAAGTTTTAGGGTACATGTGCACAATGTGCAGGTTTGTTACATATGTATACATGTGCCATTTTGGTGTGCTGCACCCATTAACTCGTCATTTAGCATTAGGTATATCTCCTAATGCTGTCCCTCCCCCCTCCCGCCACCCCACAACAGTCCCCAGAGTGTGAGTTCCCCTTCCTGTGTCCATGAGTTCTCATTGTTCAATTCCCACCTATGAGTGAGAACATGCGGTGTTTGGTTTTTTGTCCTTGTGATAGTTTACTGAGAATGATGATTTTATTATATAAACTTCTAGATTAAAAAATTGAACCCAAGAGGCCAGGCATGGTGGCTCACGCCTGTAATCCCAGCACTTTGGGAGGCAGAGGTGGGTGGATCACAAGGTCAGGAGATGGAGACCATCCTGGCTAACACGATGAAACCCCGTCTCTATTGAAAATACAAAAAATTAGCCGGGCGTGGTGGTGGGCACCTGTAGTCCCAGCTACTTGGGAGGCTGAGGCAGGAGAATGGTGTGAACCTGGGAGGTAGAACTTGCAGTGAGCAGGGATGGCACCACTGCACTCCATCTAGCCTGGGCAACAGAGTGAGACTCTGTCTCAAAAAAAAAAAAAAAAAAATGAACCCAAGAACAACAAATAATAGGACAAGTTGCCAAAAAAGGCTACCTTCTGGAGTTGCTAGGGTGGCATGAGTTGAGGTTTGTAAAGCCCCTGAGCAGTAGTGCTATGGAAGTGGTTGTAAAGGGAACTAGGAAAATCAAGCCTGACTTCTAAGAGGAGTCTCACTGAAGGTTCTTTCAGGTGGGGAAATTCTCAGAAGCAAGTGTGTTATATGCCAACCCTGGTCTATGTTTTTCATGTTTTGTGTGTGTGTTTTTTTAATTTTAAGATAGAGTATCACCCTGCCACTCAGGCTAGAGTGCAGCAGCACAATCAATCACAGCTTACTACAACCTCGATCTCCCAAACTCAATTCCTCCCACCTTAGTCTCCCGAGTAGTTGGGACTACAGGCTCATGCCATCAGGCCTGGCTAATTTTTTTCATTGTTGTTTTGTTTTGTTTTGTAGAGATGAGGTCTCACCATGTTGCCCAGGCTAGCCTTGAACTCCTGGGCTCAAGCTATCTGCCTGCCTCAGCCTCCCAAAGTGCTGGGATTACAGGCATGAGTCACCGTGTCCAGCCTCTCTGCTTCTCCCATTTTTAGGTGAGATCATCTTGGTCATTCAGTGTGGGCCCTGACACTTGGACATGTATTCATCAACTGAAGTGTATTGGCATGAGAGCTTGAAGGCTGCTGGAGGAGGTTGTGTTAGAAGGAAAATAACCCTGCAAGACCAGCTTGTTCCAGTTGAAGCCAGTATGGTCACCTAACAGACCAGGCTAAGGGCACAGCAGGAGGAGGGAACAATCCTAAGTACAGCTTCAGGATTTTTTCTCACATTTCCCTTTACCCAGTCCCCCTCCTCCTCCCCAAGACTTAACAAACATGGGGTGAGGATTTGAACATGGAGTGGCATTTTGTTCATAATTTTAAACTACACTTGAATTACTCCTTATTATTAGTCCATCAGTTTACTCTTTCAAAGCGTCCAAAATACTTGATACTGTGGGTAATAGGACGACTCACAGAATATACACCTTTAAGACAGAATACGGCCAGTTGCTGTGGTTCATGCCTGTAATCCCAACACTTTGGGAGGCCGAGGTGGGCGGATCAAGAGGTCAAGAGATTGAGACCAGCCTGGCCAACATGGTGAAACCCTGTCTCTACTAAAAATACAAAAATTAGCCAGGCGTGGTGGCACGCACCTGTAATCTCAGCTACTCGGGAGGCTGAGGCAGGAGAATCGCTTGAACTCAGGAGGCAGAGGTTGCAGTGAGCCGAGATTGTGCCACTGCACTCTAGCCTGGGCGACTGAGCGAGACTCCATCTCAAAAAAAAAAAAAAGAATATTAAAAAGTAATCTGGAAAGTGTGAACACATCAATTAGCAGAGCATGTCTAATTTGCCTACTACTAAGAAAGGCAATAATCCTAATTTTGAAATCAGGAACCTAAAATTCATGGGAAGATCCATGTGTTCTTTGTAAGCATCTCAGTCTTTCAAATACTGCCAATTCTTCGTTAAGGGAATAATTTGTGGTATTATCCCTATTAGCCAGTTTTTAAGAGTTGTTACAACAAATCATAAAGAAACAACTGCTACAAAAAAGGAAGGGCATAAGGCTCATGAAAAAGAACTGTCCCGCTCTACAAGGAGCAGGAGACTAACGTTTCTCAATGTTTTGACCTGTCTCACACATGCTTTCACTGTGGCGGAGTGTTTCATCTCCACAACCAGAGGGAAAACTGGGAAGTTTTAGATCTAGATAGTATACTTATCTATCAAAAAGTCAACTTTTTTCTAGCACTGTTACTATTGATCGGTTTTTACTATCTGTAAAGAAAAATAAGTTGCTGACCAGTGAATGCCTGTAAGTACTAAAGCATGTATTTCTAAGGAGAAAAATGCAAGATAATCTCACTTTATACCATAGATAATGTCCTGAAAACTTACTGCATGAATCAGGTTTTGAGAGCATGGAACCATCATTTTTAAAATGAAAGTTTTCTTTTTAAGGATATGAGTCAGTAGGTTACTTTGCAATAGAAAAATACTTATTTCATTTGCTGGAAAAGCAGAAAATTTTTATGCCAGGTATTTTTAGTGTGCTGTACACAGAGTTATTATTAACCTAAACCACTCCTCTCCTGTATATACTTTTTTTTTTTTAAGATGGAATTTCACTCTGTCACCCAGGCTGGAGCTGGAGTACAGCGGCACGACACCGGCTTACTGCAACCTCCGCCTCCCAGGTTCAAGCAATTCTCCTGCCTCTGCCTCCCAAGTAGCTGGGACTATAGATGCCTCTCACCACACTAGGCTAATTTTTTTGTATTTTTAGTAGAGACAGGGTTTCATCATGTTGGTCAGGCTGGTCTCGAACTCCTGATTGACCTCAAGTGATCCACCCAGCTTGGCCTCCCAAAGTGCTGCGATTACAGGCATGAGCCATTACACCCAAATCTCTGTGTATGTGAGTATGTGTGTGTGTATATATATATATACACACAATATATATATAGTATTTGTGTATATATATATGCTAGTTCTTAAAAGAAAGATGGTTAAAGCCATGCTAGTTCTTAAAAGAAAGATGGTTAAACTCAAAATATGTAATTACATTGGCAATTTCTCATTTCTAAGTTAGGCAGGAGCCCACCTAGGTATCACCAACCTCTCTACAAAGACATAAAAATTTAAAGAGGTGGCACTCTCAGAGGGGGACAAAAGTAAAAATAAACAAAAGACACTTCAATCTTGTTTCAGGGTGCCTTTCTCTTACTTTATGCACATAAAATGAAACAGAACATGATTTTCTTTTTAGTATATTTTCATGTAGATTGATATTCCTAAAGGACAGATAAAAGCAGAATTACTTTTCTGCCAGAACATCTTCAGAGTCCTTGGTGGGCTCAAAAACTATAAACTCTACATGTTTGTGTCCTTGCTTATCCTTTGAGTGCTCTTCATATGTACACATCATAATTCTATCCCCCTCTTAAGTGCCACCTCCTTCAGCATCCTTTCCTAATCTTTCTAATTCTCCCTCTTCTGAATCCCTCTCTTTTAAATTTAGGGTACTAATCTGATTCTATTTTCAGTAGAATTATTAGCTTAATTTTTCAGTTATCTATATACTATAAGCTTTCTTAGATATAAATATTGACTATTTATCATTATATTTTCTACAACACTGAGAATACACCTGCACACACAGAAATGTAGTAATAAATGAGCTTTGATTCTAAAGGTAGCCCTAAGGAATGATTTAGCAATGGTCTGATCTACTTTACTTTCAATCTATTTGTATCTTTTATATAAATAGAAAACTATGTGTCTTGTCAACAGCATAGAGTTGGGTCATATTTTTTAATTCAGTCTAACAGTCTCTGTCTTTTGATTGTATTGTTTGACCCATTTACATTTAATTTTTTATATAGTTAGATTTACATCTGCCACTTTAATATTTTTGCTGTCTCACATCTTTTTGTTTCTCTTTTTCTCTTTTAATTTACTTTAAGTCAACATTTTCTAATGTAGATTTTAATTTCATTAAAAATTTTTTCTCTATATTTTAAAATTTATTTTTTAGCAATTTCCTTAGGATATACTACATTTATCATACGTTATCAGAATGAACTTCAGATTTATATTAGTTTAACTCTACGGACAGAGAAATGTTATCTTTACATAGTTCTATTCCGTTTTCCCCTTATTGTGGTGTTACTATTATACACATTGTATTTCTAAACGTAATAAACAATACATGGTTATAATTATAACTTAACCATCTATAGTCGTTTTCTTATTCCACTCACTTTAGATTTGCTACTACCAACCTCTCTTGTGCTGTTTTTGGTAAACATAGTATATACATATTTCTATATGATGTAGATCCAACATTACATTTTATGTATAAAAGCATAAATATGCTTTTATACAGTTAGTTTTTAAATGGGTTATACAAAGAAAAGAGAAAATATGTATTTATACTTTTTTATTACATAATGGTGCTTTTTCATGTGGATTTGAATTTTTGAATTACTGTCTGGGCTCACTTGTTTCCAGCTTGAAGAACTTCCTTTAGTATTTCTTGTAAGGCAGATTGACTAGCAATACCTTCTCTCAGTGTTTGTCTACCTGAGAAAGTCATTATTTCACCTTCATTTTTTAAAGATCAATTTTCTGGATAGAGGGTTCTTGACAGCTTTTTTTGTTTGTTTCATTTTTGTTGTTTGCATTTTAATGCTGGCACCTTGAATATGCTATCCCACTGCCTCTGGCCTGTATCATTTTTGCTGATTTCGGTGACTATTTTATTGATGTTCTCTTATAAGTGATTAGGGTTTTCTTCGTTTTTGTTTCTTTCTTTTCTCTTGCTCCTTTCAAGATTTTCTCTTTGTATTAGACTTTTGACACTTTTATTATAATATGTCAATTTGTAAATCTCTTTGTGTTTACCATACATGAAAACTATGTCTCCTAAATATGTCAGTTATTATTTTTCAATAAATATGCAAAGTTGTCTACCACTATTTCTTCACAAATTTTTATGCTACACTTTCTCTCTCTTCTCTTTCTGGTATTCGAATTATATCTATATTGGTACCCTTGATGGTGTTCTACATTTCTCTGAGTGTCTGTTCCCTTTTTTAAAATGGTTTTCTCTTTTATAGATTGCATAATAGTTTTCAATCTACCTTCCAATTAGCTAATTTTTTCATCGGCCAGTTCAAATCTACTCGAGCACCTTGAGTGAATATCTGTTACTATACTTTTATCTCAAGAATTTCCACTTGGTTCTTTTTTATAATTACTCTTTCTATTTAATAAAACATTGTCATTATACCACACTTTACTTTTTCAGTTATGCATTCCTTTCATTCTGTGAACATGTTTACTTATCTTCAAGTATTTTATGTTAAATCTGAGATCTGCTTGAACTCACAGTTTGTGTCGCATGTTTTTTTGATTGTTTTGTTTTCCTGTCATATGAGGCATAGTGTTTTGTTTCTTTGCATGCCTCATAATTTTTTCTGGGGAACATGACATTTTAGATAATAGTGACTTCATTAGTCACTAATAAACATTAGTCTATTTTCCCAGTCTTAAGTCTCTGATATTGCTTCTCAGTAAGATACAGCTTTCAGTATGCCCAGTTACCCTGTGATGACAGTAGCATTGGTAGGGCTGGCTTTCTCTCTCTCAGTAACAACACCTATCTGTTAAACTCTACTATTTGCTGGCTGACCACTCTATTGTTTTCCCAAACACCCCAGGGTATATTGCTCTATGAATAAATTCAATCAATTATGACTTTTATTTTTTTGAGTCGGAGACCCACTTTTTTGCCCAGGCTGGAGTACAGTGAGGTGATCATAGCTCACTGCAGCCTCAACGTTCTGGACCCAAGCAATTGTCCCATCTTGGCCTTTCAATTAGCTGTGACTGCAGGCACATGCCACACTGTCCAGTTTTTTTTTTTTTTTTATCCTTTTGTATAGATGGGGGCTAACTGTGTTGCCCAACCTGGTGTCAAACTCCTGGTCTCAAGTGATCTTCCTGCCTCAGCTTCCTGAAGCACTGCGATTACAGGCATGAGCCGCTGTGTCTGGCCCATGACTTCTTTAAAGAAATAACTTTTAAGATCTCTTTGATGTCTGTTGTGACTCCAGGAGGGCCTTTCCCAGCTGTTTTATTCTCTGTTCTCTCCTCCAAACTAGCCAGCCTACAGTCTAGATCATGGATCCCCAACCAGTTTGTGACCTGTTATGAACCAGGCCACACAGCACAAGGTGAGTGGCAAGCAGTCAAGTAAAGCTGAGCTCTGCCTTTTGTCAGACCAGCAGTGGCATTAGATTCTCATGGGAGAATCTCATGTGAACTGCACATATGACAGATCTATGTTGCATACTTCTCCTTATAAGAATCTAATCCCTAATGATTTGTCTCCCATCCCCCCTAGATGAGACCATCTAGTTGCAGGGAAACAAGCTCAAGGCTCCCACTGATTCTACATTATCGGGAGTATGTAATAATAATAAAGTGTACAATGAAGGTAATGCACTTGAATCACCCCCAAAACCCTCCCCTCTGCCCCAGTCTGTGGAAAAATTGTCTTCTATGAAACCAGTCCCTGGTGCCAAAAAGGTTGGGGACCTTTACTCTAGAGTATATCTTTATTAGGTCTAAAAGTAGTCTCCTAATTGCCTTTCACCACAAACCCCAATATTCCTGAGAATATCCTTAGGTTTGAATTTTTCCATGCTCTGCTGCAAACGAAGTCAGTTACCTCTGGAAAAGATTAGACAGTTTTAGGACCTAATTCTCCCCTTTCCTTTACTCTGCCTAATGCAAAAATTCTGAGCCAGCATGAAGTTGAGGTAGAGACAACGTCAATCGTCTCTGAGTGACATTCCTGTTCTAGGGGCTGTGCAGTCCATGGAGAGAAGGGGATGGTAACCTATGAGGTCAACTTCCCTTTCCTGGCATGGAACTAACACCTCACAAGCAGGGTGAGTACAATCGGGACCCTATATCCTCAGGGTGTTTTACCTAAAGTACAGCCTCTTTTCAGTGAATGTGAGCTTGGCAGAAGAAAGGAGTCTCACCTCCAACTGCATTTTCTCTAGTCTTAGTGACAGCTAGGACAGGATGAGAAAACACTTCTGTTCTTCCTGTCATCAGTGGTCATTAGAGAAATGCAAATCAAAACCACGATGAGATACCATCTCACCCCAGTTAGAATGGCAATTATTAAAAAGTCAGAAAGCAATAGATGCTGGCGAGGCTGTGGAGAAATAGGAACACTTTTACACTGTTGGTGGGACTGTAAATTAGTTCATCCATTGCTGAAGGCAGTGTGGCGATTCCTCAAGCATCTAGAACCAGAAATACCATTTGACCCAGCAATCCCGTTACTGGGTATATACCCAAAGGATGATAAACAATTTTACTATAAAGACACATGCACACATATTGCATGTGTCTTTATAGTACTATTACAGCACTAGTAATAGTATTACTCTTAAGAGTAATAGTAATACTCTTAAGAGTAATAGTAATGCTCTTAAGCGTAATAGTAATACTCTTAAGAGTAATAGTAATACTATTACTATTGCAGCACTTTTTACAATAGCAAAGACTTGGAACCAACCCAAACGCCCATAAATGATAGAGTGGATAAAGAAAATGTGGCACATACATACCATAGAACACTATGCAGCCATAAAAATTAATCAGTTAATGTCCTTTGCAGGGACATGGATGAAGCCGGAAGCCATCATTCTCAGCAAACTAACACAGGAACAGAAAACCAAACATTTCATGTTCTCACTCATAAGTGGGAGTTGAAAAATGAGAACACTTCGACACAGAGAGGGGAACATCACACACTGGGGCTTATAGGGAGGTGAGGGGCAAGGGGAGGGAAAGCATTAGGACAAATACCTAATGCATGTGGGGCTTAAAACCTAGATGATGGGTTCGTAGGTGCAGCAAACCACCATGGCACATGTATACCTATGTAACAAACCTGCACGTTCTGTACATGTACCTCAGAACTTAAATGAAAAGAAAAAAAAGAGTTGATCCAAAAGAAAAAAAAGAAAGCCCCCTTGTTGGCATCTAGAGAAAGAGAGAAGCCTGTGTACTTGGCTACAGAAGTTTGGAGTTGAGTCTGCCTGACTGAGTTGGGAGGGGAGTAAAAGGGATCGGTCTTGCTTCAAATGCCACAGACGCTTATCTTTCTTAACAAATTTCCATAGATTTTTTTGAATAAATGTTTCTTCATGTTCTGCTTGCCTTTAGACCCACTTCTAGAGGCATTAAATGTGTGTTGTTATTTTAAAAGTAATTTTCACCAACTTTACCGTAGTGTGGTTCAGCCTAACACCTCACACTGTCACTCCAGAATTTGATCCCTGATCTGATCTCTTTTAAAAGATAATTACTTATTCAAACATAAGATCCACATTTATACTCTAAATATCTCATTTTGTTAACATCCTTCCCCACACAACATTCTCTTTCCAACTTATTTTAAGAGCAGATGGTTGAACAGAGCAAATAGACTTTAATATGACAAGCCATTATTGATTAGTAACTGATAAATAGCTATCTACTTAATTCCTGGCAGAATAGTAGAAAGAGGACTGGAACACGGGTCCAAAAAATTGGAACATTTTCTAAATACGTGTCTTTATGGAAAACTTCAAAACATCTTCTTAGCCTCCGTCTCTCTAACTCTAAAATAATAAAGTTTAAGATCTGTCATTCTTTCGATAGCTTTAATTTACATATTCTAGCAAGTTTTATTGTAATTTCCATTTCCAATAAAAATCCTTTCTAAATTCTGAAAGAAATATTAAATGCTCATAGGACAGCCCATGTAAAAATCTGCAGAGTGGGATAATATAGAATATTACCATGAGAAGTTAGAAAACAATGATGCTGTTGAAGAGGATAAGTTATAACAGAGCAAGATGTGTAAGTCTTGGAGTCTGTAACATATTTTATGGAGAAGTAGTTTGCCAAGACTGAAAACAATCATCTTGTCATCAGTTATGTGAGCCTGGAGTAAAAAAAAAAAAAAAAAAAATTAAAGAAATTATCAAAAGTACTTGGCATTTTATTAGTTTGGAGATTTTATATATTTATTTGTGTTTGTAAGAATGAAAGGGTGTTTTTCTAAATCTCATGGGCACATTGGATTTAGGAAAGCTCATTTATCAGCAGATAATCAAATGACTCAAGGTCCATACCAGATAAAGTATAACAGTAAGTAATTGATTTTTCACTGTCTTCTCCATAAAACCAAATTGTAGTGGCCTTCAAATAAATATAAACTCCTTACAAATGTTTGTTGAAGAATTAGGTATAAAATTCTCACCATAGGGAAATAAAAGTTTATATCTACGTTTATTATCTATGAAAGGAAACTGGGTTTTATTTACAAAAAGAACTAGAGTAATTACATAGAAAATGTGGATTCTATATTTGTCTTCCTGCACCTTTCTAGGTACTTGGAGAAATTCACAAAAAAAAAGTATCTGTTTTATTATTAGAATTATTAAGAAAATTCTTCTAGCCACTTTTGTAATATGCAGAAATGTAGGGTTGTATATATACTAAAATGAATAATGTCACTAGATAGACTATGACAACTAGCCTTAAGTACTACATTTTTACAATCAATGACACAAAAGTTTGAACTTTGAAGATTTCACATTTTTTACACTAATTATTCTCTAAATCTGAAAGAGGGGCACATTTTATTTTGAATCCGAAACAAAAAGAGACATTTAGATATAACATTTCTGAAGCTTACTGCTTATTAATAAAGAATCTTGTCCTATGAAGTTTTTTCAATTTCTGATAGGAATGTTTGCCAGGAAAATGGCAGTAATTATGAGAGTGTATGAGTGCCTGGCTGCAGAAAACTTCAGTAATTATTCCCAATACAACATTTCAGGTAGCTCAGAAATGCTTTTAATTTGAATGTCCAAAGAAGAAATTCAGAAATATCTGTTTCTGTCTTAATGGAAGTATTAAATCTCTTATAATAATCACATTTATATGCTCATAGCCCATTTCTTCAAAGGCGCGTAAAGAGACGTAAATTAACTCCATTGACTTGGGGTAGCAATTTTTGTTAAAGCCACATTTAGCAAGACCTGCTCCAGTGGTCAGCAAGCTCAGTCACAAAGTCAAATGACTCAAGTGAAGTCCACAGTTGGTCAGAGTAAAGACCTGACCTGCAAGACATTTAACTTTGGTTAAAGATAAATAGTTTATAATTTCTTTTCCACAAGCCATTAAAGTAAGATTAGTTTGCATGTTTTTAGCAAACGAATTAACTTATTCTAAAATGCTAAGCATATTTCTTTAATGCCTAATAGAAGTCACTGTAATGGTTAATTATATGTATTAACATGGCTATGGCATTCAAATATTTGGTCAAACACAAGCCCGAATGTTTCTGTGAATTCTTTTTGCTGTTGTTTTGTTGGTTGTTGTTTTTTTTTTATTTTTTCTTTTTTTTCTCTCCCTTTCTATAGAAACACACACCCTGTTAGTTCTGTTTCTCTGTGTAACCCTGACTCATGCAGCCACCACTCCCTGAATTAGAATAGAAGTAGCTAAAAGTGTTGGAGGCATGTTTCAGATGTGGGAAGACAACTGCTATCCCAGCTTCTGAGATGACATCCTGTTTTCTCACCTGTGTGAAACTTTGTTTTTAACTATCTTATGAAAAGAAATGATGAAAGTATAAAAAATATATATTATTGGAGATTAAAGAAAAAGCAAAAAATAAAATAGTCAACTGGCTAAAATTAAAAACAACAGAGTTCACATGTACCCTAAAACCTAAAGTATAATAATAAAAAAAAAAGCAAAAGAGATATCAAGAAGGACGGACTCTGGTAAAGGAAGTGAGAAATTTTACAAAAGAAATTATAGTGGTTTATAGAAATCTGTGTGTGTAAAGTAGACTATCTCTACTTGAGATAGTTCTTGAGTTAAAAGAGAAAGCTAGGTACCGAGGCAGGAGAATAGGGCCTGGATGCAGGGAACCTAAGGACTTCCCAAAACTAAATCAATTGGAAACACTTAAGCTATGACAGGAAAGATCCTCTTCATTTACATAAGGCATACATAGAGTAAAGGACTTTGTAACTTTATTTCATCCTCTTATAGGGTGTACACCATATAAATAACTTTGTAACTTCACTTTAGCCTTTTTATTTACAAAAGGCGTATACCCATTCATCAGTGGAAACCTCTACAGGGTGTTTAAACCCCAGAAAATTCTCTATCTGGACTCTTGAGCCCCTGTGCTAAGGCCCACTCCCACCCTGTGGAGTGTACTTTCATTTACAATAAATCTCTGCTTCTGTTGCTTCACCTTTCCTTGTTGTGTTTGTGCCTTTTGCCCAGTTCTTTGTTCAAGATGCCAAGAACATGGACACCCTCCACTGGTAACAGTATAACCAATTGTGTGCCTATAAATCACTGGAAATGAGAGCATATCTGATATGTAGCATCTGCCAACTTCTGTAGTGTAAATACTCCCACCATCATCGGTTTCAAGCTACCAATTTGAAGTCACTGAACACAGACCTGCGAAACACACAAGAAATTGCAATAAGGAGCCAACTCCAGAAGCCCATGAGGGTATAGCCTTACTTCTGCCCTGGGGACTCTGTGCACGAGTAGGAGAAAATTCTCACATTTCAGCCGTTGTCTTATTTCTCATTGTCTAAAGTAGATGGCTAACTTAGTGATAAAGGAAAAAAATAATCCTTTCAGGGGGTGAGCTCAGGGATGAAATAGAGGCAAAGGTGTTAGACATATCATGTTGTAAACAGAGGAGATCATATTAAACACAGTGAAAGGCATTTGCTCCTGATCAAAATAGAGTTAAAAATATACACAAATTTCTTGAACTTCCTTGTGTTCAGATACAAAAAGAATAATACCAAATATTAGGGCAGTTATTAACATTTCCAGCAGGGTGTTTTGGGGGAGTAAGGAGTTAAAAAGCATCATTTCCTAATTTGCTGTCACATTTTGCTTCAAAAAGTTTTTCTGTGTCTGTTTAACGGGTCATTATTCCAAAGGAGAACTTCTTTGTATTGATATGATCTCTTTTCTGTCAGGGAAATGGTGGTCAGTAGTGAAATAAAGAATTTGTTCTGTTAAGTAGCCTGTTCTCAAAATGGAGGTGATTTCTTTTTCATTAAAAATATTGGTTAATATATTCCAGATTTTCAAAATAGAACATACTAAGCAATACTCATGAAATATGGTTGCAGACTTTAAGTACTTTATATTAGCTTTACTTTAAAAAATCAAATATTTTGATGCTTTTGATCACACAGAAATGGAAAAATGTCACCTTCAGTGCTTTTCAGAAGAGGAAAATAAAGATTGACTTCAGAGTGTATTTACACTGGTGGTAATATACAGGTGTGCTCATTCACAGTAAACATCTTTTCTCTCACTGCATTAACCTCAGTTCTCTCTCCCTCTTCAGTTTTGCTGGGTCCAGTCAGTTCCCTTCTTCCCTATTAATTGTTATTTTCTCATGTGCTGTCTCAATCAATGAACCATTTCTCACCACTATAAGAAGCTGAAGTCGCAGATAGGGTAGGATATTTTAGACATCAACTTTAGAATTGTTTAAAAACTAAATAAATAAAAAAGGGATTGTCATTTAACTCAGGAAAGGAAGAAAGTATCCAGACCACTGCATACTTTAGAGCAGAAATATTTCAATTTAAACACAAAATGTAGTGAATTAGCCTGATTTTATGGACTTCTCAGAAAAAGAAATAGCTTGCATAAAAGGTAAGGATTGCTTCTTATGCTCTAGGATTTTACATCAATAGGCACACTTTAAATTTTCTATTGCATACTTAACTAAAAAATAAAATAAAACCAGTAAGCCATTAAAATACGTCTCACCATTTTTTCTTGTCTCGAAGCCTCAAGGTATTAGAGACTATTTCTGTTAGAGGGCCTGTTTAATTAAGAAACTGTTCTACAACATGATGTTTTTTAAAAATCTGGTATAATATTTTCTGTTCAAGCAGTGACAGGGTGAGGCTCAGGAGCTAAAGAAAGCTTAGACAATTCTGTTGCACAATTTGGGAAGACTAGAAAGAAAAACATTTGCATCCCCTTATGTGAAACAGAGGTTGACCAGAAAAAGACAGTAGTTCTAGCTAATACTCACAAGGCTCCTTTCTAAAAGTTAATGAATATAAAGGTGGTGTTTGGGGAGGATAAAAATTCATTTTTTTTCTCAGCTACCTTCAGCCCTTTTGTGAAAAAATAAAAATAAAAAAAAAGGCTGTGCAGGTCTATCTAATTCATTCCTTTAGCTAGACCTTGAAGGAAATCAGTTCAAGTAATTACCAGATTATTAACAAAGACAAATGTTTAAGTCAGACTCTTAATTTTGCCCCTCATCTCACTATTTTCTATCAATAATCTGCCTTGTAATTCAACTCCTGTGAGCCATGCAGCAAACTGTCACTCAAGTCACACTCATTATATTTCTGGATTTAACAGAGCTCCCCAAGGTTTTTAACACCTAGTGTGGCTCTTATCTCAAGGAAAAGTATGAAATTATGAATAGTCAAAACATGGGTAATTAAATTTACTTAAGTATAAATAAATAGCTCATAACAAAGTCTTTTAAAGAAAAGACCAGTAAACCCAAAATGGAGTCACTCATGCTAAAGTCCTGTGTCATCAAACCAAAATCCAACTAATTTACTTGTAAGATCTGACCATCTGAGAAATCAGGAGAGAGGTAAAAATCAAACCCCATCAAGCCAAGAAGATGTTGCTTACATCCCTATAACAAAAGTAACCTTGAAGTGAAGTGACCAATCTGCTATTTATTACTTGTTTCTGCTTTCCCCTCCTTTTTTTTAACCTATAAAACGCATCCACTCTTTAACTAGTCAGACCTCTTTTCTGTTTCATAGACTGTATGCTGCCTGGTTCAAGAATTATTACTAAAATCTAATCACATTCTTAAAGCAAACTAAATATGGCCTGAGACAGACTCCTTACATCCATATTTGAGTCCTTGGGGATGAACTGTAACCTAGCTTAATAGTCAAACAAGATTGAAAACCTAAGTGTAACAATAGCTACGTCTTGACCAATCCCAGTGGCCATACTTCAACCATTCATACACTGCTGTGTTCAAATAAGGCAAACTGTGTTCAAATAAGGCAAATGCCAAGCTGTAACCAATCCAGCCATTCTGTACCTTACTTCCAATTTCTGTGCATCATTTCCCTTTTTTTTTTTTTGTCTATAAATCTTCTTCTACCTCGTGGCTGCACTGAAGTCTTTGTGAATCTGCTATGATTCTGGGGGCCGCCCGATTCACAGATCATTCATTGCTCAATAAAACCTTAAATTTAATGTGGCTGAAGTTTTTCTTTTATCAAAGTCTTTGAAATTCAATGTGTTAAAGTTTTTTCTTTGACAAGTCCAACTGTTGATGCCAAAGTTTGAAAAGTTCTTTCCTCCAAATAAAAAGGACAACTGTCACAAAATCCAGGAAGTTTAATATGAGGGAGAGACAGAGACCCAACAGTCAGAACTGAGAGCAAATAGGCTGTGTTGTGAAACAGAAATTACAGAGTGGTGAAAGGGAACAAGAGGAGAAATCAGAAATCATACAGAAGATTTTATAAAATGTCTTTTTAAAACACAGAGGTTACATTATATTTTGTTAAAGGATAATTTTTAAAAAAGAAGTCATGACTCTCACATAAAACAAACACATATTAAAGATTTTACTTAATAATGGGAGAGCTGATAAAATGTTACATCCAGTTCTGAAATGTTGGTGAGGTAGAAGAGGCAATTATGAGGTTAAATTATGGGGAGAAATCCTGAGGATTTGGAAAATGGAGTTCGGAGTATAGAGAAGGAAAAATAGATTTCCTCTACCATTCTAACCATTCCAAATTCTGGGTTGGGACCCCCTGTAACAAAAGATGGATCAACAGAGAAAAACAAGCAGAAGTTTATTAACCTGTAAATTTCATATACATATGTTTAAAATACAGGTAAAAAGTGCCTCTCAGAGAGATGGTTTAGCGTTGTCCCTTATATACCATCTTCTACAAAGAACAAGAAATCTTTAAAGAAGTTACAAGACAAAGGAAAAGAATCTTGAGTCCCAGTGGGAGCAAATTTTGGGAAGGCAACTCTATGAGAAATTAATGGTAGATATAGGATATTTAGGAAAGTGTGTTATGTAGCTTCCTCAGATGCAGTCTCCAGGCTGATAGGGGCCTAATATTGTCTCCAGTGATGAACCTCTGTCTTTGCAGTAGAGAGGGGAAGAAGGATAGGTTTGTAAATTTATGCCCTGTTTTAGTCAAATGGGGAGGGCAGAGAACTTTCCTTGTTGTATCTGCATCTTCTCTATTGCCTTCAGCTCAAAGTAAACCTTATGCCAAAGTGGCTTATTTTGACACGAGGCTTATTTTGTGGTGGCATATTCTGCCACCCTTCAGGGGTCAGACAGACTTGGTATTAAATTCCAGCTCATCTACTCTCTACCTACTGTGAGTGCTGTCAGTGTGGGCATGTTATTTTGTATCTCTAATGCCTCAGTTCCTTTTTCCATGTGCAACACTGGGTTGTATAAAATGGGATAGAATCAATGGAAGTTCCAAAATTTCTATATAGCAAGAGTTTAAGAAAAACAATATGCTTCACAACTTGATGTGAATCTGTGTGTGTGTGTGTGTGTGCGTGTGCACGTGTGCAAATACATGCATGTATTTATGGAGTTTGTTGAGATGAATGAAAATGGGAGAGACAGTGGGCTCCCAGCCATTCTTGGTTATTCTATAAAATAAGAACGCATGTGAAAAGGCCAAGAAGTTTCTATCATATACTGACAATTCCATCCATCTATTGTAGCAGATGTACTCTTCTAAAGTGATAATGATCATGAGATCAGTAAATCAAGATTAACTGAAGCAGGTAATCTTTAAAAATTATGCACACCTAAATTTAAATATTTTGTTTCATGACAAGACACTACCTAAATTTAGCAATCATTTTGTAGGGCCAAGGTTTGTTCTCTAACTGTTGTTGCTGATCAAAATTTTATTGACCTAGAGTGAAATGAGACTTAATGACATGTAAAGTACTATACTGAATATAGATGCCACCAAAATGTTACAATTTTTCTCTCCATACATTTGCAGTCATCTTGCTCACAGAGTAAATGCAAGTTATGGGACTTGAGGCTCATCTAATTTTGTGTTCTATTTTTTAAAATGATACAAATTTATGAATACAAAGTTAGGCAAGAAAATGAGTATTCATAAAGAGAAAAGCAATCACAAAATTAGAAAATTTCAAACAGCTGACAAATACCACAAAATCACCAAGTGTCCAAATATAGTATTTTCAATAATCAACTGTTTGACATACTCTATAATACTTTTTTTCTACATAATTTTGATTGCCACTTTGGCTGCATAATTTTGATTACCTCTTCGTAGGACAATACTTTTGTAATATCACTGATTACACAGAGAGCAAATCACTAAACATTCCTCTAAAATGGTTGATTACATTTTATTTTTATTATTGAGTTTTCAGCCTTTTTCATTATTAGTAATGGAAAACATATTTAGGATTATTATGAAATTCATACAGAACATTTTAAGTTTTATGAAATAGTGGTTAATTTTAAGTACTCTTTGAATTGACAACACATATTAAGCAGGTTTTATGTATGTCCTTGATATTGTGAAATCATATGAGTTTGACAGGTCTGAGGATTTGAAGCCTTCCAAAGACTAGCTTTTAGCTTTGTGCATTTCAAATTTACCCACATACTTCTTGTGCCAAGCACCACAGTATGCATTGCAGTCCCAATATGCAATCTTCCCTTTAACGTGCCTTGAGTCAGCACAATGAACCTCAGTACTCTTCTTGGAAGTCTTTCTTACAGCAGGATAATTAATAATACCTTCACATATGGGCAAGCAAAATGTAATTGCAAGCAACAAAAATATATTGCACGAAACCTGGACTACTGTACCCCAGCTTAGCCCCTTAGTTACAACTCAACAGCTGCCCCCTTCCAAGATCACATATTTGGGGGTGAAGCATAGTACAAGGCAAATTGCAGTGGAACACCCAGAGGGCTTAACTGATGGTAGCTGGCATATCTTACTTTTACAAATTGTACAAAAACACATTGCTAGGGTCTCCCCCAGGCCTTGAAAGGAAACTGTGCCTGTGAGAGGCCCTAAAACTTAAGTTTTGTTCCCTTCCTGCTAACTTTACATCTGCTCATTACTAATTTAGAAGGAATATTCTAAAGCAACTTAGCTTTATCTGTTCTTTCTAAGGTGTTATAATTTGTTTTCATAGAAGAAGAAATTATTTTGTAAATTTCACCCGTGTTTGTAATACTTAGTGAAATTACCTACAAATAATAATACATATTAAATGCACAACTTATTGATTTGAGGACAAATACAACCAATTCTCAGTGTAGGTATGGAAACAAATTGTGGTATATACACACAATGGAATATTTACTACTCAAAAGTAAAACTAAATACATTGTTGATACGTGCAGCAACATGGATAATTCCTAAAATACTTATGCTGAGTGAAAGAAGCCAGACAGAAAAAGAGTATATAAGTATGATTCTACTTATGTAACACTTTAGAACATAGGGGATATAATCACAGAAATCAGATGAGTGATGGCCTGAGGACTGGGAGAGGGGTAGTAGGAGAGATTACAAATGTGCAAGAAAATACTTCTGGTTGTGATAGATATATTTACTATCTAGACTGTGTGATGGTTCTGAGGCTTACATGTGTGTCAAAACTTATTAAATGTTCTACTTTAAATATATTCAGATTTTCATATGCCAATAATACCTCAATAAAGCTGTTTAAAAAGTGTTAAGCTTTCTTGCTAAGGGACAAAAGAAATTGTACATCAAAGACACTGCAGTACCTGAGAAATATGTCCCAGAAGGAACCAGGAGTCAGTGCTTGGGAGTAGATGCTTAGGTGCTGTTTCAGAGAGGCTGAAGAGAAGCCTAAGTAAGTAAAAGTGCATTGATATGGGGACACTCTACCATTACACAGGATTTAACACCCTGGCAAGTTCCCTAGGTACAAGATCTAAGATATCACGGGGATGGCTCTTAAGAAGCTTGGAAGAAGCCAATAGCCCACATTAAATAGAGACTGTGGCAGACGGTGTAGAATCGAAATACTCAGAGAAGAAGGCATGTTACCACATAAGTTCAGAAAAACCTACCAGGTGACCTTCAGGCTCAACAGTTCTCAGAGATACTGTGTACCAAGGCAATAAGAAACATGCAGGTGAATGGGTCACCACCATTAATGAAAAGCTCAATGGTACATGCCCTGTGTAAGGTAAGGATAATGGTTGGAAATAAGTTACAAAACTGAGCTCCCTAGTAGCAATGGAGAGGACAGAATCTTTTGTCTCTATACCTTGTTTTAACTGTAAATGGGCAAATATAAGAACCATGACTGATATGGTTTGTCTGTGTCTCCACCCAATCTCATCTTGAATTGTAGTTCCCATAATCTTCACATTTCATGGGAGGGACCCTGTGGGAGGTAATTTAGTCATGAGGGTGGTTATCCTCGTGCTATTCACATAATACTGAGTGACTGCTCCTGAGATCTGATGGTTTTATAAGGGGCTTTTACCCCTTTTGCTTAGTATTTCTTCCTGTCTTCATGTGAAGAAGGACATATTGCTATATTGCTTCCCCTTCTGCCCTGATAGTAAATTTCCTGAAGCCTCCCCAGCCATGCAGAAATGTGAGTCAATTAAACCTCTTTTTTTTTTAAATAAATTATCCAGTCTCGGGTATTTCTTCATAGCAGTGTGAGAACAGACTAATACAATGATTGATAAGGGGATGGGTATTTAATGCTTAGACCTCTCAGGAGTGAAGAAATGGTTTATGTCATCAGGCAAGACACCTTGATTAAGTAGCCAATGGAGGAGGAGTGTGTAGCATGAGAAGGCAGAAAGGTCTAATTTAAAAAAAAATCTCTCTCTCTCTCTCTCTGTGTGTGTGTGTGTGTTTGTATATATATATAAATATATATATTTGATAGCCTCAGGAATAACTGCAGTAGTAGTACTTGTAGTTTCTCACAATAACACACTTCCTGTAAGTTTTCCAGTAAATAATGCCAGCCAGAATCTGGAAGAGGCAGAGTCTGGATGAAATAAGCTCAATATAAGAAGGAATTGGGTCAGGCATGGTGGCTCACACCTATAATCCCAGCACTTTGGGAGGCTGAAGCGGGTGTATCACTTGAGCCCAGGAATTTGAGAACAGCCTGGGCAACATAGCAAAAGCCTCTCCCTACAAAAAGTATTAAAATCAGCCAAGTGTGGTAGCACATGCTTGTAGTCCCAGCTACATTGGAGACTGAGGTGGGAGGAGTACTTGAGCCCAGGAGGTTGAGCTTACAGTGAGCTGTGATCACACCACTGCACTCCAGCCTGGGCAACAGAGTGACACCCTGTCTCAAAATAAACACAAATAAATAAGAAAGTGGATAAAATCAATGCAAATATTGGACTACAGTAGGTGCTCTACTCAGATATGCTGTGAGCATTGGCTGCGGACAGCTCTGAGATGCCTATTTGCCAGAATTGCTTGAAGTGGGGATATAAATGTTCCTTGCCCCAAGGTTGGACTAATTCTGTGGTACCATTCATAGGATCAGATGGAAACTCACCTGTAGCTGAGAGCATGTCCCCACTTAACTTCCTTCTATCCTGCTTTCTCACTCCCCTTCTCCAAACATCACATTCTCAGGAATCTCCATCTTAGGCTCTATTTCTAGAAAACGTGACATATATAAGACAATGGGTTTCTGCATTTTAGCTGTGGTTAAGCTCTGCCAATTGTTTTAAGGAGGTTTATAGGATGTGTGGGCTAACAAAATGCTGAACTTCAAGGAGACATTTTGGTTTGGAAGCACCAAACCAAAAAAAATAACAGTTTTTGCATTTCAGTCATCAAAACTTGCATGTCATGTTAAATCAAGAGAACAATCATTTAGTAAGAAACATTTTCACTGGTGATAATATCGATTTACGAAAATGAGGGAAAAATCGTTAGTCTTTAAATATTCTAGCTGCTCTGCCTATGGAGTAGCCATTCTTTTATTCCTTTATCTTCCTCATGAACTTGTCTTCATTTCATTCTACGGATTCGTCTTAACTTGTTCTTGTGCAAGATCGAAGAACCCTCTCTTGGGGTCTAGATCAGGACCTCTTTCCAGTAACATCTTCCTGGTGAGCACCGAAGGTATGATACTGAGGAGACCCCAACCCAAAGAAAATAGACTGCAGAACTGATTGGCCAACTTTGGGTAAGTGGTAAGGGTACTCAGGTAGAGGATGGGATTGGGTTAGAACCCCAAATTGGGGAGTCTGAGTCTCTCCTAAGACAGAAAGGGTTAACGGTTCCTCTTAAAAAAAGGCAAAGACACTTAACCAAACTTGGGTTCAAGGCCCAACTTAGGAAGGTTAGAGTCCTTCCGAAGATTTAGGGGGTTAGAATCCCCTCTCACTGAAGTCTCTCTCAGCTAAGAATGGGTTTGGCACTATGGGATGTTAACCGCTACACTCTTTGGATTGATCTGCCTTGCACTGTTTGCTGAGGGCTATAGAATTAGGCACATA